>NC_081413.1:214729836-215038955 GCF_030272615.1 Cryptomeria japonica
TTTTGTATTGACTGGGCATCACTTTTCAGTTTGTTTTCGAGACTTAGATCTTTTTCCCTAATTTTTAATTTGAAGTCGTAACTTAGCCTTTTTCGACAGTTTTTCCTTTCTGAGTCATATGCGCTAAAATAGTGGTCATATGCGGTAAAGTATTTATCATATGCGCTAAACAAATTATTGTATGCACTATTCTGGTGATTGTATGTGTTATTTTGTCTTTCGTATGTGTCAAAGTTCTGGTCATAAGCGTTGAAACATTAATCATATGCATTGAGTAATTAGTCATATGCACTATAATAAGTATCATATGCGCTATTTTGTGCTGTTTGTATTATTTCGCCTTCTGGAGTTTGCAGTTTGACCTTTTGGATTCTCAGTTTGTTTAGGGGGTCTTCCTAGAGGTTGTGACGTGTTTCTGAGTGCTCTTGGTTGTTCGGAGTAGAGATTTAATATAATATTTGATTATTAGTTTGGTTGCAAGATGTATAATACCTTGCTATGATGATGGTTCTTTTCTTTATGAGATTTATGTAGCCATGTTGGATTGTATTATTGGCTCAATGTGTATTTATGATGTTCTACTTTGGTTAGCCGGAATTTGGTTTATGAGATTTATTGTTTAAGTAGGGGGAGTGAGCTTCCATGAGTCTGTCGAGGTCACGAGGAATAGGCTGCTAGGATTCTTGAGTAAGAGAGTCGGGGTCTAGACTGATTGGATAGCTCATTGGATGTTTTTCCATTGTAATTGATAAGTGATAACATAATAATTAATCTTAGGTAGAGTAACTCATCTAAAAAAGATAATAAATGTGTTGAGTGGTGCCTATCTCATTGATCAGATACCAGAGTGAGGTAGAGGATCTGGTAACCGGGTAAACGGAACTCCTTGATTTCCTCAAAGGTTGAGACAATTCCGCATGTGTATCCTATGTGGTATCATGTGATGACACACTTTCCCTATATGTTGATTCTAGTTCCGTTTATCTTGTTGTTGAATTGCCTTTGGATTTCTCTTGGTTGTTTGGTATGTTTCTCCTTGGTTGTGTTAGAGTTGTTTCATCTCTGGTTGATAGGTGTCAGCTTAGATATAGAGTGTGTCTGGGATCTTGTGTCATCTCCTACCATGAGGAGTGGTTCCTTTGGTTCCACATGGTCGGGTGGTTGGTTCCTTTCTTCCATTGGGATGTTCTTCTGTGGATGCTTTCTTTGGATGCTTGCGTGGATGTGGATCTCTTATCTCTTCAGTTCGTGGATGGATATTTGTAGCAGCTTATTGATCATGATTCATTTGACATGTATATGTAGTTGTAAATGAGAGCTTTTCTCATTGTTCTAAAAACATTGTAATCATGTATCTAGTAGATGTTATTAGGAAAATGATGTGTTATATGTATCTTGAGAATGATTCATTAATTGGAAATATTGACATTGAAATATGGATGTGTACCTTGTATTTAGATGATGTAATTGGTTCATATTGCTATGGTTGAATGAAGGGGTAATTGGTATTGATATGTGTATGTTATGCTTAAGGAAATGATTGGTTGGGTTTAGAAACATTTGGTATTGGTGCTTTTAAATGAAATTAATGGGAAGGTTAGAATAATCATATATCTTTCTAGGATAAAGTAATGAATTCACGTATGATTGTGTGAAAAAAATTAATGATAGTAAGTTAGTTTTCTTTTAGATTATGGAAGTAAGTATGTTATCATGTTTAGAATTGGATAAGTGGTTAGTAAAGTAATGGCGTTGAGATACCCTAGGGAAGGTAGATAATTATTGTGTTTCATTTCCGCTTGCATATTATGGTTTGTATGTTATGTGTATGATGTGTAATTGTTATTGTGTTAAATGCATATGAGTAGTTGATTATGTATGTTGCATTAGTGTATACAATGTAAAATATATATTTGTTATTGCTATTTTGCATGTTAGTTAGTGTATTTCTCTAGAGTATTTTGGCGGGCATTACAATTATCACTGTACTCCGATCAAAACCAATACCATTACCAAGTATTTGTACCAAACTACCTCGTGGAGAATGTTTAGCAACCATATACTCTTCTTTGGTGGTGGACAATGCAATCGTAGTTTATCTTTTACTCATCCAACTCACTGCACCTCCAAATAAATTAAACACTTAGCCACTAGTAGACCTTCAAATGTTCAAGTCACTTGCCCAATATACATCAACAAACCTCTATATGTCCAATGGCTTATCAGAATCATCAGTATCATCATACACTAAATAGTAATCAAAAGTACCTCACAAATATCTTACTAGCCTTTTAACAAAATTCCAATGTTCTTTACCTGGGTTAGACATAAACCTACTTAGAACTCCCACTGCTTGTCTATATCACCATTTTATACATTAAACTATTCACGACACTAGCATAAGGAATATTAGAAATTTCTTGAATATCATCATCAAAATTAGGACATGTGTTTAAAATCAATTTAGTACCAATTAGAAATGGAATACTTATTGGCTTAAAGTCTTGCATTTTAAATATCTCCAAAATGGTATCAACATACTTATTCTGACTTAACCAAAGCTTTCTAAGAACCCGATCCTTATTGTAGACATCTAAAAATGGTCAACGCTTGCGGAGTCATACTTTAACATCTGTGCATTGCCTTATTTTAGGGTTTTTGTGTCGCATTAACGTTTCTCCTATGTCGCGCACTTGGTCTTTATCATTTGCGAGCATCAAGTCCTTCTTCTGCATTCTTCATTTGTCTCGCTTTCGAATTTGGTCTTGTCGATAACAATCTTCAGTCATGATTTTGGTTGATCTTATCCTGTCGCATCAATGTGCATGCTCATTTGTCATATTTTGACATCGTCAATTCGATTTCATTTTGGACATCGTCAATCCTAATTGATGATGGGATTAGGGTTTTGTCCTCTTATCAATCTTATCATTTTGCGATCGATTTGTCGTCGATCATTGTCTTTATCAATCTTATCATTTTGTGATCGATTTGTCGTCGACCATTGTCCTTTTCAATCTTGTCATTTTGTGATCGATTTGTTATCGATCGTTGTCATTTTCAATCTTGTCGTCTTGTGATTGATTTGTCATCAATCATTTTCATTTTCAATCTTGTCGTTTTACGATTGATTTGTCATCGATTGTTGTTATTTTCAATCTTGTCATTTTGTGATCAATTTGTCATCGATCGTCGTCCTTCTCAATCATGTCAATTTGGATCAATTAGTCATTGTTCCTCATCAATTGGCTCATTTATCAATCAAATCACTTATCAGCATTGGTCCTTTGTCAATCAGAATCATGATCAAATCGAATCAACATCAATTATCTTTTGTCAAGACCTAATTGTCATCCTTGCATTTCTAATTCATCTTCTAGAGTTTCATGATTTATTCATTTAACCTTGTTTGTCATTTCTCCCTCTAGGTTAAATAATAGTTTATTTATCCTAAGTCTTCTTGTCACAATTAAATGTTTATTTAATTGGCTAACTAATTCCTCTCTTTTTGTGAATTAATTAATTTACCTAATTTTCCAATTTACTAATTTCTCCTAATTCCGAATTTTCTAATTTTCATCAATTTTCTAATTCCTAATTTCTAATTCATCTAATTTTCTATTTTTCTAATATTTCTCCTAATTTCATGGGAATGACATAGCAAATTTGTCATAATTTGTCATAATTGTCAATCAATCAATTTTGGCATAGCAATTTGTCATAATTATCAATCAATCAATCTTTTATAGAAAGTGTCAATTTGTCATAATTTGTCATAATTGTCATTCTTGATTTGAAATTTCCTTTCAAAATCTCCTCATGCTAATCTTGTCTTTTCTCCAATTTGTCTATAAATTGGATGAATTTCTTCAATCAAAAGGTCGAATCAATCACGCTTCTAGTACCCTTATGCTGTCGTCTCGTCTCGTCAATCTTGCTTGCACATTAGGTTTATGCACTTGAAGGTGAGATCCAGAAAACAAGGCAATTTGAAGGAGAAAGAAGGACAATGGAGCCGCATGAAGGAGACATCTGCATTTGGTTTGCTTAGATTTCATTTTGAATGTCTTGTCTTCATGTTTTCATTGAATGTAATTAGGATTAATCACTGCATTTGAGTTTTTGTGATTGAGCTAGACCAATATCCTATTTGCTTTGATGATTTCCAGATTCCTATCTACATTAATTGTTTTACATCTCAGGAATATATCTAATATCCCTCAAATACTTCATATCAAATGTGCCCGAAAGTTGTGTTTTGAGCTCTTTTTCATTGTCTTGTTGTTACCAATAAACAACATGGCATCAACATACAAGACAATAATCAATAATTGATCATCAATAACGTTAATATAAACTCATTGATTCTCTTTGCTTCTATCATAAACCAATTTTAGTGCAAATACATCAAACTTATAGTACCACATCCTGGATGATTGTTTCAAACCATACAATGACAATTTTAACTTGCAAACCAAGTTTTTTTTTCCTTTCTCAAAAAAATCGTTAGGTTGACACATTTAAATCTCTTCTTCAAGATCCCCATGCAAGAAAACAATTTTAACATCTATTTTCTCTATCTCAAAATAACAAGCAACGACAATAGATAATAGGAATCTAATATGAGCTAGCTTAGCAATAGAAGAGAATATTTCATTGAAATCAACCCCTCTCTAGGAGTAACTCTTGGGTACCATTCTAGCCTTACATCGCTCTAACTAACCATCTACACCAACATTTATTTCAAATACCCACTTGCATCCAATGGCCTTTCATTTGGGCAAACTAACAAGATCTGAAGTATGATAACTATTCAAAGCTATCATCTCCTCCTACATAGCCTGCATCTGAGACTCATTTTCCTTGAAAGAGAGTGCCTCCCTGTAAGATTTGGGTTGGTAATCAATACATATCAAAGCAAACTTACAACAAAATTTTGGTAGGCTATACTTGTCAACTGGATTTAGTTGTCTTGTGGACTTTCTCAAAGGTGGAGTAAGAGGTTCTTCGTCATGTTCTTGTTCATTATTTTTAACTTCTTCTCTTACAACAAACTCTTCAAAACTTTCACTTGAACTCTCTTCTTCTTCTCCATCTTCTAGTCCATCTCTTTGTTCTTCCACATTGCATCTTCTTTTTTAGATTCAAAATGCATTGTCTTTGACTTTTCTTTTGGTTCTTCTTCTCCCGAGTTAGCTCTAAATTCCTTGAAAACCACATCTCAAGTTAGAGGATTCCAAAGCTTATAACCTTATACACTCTCACCATATCCTACAAAGATGCATTTTTGAGCTTTTGGATCCGATTTAGATCGCTTCTCTTGATGCACATGAACAAAATCTTCACAACCAAAGAATGGGGGCTTCACTGACTAGGCAATACTATATCACGTGAATTCATATTGGGGGGTTTAATATCACCAAAAATGAGTTCAATATATTACCTATCTAGTGAAAATAGGGAATTTTTTTATTCGGGCTATGAAATAATACAATAACTGGTGAAAATTGGGGGGTTTTAATTCAGGTTGTGTATTAGGAGAGGGTGGAAAAAAAGGAGTTTAGGGCAATATTTTATAAAAATAGGGGGATTCTTTAGAAATCCATGAACATATGTGATATACCCAGGTTCACTAAGTGAAGCCCTTGTGAACCAAAGACCCTTAAATGTGAAATTGAAGGATTTTTACCCAACCACATTTCATAAGGTGTTTTTATCAATAAGAGCTTTACAAGGAGATCTATTAATTAAAAAAAAAATTAATCCCAAAACTTCTACCAAAAAATATATATCTAGCATAGCACTGTTTAACATGCTTCTAGCTCTTTCCATTAATGTCAATTCATTCTTTTTGTTACCCCATTTTGTTGGGGATTGTAAGGTGTAGTCTTTTGCCCAAGGATTTCTCCATGTTTGCAAAACTCATCAAATTTTCTAGAGAAATATTTACCTCCATTCTCATATCTCAATGCCTTTATTTGATAATTTTATTTCTTTTCAACCAATGCCTTAAATTCCTTAAACTTGGTGAAAACTTAAAATTTTGAATGCATAAAATAAATCCAAGTATATCTTTAGACATCATCAATGAATAAAACATAATAATGAGATATAGATTCAAAGGTCAACATCCACTAGACCACATACATTTGAATGCATAATCTCTAAAATTCTCTTAGCTTTATTAACTCCTTTAGGAAATGAGGATCTATTTTTTTTTACCATACACACAATGCTCATAGAAATCAATCTTGCTAACAAAAAAATCAAAATCCCCTTAACTAGTTTCTTATCTAGAATGGTCTTAAGACCTTTTTTGCCAATGTGACCCAATCTATGGTGCCATAACATACATGCATTTTCAATCCTAGTTACAAAAGTTGAATTACACAAAGTAGAAGCATGTAGCTTAAACAAAGTCCATATCCAAGATCCTTTAGCCACTACCAAAATTTCCCTTACCAACCTACAACTAGACGAGATCAAATGTCACATGCATTTAAGAATCATTCAACTTGGAAATCGAAAGTAAAATTCATGCAATATCTACAATATGTAAAACATTATCAATAAAAACACTCCTCCCATCATTGAATCAAAACTTTACCTTTCCTTTGCCAACAATCTTCACTGAGGTGTTATTGTTAGACAATTCAAATAACTAGAAGACAACTGAGAGGGGGGGGGGGGGGGGGGGTGAATTAGTTGTCATAGATTACCTAAACATTTATCAATTAAAACTTTAATACCGGAACCAGAATAGCAGTTAAACCAATTAAGCATAAACAATAATCAGAGAATAAATACCATTCACATGACACCAAGATTTATACGTGGAAAATCCAGTAAAGGGAAAAACCATGGTGGGAATCCTACCCACTGTCAGATAATACTTTTGTAGTAAGTATGTGAATTACAATTGAGGGGCCTACACTTGCAGGAAGGCCAACAACCTAGAGCGCATTTCTCACTAATTACATAGAAATCCAGACTACAATCCTGAAGAATGAATGAACTGCAAAGATAACATATCCTATGCCTGAGTACAGTTTCGGTTAAGCTCAATACTAGAGGACTAAATCCTCTTACATAAACCCAACTCGATCTCCAATGATCGACCAAATCCTTTGCCTAAATGATATTATATTATTTGCACATTACATATCCATATCCCATTCCAATGACCATATCCTTACTATCTACAATGAGATCTTACATCATATATATACAAACCCTCGACCATAAACAATCAGGTCAGCCACCAGACAATAAACCAATTACATAATTACAAAACATGTCGGCCTTAGACCAAACAAATAATATTCAACCCATAAGACATCCCAGAAACACATCGAGAGGTCCAATCCACATGTTACATTAAGTCGGTCCATAACCTAGATCAATCGGGGCCCAATATAGGTCCATACATGCCAAAGCAATGATCCCAATCTGCCAAGTCTCAAACATGATCACCATCAACATCCTGAATCTCCACTAGAAGCTGCACAAACACCACTTATGCATATCATCACAGGTCTTCATCAAAGCTCTGCCGGTGAAACCCTCGCCGGAACCACAAGCCAAGCTTCCAAGAAAACAAGATAGCATCCGATCACTAGACTAAAACTAACTGATTGAATATGAACATGAGTAAGCCAATTTCATAACTAAATCATACCAAAGCGTACTGGATCATGTGATATCCAAACTAACCAGAAACTACACAACCTATCGAGACCATAAGAGTGTCGGTAAAGCATCCAAAACAACTAGTGTTGACATCAATGATAAAACATCAATGCAGCACATAATCAATTCCTCCAAATGGCCAATGATCTCCCCCTTTGGCATTGATGGCAACACTAGATGTGAAAAACATTTAAGTACCAAGAAATGTCAAATAAGTTTCCCCCAATGGAAGACAACCAACAATCTCCCACATAAAGATATAGCAATAAAGTTCTGAAATAAATACAAAACTCCCCTTTGAATAATATCTTTGTAAAGCTCTGAATTACACACATAACTCTCCCCCTAATGTATACAACTCCTTTTTTCTTTTTCACATCAATATCTCTCCCCCTTTGACATCAATGCCAAAAATCTGACATAAATATCAAAGCAAAAACAAAAGCCACTTGATCACAAAGCTAATTACTCCCCCTGAGCAGTAGCATCCCCACATCAATGTCGTAAAGAATGATATCTCTGATAATACATACCGGACTAATACCAAAACACATCAATCAGTTCTTTGTCGGAGGGGCAGAAACCCCTAACCTATCTCTCAGGTACTCAAATAATTCTTTAGGAAAAGGTTTAGTGAAAATATCTACAAAATGCTCTTTAGTGTTCACATAAACCAATCTGACTTCATTTTCTTCCACCTTCTCCTTCAAAAAGTTATACTTGATAGATATGTGCCTAGTCTTAAAATGAAATACCGGATTCTTTGATATGTCAATAGCAACAGAGTTAACACAGTGAATAACTACCGGTCCAGTGCAATGCATTTTGATATCCTTCAACATTTGCTTCATCCATAGAACCTGTGTACAGTTAGTAGCAGCAACAACATACTCAGCTTCAGTAGTAGATAAAGAAGTACATGATTATTTCTTGTTGATCCATGAAACCAACTTCTTTCCAAGAAAGAAAGCTCCACCGGAAGTACTTTTCTGTTCATCAACATCACCAACCCAATCTGCATATGTATATGCACATAAAGTAAAGTCATCATCCTTAGCATACCACAAACCATATTTTGATGTACCTTGCAAGTATCTAAAAATTCTTTTCACCGCACTCTCATGATTTTCTCTAGGATCACTCTAAAATCTAGATGCAATACAAACAACATTCATTATGCCAGGCCTAATCTGAGTCAAATAAAGCAAACCTTATAGATTTATATCCTGTAGGATTTACCGATGCAAAAACATATTTCCTTGTCAATTTCTCACTTGTAACCATAGGAGTACTTACCGGTTTAGAATCTCCCATACCAAAATTCTTCAACAATTCCCTAGCATACTTAGTTTGACAGATGAAAATACCTCTGTCAGTCTGAGTAATCTGTAAACCTAAGAAAAAATTCATTTCCCCAATCATAAACATTTCAAATTCCTTCTCCATATTCTTAGAAAATTCCATGCATAACTTAATCTTCACCTCCAAAAATGATGTCATCAACAAAAACTTCAATAATTAGTATATCATCATCAATGATCTTATAATATAAATTACTATCAGCATTACCCTTAGGAAAACCAAGCTTCAAAAGATATATATCCAACCTTGCATACCAAGCTCTAGGTGCTTGCTTCAATCCATATAAAGCTTTCCTTAGCCTGGAAACCATGTTTTTATCATCAGAAAGTGAAAAACCGTCAAGTTGCTCAATATAAACTTCATCATCAAGATCCCCATTAAAAAATGCACACTTAACATCCATCTGATAAACCTCGTAGTTTTTATTGGCAGCATGGGCAAGAAATAATCTTACAACTTCAATCCTAGCTACAGGTGCAAAATTCTCTCCATAATCAATTCCTTCCTTCTGAGAATATCCTTTACAAACCAATCTAGCCTTGTTCCTTACAACTTGACCATCTTCATTCAATTTATTCCTAAAATCCCATTTAGTTCCAATAAAATTCTTATTTTTAGGCTAGGGAACTAAAGTCCATGTGTTATTCTTCTCAATCTGATATAATTCTTCTTCCATATCTTTCAACCAATATTCATCTTTACGTGTCTCAATTACTAATATCGGTTCAACTTGAGAAATTAAACATACCTCATCATTTTCTAGTCTTCTTCTTGTCATCACTCCATTGTTCTTGTCCCTAATGATCTGATCTTCTGAATGATTCAATCTCACATACCTAGGAGTCTTCTGACTCTCTGTTCCTCTTCCCGGTTCTTCAGTTACTGTAGAATTTTCTGATACTGCCAAAGTAACTAGTTCAACACTCTGTTCTAGTAAAGATGCTACCGGTTCAAATATAATCATTTCCATCATCGGCTCTTTCTCATAAACTCTGATTTGACCTCTATTCAGCTCGTCCACCTTGACATTAGTACTCTCCACAATTCTCTGTAATCTCTTGTTATAACATATATATGCTTTTCTTTTATTAGAATAACCAAGAAATATGGCTTCATCACATCGAGGATCAAATTTTCCAATGATATCATCTATCCTAATATAACATTTACCGCCAAAGATTCTGAAATATTTAACTGTAGGTGTATTGCCAAACCATAATTCATAAGGTGTCTTACCGGTTTCTCCTTTGATATGTACTTTGTTGAATGTATAAACCACTGTGCTCACTACTTCTCTCCAGTAGATATGAGGTAGACTACCTTCCATCATCATTGTTCTAGTAGTATCCAAGATAGTTTTATTCTTCCTTTCTACAACTCCATTCTGCTGAGGTGTCCGGGGAGCAGAAAATTGTCTCCTTATACCATGTTTCTCCCAAAAGTTAGTAAACTCACCGGATGTGAATTCTCCACCATGATTTGACCTCAAACATTTAATATTCAATCATGTCTCAATTTCCACTTTATCTTTAAAAATTTTAAACTTTTCAAAAGTCTCATATTTCTCCCTTATAAAAGTAACCCACATCATTCTAGAATAATCATCAATGATTACCATAAAATATATATCACCTTGAAAACTTTTTGCTCGATCAGGACCACACAAATCAATATGAATAAGATCAAGAACATCATTAGATTTATCTTGTCTACTCCTAAAAGAGGTTCTGACTTGTTTACCCATTTGACATTCTTTACATATCGGATTATAGGGCTTCACAATTTTAGGTATATCTCTAACTGCCTTAGTTGAACTGATCTTCACAATGCAATCAAAATTCACATGACATAGCCTCTTATTCCATAGACAACTCTCATCAATTTGTGTAATCAAACATGTCTTCTCATCGTAATTCAAATGAAATATATTAACTTTTGTCTGTGTACCGGTTGCAATCCCCAAACCAGATCTGTTAATGATTTTGTATTTTCCATCCTTGAACTGTAATTGAAATCCCTTGTCCACCAATTTTCCTACACTCAAAAGATTATGCTTCAAACCTTGAATGAAATAAATATTATCATTATTGTTCTTACTATTTAGACATGGACCAGCTAGGACCTTCCATATGCTGCTGGAGTGCTCTACCACCGAGCTACTGGCCCCTCTTGGACCAGTCCATCGTCAGTCCGGGTGTGGCTTATTTCCAACACCAACACTTACCATCCAATGATATTGTTCCTTTTTCTTTGATCATACATGCTTTGTCATCTCCAAATCTAACCAGACCACCATCATATTCTTGCAACGATAGAAACTTCCTTTTATCTCCAGTCATATGATGTGAACAACCACTATCAATTACCCATTCATCCTTGTGTTCAATTTTAGCAGCAAGTGTCTTCTCTTCAAGTACATTCTCTTCCAGTGCCATAACATCTTCCTTGATATCCAGGAACACCCATTCCTTTCCATTATCAGAACCACTAGCAGAGTTTTTTGTCGATTCATCATCAGAATCAACAACACCTTCCTCATCCGCTATGTAGCATGCTTTGTCTCTGTTTTTTCAATACTTATACTTGTTCTGATATCCAGGGTTAGGCTTAAGAGATCTTCTAACTCTCTCTTCAAATCTTGAATTCCTTTCAGGACATCTAGATGCAAAATGACCAATCTTATTACATGCAAAACATTTAAAAGGTGATTTTCCTTCATACTTACTTCCTACTGCTCCTTTAGGTACTCTTCTAGCAAATAGTGCTTCAAGTTGCTCAAACTCAACATCTTCTCTCTTAATATCATCCAATTCCTTTGCATATAAAGCTTTCCAAACTTTCTTATCGGTTGATGATATAGATGCATGAAAAGGAGGTTCAGTTTTCACAGCTCTAGAAGGTCCAAATTCTTCAAGCTCAAAAGCAGATCATTTCCCAACCAAGGTATCTCTGTTGATAGAATTATTAGCCATTGTTCTCAATTAATTAATTTAAGAAACCTTCATCTTGTAAGCCAGTGGTAGGGCTCTCAGAACTTTAAGAACTATTTCATCTTCACTCTGAGTTCCACCACAACATTGAATTCACATAACAATATCATTTACCATTTTCATGAATGCAATAATCCTTTCATCTTCTTCAATCTTCAGGTTTTTATATCTCACCCGGTAACCATAAAGTTTTACAATCTTTACAGTAGGGTCACCTTCATTAAGAGTCTCCAACTTATCCCATATAGCCGTTCCAGATGATTTGTTGGTTAATCCCATTATTTGTTGATCAGAAAGTGCACACAAGAGGGCTTATCTTTCTCTAAAATCATTATCAAGCTCCTTATCCAAGTTTTCCAGAGGAGGATTTTCAGATGTCGGATTATGAGGTGTAACACCATTCTGTGTGATCTCCCAAATCTCCTTGCCAAGACATCTTAGAAGAGTCTCCATCTAAATCTTCCATACTGTGTAATTTGTTCCATCAAGCCTAGTAATATCTCTTCGAAAGATAGCTCTAGATGATCTGGATGAATTTGAACTATTAGTCACCATAGGATCTTCCTCAAGTAGTTAAGCTTTCTACATAGAGGACCAGAGCTCTGATACCAATTGTTAGACAGTTCAAATAGCCAGAAGACAACTAAGAGGAGGGGGGTGAATCAGTTGTCACATATTACCAAAATATTTAGCAATTAAAACTTTAATACTGTAACCCAAAGCATTAATACCGGAATGCTTAAACCAAATACTAGAATAGTAATTAAAGCAATTAAGCATAAACAATAATTAGAGAATAAATACTATCCACATGACACCAAGATTTATACATGGAAAACCCGGCAAAGGGAAAAACCACGGTGGGAAGCCTACCCACAATCAGATAATACTTCTGCAGTAAGTATGTGAATTACAATTGAGTGCCTGCACTTGTAGGAAGGCCAACAACCTAGAGCGCACTGCTCATCACAAAAGGAGTCTCACTGACTACATAGAAATCCAAACTACAATCCGAAAGAATGAATGAACTGCAAAGATAGCATCTCCTATGCCTGAGTATAGTTTTGGTTCAGCTCAATACCGAAGGACTAAATCCTCTTACATAAACCCAACTCTATCTCCAATGATCAACCAAATCCTCTGCTTGAATGATATTACATTAGTCGCACATTACATATCCATATCCCATTCTAATGGCCATATCCTTATTATCTACAATGAGATCTTACATCATATACATACAAACCCTCGACCATAAACAATCAAGTCGGCCACCAGACAATAAACCAATTACATAATTACAAAACATGTCAGCCTTAGACCAAACAAATAATATTCAACCCATAAGACATCTCGGAAACACATCGAGAAGTCCAATCCACACGTTACATTAAGTTGGTCCATAACCTAGATCAATAGAGACCCAATATAGGTCCATACATGCCAAAGCAATGATCCCAATCCACCAAGTCTTGAACTTGATCACCATCAGCATCCCGAATCTCCACTAGAAGCTACACCAACACCACTTATGCATATCATCAAAGATCTTCATCAAAGCTCTATCGGTGAAACCCTCGTCGGAACCACAAGCCAAGCTTCCAAGCAAACGGGATAGCATCTGATCACTAGACCAAAACCAATTGACTGAATATGAACATGAGTAAGCCAATTCCATAACCAAATCATACCGGAGCATACTAGATCATGCCGGATCCAAACCAACCAGAAACCCCACAACCTACCGGGACTAGAAGAGTGTCGGTAAAGCATCCAAAACAACTAGTGTTGACATCAATGACAAAACATCAATGCAGCACATAATCAATTCCTCCAAATGGGCAATAGTTATCAGCAGAAAAAACTTCTCCTCCATCATATCCTTTATACTTAAAAAACCACTCCTTGTGAGGAGTCATATGGTAGGATGCACTTGCATCAATAAGTCAAGCATCATTACTAATAGAGTTAGCTGAAATAAGTAAAGCATCATTAGAGGACTTATCAATGGAAACATTGATGCTCTTATTTTTACTCCTACACTCCTTCACATGTCCTATTTTACCACAGTTTCAACACTTAACTTTTCTCTTTCTAGGGGTCTTAGAATGTCCTTTTTACTTATCCCTCTTTTTATCCCCTTTAGGCTCTTTCTCCTTACGCCTTCCTTGAAAATGCAAGGCATCTCACGAGCCAACATTCATGGTCTTTCTCCTCATCTCTTCTAAAAGAAGTATGAGAATCACGCTGTCCATCTTAGGTTTTGCACCACCACTACTTATGACAATAATTAAATTTTTCCAAGAACTGGGAAAAGTGAAAAGTAGAAGAATACATTCATCTTCATCTACAATACTAACATCTATTGATGCAAACCAAATTAAAATCAAATTAAAAGTATTCAAATGTCCAACAATAGAATCACCATCGCTCATTTAAAACAAATACAAATGTCTTTTCAAATATAGTTTGTTAAGAAAACTCTTAGTTTGATAGATATCATCTATTTTCCTCCAAAGTTTGTATGCAATATCTTTTGTAGAGACATTAAAGAGGACAAAGTTAGTGAGACAAATTAATATTTCCTTGTGCCTTCTCTAATTTTTTTCCACTCATCATCTGTCAAGGTAGAATCCTCTAGTTTCTTTTCTTCTGAAACTTGCAACCACTAATCTCTATCTTCAAGGAGATATTCAACTTTGAATTTTCAGATCTCATAACCAATACCATTGAACTTCTCAATATCTTGATGAGAGGTAGAGGTCATGGTATATGAAATTTTTGAAATCTACAAAAACACTCACAAAGCAAAAGCTCCCACTACAACAAAAAACTTTCAACTCTTATAGAGAAAGGCATCCCTCCCTCAACATAACCATTAGATTTGATACCAAATGTTGTAAAAAAAGGTGAAGAAATCTTGCAATATGAACTTAAATTCAAAGTTATTGCAAATCTAAAACTAAAGATTGACCATTAACATAGCGATTGTAGAATCAAAACAAGAACAAGAAAACCATTGCACGTGAAACACTATATTTATATGGAGAAACCCCTTTGGAAAAAAAATGCACCACAGAAAGAGATACAAGTATATTACCGATCCACTGAGGAATAAAACAACAATGCACTTCTTTGTAGACCTCTGTAAAACTCGACAACACTCTATTACCCTGCAAACTGAACAAGATTGAATGAAGAACACTAGCTCAAGGCACCAATTTATAGGAGTTTGTTAGGATGAATACCACTATGGTATCACCAAAAAATAGGTACCAAACCACCTCGAAAAAAATCACACCCACCTCCCAAAATAGCCTCTGACAGCTATCACAAGGCATCTCTCATGCACATGCACATGTATAAGAATTTTGTCATACATATCGTCATAGCAATAATGACTGTCATAACCATCAAATATTCTCTTACAACTCTTGACAAGTGTCCAAGAACTTCAAAATAGAATATTCAAGAGGGGTCACCTAGCTATTTTGTCCTTTTCTTAGAGGACAAATGGTAAAAGTAACTTTGCCTTGACATGGTCTCTTTCACCACCATTGGTTAAATGGTTTAACCTCTTATTGGTAAATTGCAAATGACATTACGAAAAATAATAAATTAAAGGATTTACAAGGTTGATGGCACCTAAACCCTAACACATGGTAGTGACAATAAAACATAATATCAAAATGAAATACAAGAATATGGTCACACAATCACCTTATTTATCACCCACAATATATCTAACCATCTATTTAGGAAAAACATATAACAAATTAGGGTTGTGTTTATCACATGTGAGGTGGTGCCTTACAACTTCTCTATTTTGAAATTTTTGTTTATCGGTGCTAAAAAAATAGTAGTATGAAAATTGAGAAATACCTCATTTTTACCTACTTACCTACAACCCACATTGTTCCTGGATAATCTCTTATCATGCACAAAAACTTATACACATTTTATTTATAGGTCCCTTAGG
This sequence comes from Cryptomeria japonica, assembly GCF_030272615.1. Lineage (NCBI taxonomy): Eukaryota > Viridiplantae > Streptophyta > Pinopsida > Cupressales > Cupressaceae > Cryptomeria > Cryptomeria japonica. The sequence continues at coordinate 214,745,857 of NC_081413.1, forward strand.
GAGAAATATTTTCAATGCTTGAAGTGGTTGATTGGTAACCTATCATTTGAATGTAGGTCTTGAAGATTCATTGTGGGTCAATATCTTCAAAAATAAATAAGATGGAAGGCTTATCATCTATAAATATTGATTCTCCAACATAAAGCTATTATCATCATTTTTTTTATATTAAACTATTTTGTTAGGTTTGAATATTTTATGGATAAAGGGTGCATGAGTAGCCAAGTTGGTGTGAAGGAGAGTCGTGAGGTATTAAGCTAATGATCTTGGTGCTATGCATCAACTCCAGTTTGATTCTCACTAGTATTACTATAAACCTTTTTAAGGCCTATTAAGGGGCTTAGTTGGGTTCAAACCAACAAAGGATGTTCAAAAGTCGAGTGGAAGAGACCCATGGAGGGATGGTGGAAAGTGAACTTTGATGGAGCCTCGAAAGGCAATCCGGGACCATCGAGGGCAGGAGTCATAGTGAGAGATTGGAAAGGTGAGGTCTTAGCATTAGGAGCTCAGAAATTGGATGAAGGCACAAATAACGTGGCTGAAGCTTCAACAAATTTGCTTGCAGTTAGGATGTGTAAACAATTAGGTGCTAAAAAATTGCATTTAGAAGGTGATTCTTTAATTATTATTTATGCATTAATGATGGAAGGGATTGAGGCATGGCATCTGTAAGGTTGGATTTATAAAATCATTGAAGAACTTAAATCTTTTGAGGATTTTCAATTAAGTCATGTGAAGCATTCAGGGAATGTTGAGGCTGATATACTTTCTAAACGAGCTCTTACATTTGAAGCAGTTGGCGATTTTAGAATGGAGGAATTTAGATTTATGTTTTTTGATGATGATATGGGAATTGGGCATTAATGGCATTGTAGTTATTCCTATACGGCTAACAGAGGAGTGTTAGTAAGGGGTGACAATTGTATTTTGCGAGGAAGGACATTAATGGTGGCTTTTAAATTACTCAAGTTCGCATTTAACATTGTCCTTAGTTTACTTGTGGCTTGATTGTGAAGGAAACTGATAACATTGCAGGGTTTCTTGGAAGAATTTTAATACAAAATTGAGAAGTGGTGCAGGGAAATGAGCGACAAGGATGGAAGCCACTTTTTCATTGTGAAGTAGGAGATGGATTTTTGCTTTTTACAGGGAGATCACCATGGGACAATTGCAAAGAATGTTTAAATTCTCAGATGAATTATTTGCTCAAAGTGCCACAATTGTGGTGGGAGGTGCTTTCAGTTTGCTCAAATCCAGATACAAAACAAAGATGGATATTTTCTCACTCATTATGGCATGGGGCTTGGAGTTGGGAGAAACCATGACAACGGTGAGAAGAGTAATGCAGACAATTATGCATGATGACTTTCTGTAAGGGATGTACTCCCTTTTAGAATGGGTTGAATTAGGTGTAGGTTTTGATGCACGGGAAGGATTGGAGGCAGACATAAATGGTGGTAATGCAGGCCTATATCCATTTATTCGGTGGGTGATGGGTATGTATAAAGTTGATCGTGGAGAGTAAGCAAGGCGTAGCAGGGATGCACTTAAGATGGTGGTGGGAATAAGGGAGCTGGATGAGTTGATCGCATAGGCTAAGGCAACAACTGAGAGTGAACTAAGGCAGGTGTTGCAGCCAAGATTGCCAAAGGTGGTGGAAGACCAGGATACAGGGGTGGTGAGGAACAGGCATTTGTGGAAAGGTCAGTGAGTGGTAGCCTTTTTGTTTTCTATTGTGATGCCATGTCTTTTTTGCTCTTTTGATCTAGACTATGTTATTTCGGGGGTTTGTGATGTAACCGGGTGGTTGGTTTTTGGGCCTTTTCAAAAGGCATTTTGGGTAGGTTTTTTGGCAGTTTGTAAATTTGGTAGTATTGCCTTTTTGGTAGGAACTGTTTTTTGGGATGCTGGATGGTTTCGATGTATGAAATTTTGTAGATATCAATAAAATTATAATTATTATCGAGCAAAAATAAATAAAAATATATGGATAAAAATAAACAAGAGCCTCTCAAAATAGGACGATACTTGATATTATTTGTCTCTCTATTCTATATTTTTCTCTAAAGACATAGTTGTATAAAGAAGACCATATGCATTTCATTCAAAATGAGAGATAAAATTTAACTTGCACCCATTTCCTAGATTCTTTTAGAATATTGATTAGAATTGTATTTTTGCGCAACAAGTTTTTCTAGGATTTTTGTTTGAGATTATGAAACCTCTATGAAAAAGGAATGCTAGATTTATAAACCTTGTTAGGGGTTTCTCTTAGAAACAAGCTTCCAACCAATGAAATCTTATTTTATTTTGGTCTTTCTTAATTGTGATAAGAATTTTCTTACCAGAACTTGGAACTTATCTAAAGAACTATTAGTGTTGTAAGACTTAAATATGTAAATATGGGGACCAATCACAAATTAAATTTAATAAATATGAACATTATTCTTGATTGTTGTTTAATTAGGCACACCATATTATTAGCTATATGTTATGGGATGTTTTGTTCCTAAGTATTTTGCCATGTTTCAAGTACTTAGGGTTAATGAAGGGTTGGTCATTGGTTGTTAAGTAGGTTTTCCTTTCCATTGAGTATATATTGAGGGTAAACTCTAAAAGATGTGTTGCTTCAATGTCATTTGTTAATACATTAAAGAGATGACATTTTGTGAGAAATCTTGTATTTTACAATTATATATGTATGGGGAATCCATCTTGAGTGAGTGAGTCCGATTAGTCTACAAATTTAGGAACATAACAAATGGTATTGGTGATTCTATTGGTTCTCACTGTCTTTGCAAGAAATAAATACCAAGGGGTTTTAATCCATGAAACACTTCAAATCTTTCTATATAAGAAGAGTTGATAGTATTGGTAACATAATTCATAGCAAATAGATCATTTTCTTAGAAGTCTAATAGATTAAAATTTGATGAAGGATTGTGCTAGGGTGTACTTGATCCCTTAGATGACGAATTGGAGGAAGAGGCAATAAAAGGCCAACAAAGGCCCTCATTTAATTTATAGATGAAGATGAAACAATATTATTTTAGGAAGAAAGTAGAGGTACACACGGTTAATTAAGGTCTAGTTAACATTCAAAGTGCAACAAGTTTATGACCATAAGGAGAAACTAAATGTGTCTTTACAACATCTAATTGTGGTAGCCTATATATTGGGGAAAAATAGATATATTAAAATCCCATAATACAATTTCATACCAAGCACAACTATCAAACTACTATTTGCAAGAACAAATGTTTATGTTGTTGGAACAACAATTTGCAAGCACAAATGTTTATGTTGTTGGAACAATTGGTGCATTGGTGATAGCAACAAAAAAAATAGCTTTCCAATATTTAATTGATATCAAAGATAGAGATTTTGACATGGACAAAGAATAGGTGCAAATATGTTTCCAACCCTTTCTCTTAATCTACTTTATTTCTACTATTTTTTCTTCATATTCTTATAGTTTAACAAAAAAAATATTTTTCTTACCAATGACAAACTATTACAAATGCATCCAAGTTTGGCACAAAATTTTCTAACAATAAAAGACAAAGTGCATAGAAATGAATTTCCAACAATTTTTTTAAATATATTATAAAATTGATAGATGGAAATAATACACTTTACACGTGTTAGTTCAAATTTATTTGCAAAATAAATAACAAAAGAACATTAAAAAATTAACCAACTACTGTAATCAAGATTTGAGGTAATCATTTTGAAATTGTTAAATTTATAAATTTACAGTTAAACAAAAAATTCCTTCCAATTACAATAATATTTTAACATATGTTGTAGTTTGATGGAACTTTAAAATAGCCAACACACTTTCCAATCCATTTCATGCATTTTGTCCAAAATGCAATTACAAATTTGACAGCTATTGCACACTTGAAGAAAAAATTGCCCACTATATTAGATGTGATAAAGAAGTTAGCTAAACCTACTCCTTATATCTTAAAACCATTTTAATAACTGCCAACATAAAAACAATGTATTGTTATGTTGATAAATCTATTATTCAATTGTTGTTACCTAGTCTACAAAATGTTACATATGAAAACTATATTCAAAACATATCAACAATCATTTTTATGTTGAGTGACTTCTTTGTAAAAGGACATTTCACATTGAACCAAAACAATGTTATTATCAATGTTAGTTCCATTCAACAATAATCAACACATCTTATGAAAAGGTATATATGATATTTTGCATTCATTTAGGTTACTACTTATACATTTATGCTTTTTGTGATTGCTTACATAATTGAATAATGCTTTATAACAAATATTTGGAAAAAAAACTTTGCAAGGAGCAAGTGGGATACAAACAAAAGCAATGATAGATCTCTGCTACTTGAACTGCATCTATTTCTTATGTCAAACTATGCTATATGAATTCAACATTTTTGTTCACAATTTGTTATCAAGCCAACTATAAACTTTAGTTGCATAATTACTTATCCTACTTTGCTTCATTTCTATTGCTATAGAATTTGACATATTGAGCTATGTTATTTATTTATGATCATGCGTGTGATCTTAACTACAAATTACTTAGCAAACCAATATCTATCTAATATCTATTGGCATCTCTATCCAATATTGGTCTGCAATGTCTCCTACCCAAAAAAAATCAAACTCTTCCTCCTCTCCTCACGTCTCCTCTGTTGTTGTGTTGGCTGTGTAGAGCGATGCTAAGACAATGCCTAGTGTGGATCCTCATGTCTAGGGGAGTCTTATGCCTCTCGGCCCTTGGATTCTCCTACTGGGGTTTTGGGTGCGATGGGCTCCTCCTCGGTGTCCTCTTGTCCCGGTGCTACTGGTGTGCGGCCTAGTGTGACTCGGAAGCCACGACCGTTTGGTGGGTTCGTATCAGTTACTAAGGCCATATTTGTCAATCTAAAAGATGATACGATAGAGGAAATTGTTTATAATGCTTCTATTTTCTCTTTACACAGTGCGATCTGCCGCTTTAGGGGATTTTGGCCTTCTCTTCCTCAACTGCATGCTTGGATATCTGAACACTGGGAGCCTCTTATCACGGGTAAAGTTCATATTTTCCCCATGGCTAAGGGGTTTTTCATTGTGCAAAGTTTGATAATGCCCAAGACAAAGACAAAATTTTATGTGATCACATTTTTAGCAAGGAGGATAAATTTGGATAAATTTTTGTTGATGATTAAGCCTCGACACTTTGATTTTAACCCTTCTACTGAAATGTTTAATAAGATTTTGACCTAGGCTCGGCTTCCTAATCTCCCACTTCATTTATGGAATGATTCTCTTTTAGAGAAAGTGGGAGATGCCCTAGGTGATTTTCTGATGGTGGATGTTGAATCCTCTGATATTTTCCACTCCACATTTTCCCGCATACTTGTTGACCTAGATATCTCAAATGGGCCGCTTGTTGAAATTTTACTTAATTCTTCAAAGGGTTCTTGGGTCCAATCTTTGGACTATGAAGGGATTCCCTTTTGCTGCAGAAGATGTTTTAAAATTAGGCATGCTATTGATAATTGTGGGTTTGAGAATAAGGCAACTAAGGCTACATGGTGGAAAGACGCACCGGTACAACATTATATGATGTCGAAGTTACTCGATCAACCTAGGAGTTTTTTTGAGGTGGTTGCTTTGGAACCATAGGATCCTGAGACATCCCCTTCAGTTGTCTCTCTTGGTGGGGTTGCTAAAACTATGCATGTGTCTACTGATGTCTCCCATGTGAAGGAGACTCAGGAGGCTTCTTTTGGTGATAATGATTTGGCTAGTACTCCTATTTTTACCAAATCTGTTGACTTGCCTGTTGATGCTGGGGTTTTGTTGTCTGTTGGTTTTGGTGAGGCTATGTCTGTCAGACTGAGGTGGAATGGTGATGCTGGGGTTTTGCCTTTATTTTTTGTTGGTTCTGGTGAGGCTGAGACGACAGTTGCTGGCTCTCACTCTCAGGATTTTGGTGCGCTGGATTGGCATGTTAAGGCAACGCAAGTGGAAGAGGGATGAAATTTTTTTAAAGGAAAAAAAGCTAAGTCCTTTATGTTAGGACTCAGAGGCAACTGAGGGGGGGGGGGGGGGGGGGTTGAATATGTTTTCTAATAATTTCAACCCAAATATACTTTAACCAAACTTAATGCTTAATACCGGTAAACCAAACTTAATGTTGATAAACAGATCAATAGATAATAACAATACCGGTGAAACTTAATGCATGAAACAAAAAGAGAAACAACATCCACAACACATAACACATATATTTGTATGTGGAAACCCTGTAAGGGGAAAAACCATGGTGGGAAACCTTACCCACAATTAGATGATACTACTACAGATAATATGTGTGTACAAATGGGGTCTGCACATGCAGAAAGGCCAACTGCCTAGAGCTCACTGCTCAAATGGGAGTCGCAATGACTATAGTAGGATGGTTAAATCCTAGATAATGTACTACTCAAAATAGCATCTCCAATGCTGGATTCAGTATCGGTTAAGCTCTGATTGTCTTCTTCAAAACCTTCCTTGAATCTTCAAATGATGTCTACGTGAGTAGCTCTGCTTATATTCGCATATACCGAATATCACAATATTACCTTCTCTCTTCTCTATTCTATATCAATCTCACAATTGAGATCTTACATATATACCAAAACCTAAGACCAAATGTGTAGGTCGGCTCACTAAGAATATTATAATTAAATCAATTACAAATGAATTAATATGTGATGCATCATGTCGGCTCAATGCACTTATAATAATAACCAATCAATAAATCATCTCCATAATGTGTCATGCTGATTTGGAATAGATAACGCTTGTCGATCCATAACCTAGACCAATTTGCCGGTAACAACAAATATGCCAACTCGATTAGACCAATAACCAAATCATCAAAACAAGTGTCCAAACCATGTCTTTGACATAACCAAGTAATCTCCAGATGATAATAGATCATCCTCAGTGTCGGTGAACAATAAAACTTACCAGTGAACTAAATACCGATGACTGTGCATAAGTCACTAAACATGTCGGTGAACATAATGTGCCGGTTCAACATAACCAAATATCTCCAGAAAGATAAGTGCTGATAAGTGTTGACATCAATGACAAAACCAATGCAACACATCCATAATACCAACACTTTAAGCCTTCTTTCTATATGACTATTCGATTCGAAATGTAAACCTTGATGGTTCTTGGGTAGGGGATGGTTTTTGGTTGGCTGCAGGTTGTTCTTTCTGCAACTTTGTTGGTTTTGGTTATGGGTGTCCTTTTTACCCATGGTTGTCTGGTGCTTTCTTGTTCCTTTTATTCAGACAACTTTCTGGTTGAGGATTCCAGTTCCTATCTTTTTCTGGTTGTAAAGGGTATCGGGTCCCTTCAAAACTTGTTTTTCCCCTAATAAAAAACTACAAATTACCTAGATTTAGATAATTATTTGTATAAGTATTCAATTTTCATGGTTTTTTTCTTAAATTGCAAAAAGCTTCTTATGTCTTGACTATGTTTTTTTTGTCTTCAACATTGTCCTAAAACTTGATCTGTAATATTCACTAAATGTCTTCATATCTATAACTATATTTGGAAATTAAAATTGATTGATCCAAATCAAAGATGTGAAATTTACAACTCTATTGAACCTTAACTTGTTTTTGTGAAGGAGTTATGTAGCTTGAATATTCATGATCATTGACTAAGTTGGTTGTTTGCATGTACTTTTACATTAAGATTTTTTCAACTAAATAATTGGAAAAAGTTAGTTGATTTTAAATCTTTTTACTCTACCATAATTAATTGGACAAAGAGTTAAACTCTTTATAAATCATTTTTCCTATTATTTGTTGTGGCTTGTATTTAACCTAAAATATAGTAGTTAATTGAAAGATTTATAGATAAAAAAATAATCTACAAGAAATAAATGCGTACGACATAATACACAATTATTTGTTCACTAAGTTTGACTATAAATATTATGTGTCCAAAGTACATTGAACAAACATTATAAGAACCAAATACAACTGCAATAATAACACATAATATCAACTAATAACTTGATTTAATATTTTTTAGCATAATTCCAAAGAAAAATATAAGGTAAATTGAAAATTGAAACTTTGGGAAGCACTACATTTGAGAAATGTATGACACTAAACCTCTCAATATTACAACTCGAAAATGATCAAATTCTAGCTTTAATTTACACTTTGTCACCTATGTTAGTCAAGTACATTGTCGACTTTATGTGAACTAAATGGATTCATATCAAAATTTGGGTTGTCTTTCGTTTGATTTGGGTAATTGGGTAGAGGGTGTTTCAAATTTAAAAGGCTTTTAGTGCAAAATAAAAGGGCATAAAGAAGAAGAAAAATAGAAATGCCACAACCATTAGTAATCCTTGCAACAATAGGCTATGACCACATAGTATGATTTTGGGAGGCCACTAGTGGTTGCTACTATTGAACCCTTTGATACCCTTATTCTATAAGTTTCTTCATGTTGTTCCATATTGAAAAGAAAATGTAGGCACCGTTCTAATAATTTTTAATTTTTTTTAATGGTTCAATCATCAAGATTGAACTATCTTGTTTCAATACTCCAGAACCTCATTTGTTGAGTATCTAATTATCATCATCACCCAATCTTCAACTGATGGTAATTACCGTTTTTATGGCCTTTGTCATGCTAGATGGCAATTGGGATTTTACGATATCTTTTCCCAAGCTTACAAGGGGATTTATTTTGCACTTTGATGGTTAATGAATCAACAAGTGGGTTGCTTTCCCCTTTAGTCTGTTCTATGTCAAAATCATAACCAAGAAACTCAAAATACCATCAAAAAATTCTCCCTTGTGTGATATCTTTATTGGGATTTTTATTCATAATGCTCCTCATAGCTTGATCACCTATGCAAGTTCATTTACAATATTTCCATCGCATAGAATTGCAAAGATATAGTATAATTTTAACTTGCCTCTAGACTCTTCACAACACTTGATTCACTCAAAAATTGATGCCTAAAATAAGTTCACAAGGCCTTATTTATAGAATTTGGAGGCCAAGAGGTAGATGAATTACTAGTAGATGTGAGTGTTAGCTTTGATCAAAAGTAACCGGTAGTAGATGAAGAAAAGTGGGGGGAAATTTTGAAAGATAGTGATAGTGGAGTGGTAGGTGGTAGTACATATTTTTGGATGATGTAAGCTAATTATTATAAATTCTAATCTATTAAATATTAATATCATCTTATAATATTAATACTAGAAGAAATGTTTATCCATAAAATATTAATATTTATAAGAGTCAAATATTAATATTTTAATCAACCTTGATGAACTATTATTTATTATCACTTTTAATGTACCCGAAAAGTGAGAATGATCCACTTAACACTCATAAGTGGCTATAGGGATTTTTCTTTTTTATGACAAGGTTGCATCATATTGTTAGATCATAATGTGGTTGACATGATGGCAATGACAAACACATGTGCTCACCATAATCATGTCGTGCAAGGCATAATACTCTAAAAATTAAACATACTTTATTCAATTGAAAGGAAAACATTGCCCCAAATGGCCAGGAATGTGAATCCTTACTTTATTACAAGACTAACTGTGAGATTTTGCCAAGATCAAGAGGCAATGGAAAACACAAATAAGAGAGAACAAAATAGATGATAGAAATAAACTGTATTCTATCAAGATGAAAAATATGATCAACTAGATCATCAATTGTTACATACAATGAATATGAGCCTGCTTATATAAGAAAGGGTATATGAATATGTGAGCACACAAACATGACATGTGGCTCAATAAGAAACAAGGGTAGGTAGAAAATAGGTGTGGGTAGGTAGGAGAAATAATATAATAGTCCACATGAGGTGGATCACCCATTGAATGTGGAGTGTAACAACAAGATCAACACCATAAAAGGTGGAAATTCTCCTACACACACTATCCCAAAGTGGCACAAACACCCAAGTGTCTCATACCCAAACTACTATGAAATGCATTTCCTAAGTAAACTTAAGTAAAGTGTAATAATATCCAATATGAATAATTATTTACACCAACACCCCCCTTAAGTGCAACTTAGGGGAATGCACTTAAGTCTACAATGCAACTAAGCAATGCAAGATGGGTCCCGGCTACTAGGCCATGTTAGGTACCCATGTACAAATGCAAATGCATGCAAACCAATGCAATGAAATCTCTCACAAAGTGGGGAAAGAGAGAAAAACCCAATGGGAAAAAACCCTCCCCCAAAAGAGAGATGAAAACATACAAGAGAACTCTCATAGAAGAATGTGAGGAACAAAACCCCATGTGAGGAAAAATTCTCCCCCATATGAGAGAAGAAGAGAAGCTAGGAAGCCCCCCCTCAATGTGGAATCTGCGCCAATGATAGAAGCTCGATGTATGAAGAAATTGCTCCACGATCGTCGAACAATATTCCTCCCCTTAGGAAGAAACAAAACCAAAGGTGTATCCATGAAGTCTCCCCAATCATGAAGGGAAGATGTATGAATAAAACTCATGATGAAAGGAATCTTTGAAAACTGCTCTAGTGTCCCCATGTCGATGTTGAAAGATACCACCTCCAGAGGTGGTAAACTGTGCCACATTGCTGAAAAAGGCACTCCAAGATCTAGTGGAGATGGATGTAGAACATGTCCCAAAGACTCACATGTCTCCTCAAAACATAAAGAGACCTCCTCCAACTATTGTACATAAGTATCCACAATCATATCAACCTCAAAAGAATGATCATGTAGAGAATGAACAAGAGGGTCAGAGTGTGCCCTCCCAGCAATCGAAGAAGGATCATCTTCATCAAAGAGAAGATGAATGTCATCAATGATGTCTCCCAAATCTGCAATGTAGGATTCCACAAACAAACTTGCAATGTCTGTCAAGTAATCATCCCATGAATCTGAAGCTGGAAGACATGAAATATCCTGCTGCACTGAATCATAAGGCAAAACTGTCGCACTATCTGCATCATCAGGTGCAATAGGTGATGTGATATCAATAGAAGGAGATGAAATGCAAGGCTCAAGAATGGGGTCACATGTGAGAATCCCCAAGTTCAAATGCCCAAAGATCTCCTTAAAATCTGAACCATCACAAGAAGTGTGATCATCATGTGTAGAATCATCAAATGTGAAATCATCATCATCAACAAAATCTGAAAAAGAGTATAACCGAGATGCATGATCAACCACCCCAGTCACAATGATAGCTCTAGTTTCCAAGTCTCTAATGAAAACTGACTCAGGTGTGAACTCCACAACTCTCTTAGTTGCGCCATGTGTGATTTGATAGATGGAAAGGAGATTGTTTGTCAAGTGGGGTACACACAACACTTTATTGAAGGGGTTATCCCCAATGTCAATAGATCCTTTCCCAATCACATCCATGTATGTATGATTGCCCATCAATATTTGCGGCATGGTGCAAGGCTCAAATGTAGAGAACATAGACTGCGAAGATGCCATATGATGAGAAGCCCCTGAATCTAGAAGCCATCTCTCTGAATCATGACTGATAGTAGCACATATAGCTTTTCCTTTTCTTGTTCCAAAAGAGTGAGTCTTCCCACTTGTAGAAGCCATGAATGCTTTCCCTTTTCCTTTTGAATGTGGGGAAGTGGAAGTTGATGAATCATCCTTCTTGTAGACATTAGGCAAATCAATGTTATGCTTTTTGATGATATGTGCGAGCTCATGAATCTTCTTAGAATGGCAACGATGCTCCTCATGACCAAACTTTTTACAATAGGCACAAGTAGGTCTCTCCCTCTTTGGTGAATTATCCCTCTTGGAAGAGGATGTATCTCCTTGTTGTGGAGAGGATGATGCTTTGTCCTTAGGCTTTGATTGCCATTTCTTCTTGTTTGAGTTGTCCTTTCCTTGATTTCCTTTGTTCCCTTGATTTGCCACTAATGCTTGAGACTTAGAAGCCTTAAGAATGCCCATGCTTATCAACTTAGTTTGTTCCATCATCAACATTTCATTGAAAGCATCAAAAGTAGGCATTGTGTAGCTTGAACCCATTGTCATCCTATGGGTTTGGAAACTAGAAACAAATGTTGCATATTCTTGTGGAAGCTTGCCTATCAAGTTAAATATCAATTGAGTATCCTTCTCATCAATGCCACAATCTTTGAGTCGTGCCCTCAACTCATTTGCCTTAGTGACATAATCTTGTATTGTATCAAAGTTCTTGGGATCCAACATGGTGAGATCACTATCAATTTGATATCCCCTAATCTCATCAACTTGACCATATAAGTCTTGAAACTTTTGCCAAGCATCCTTGATTAGAGTACATTTCTCAATATGAAAAATGAGATCCTTTGATACATACTTTCTTAAGGTACCAATTGCCATGATATTTTTAGTGAGCCAGTCCAAGTGACCAACTGGATCAACCTTAGGATCAGCGGGAGCAACAATAGTTCCATCAATGTAATGAGTTAGTCCTTTTTCCATAAGTTTACTCCATGCATCAATTTTCCAAGTAGCATAATTATGAGGAGTTAAGAGAGGAAACTTAGAAGAACCCATAGCAGCAAAAAGGAAGGAACACAAGAGCACAGAAGCACAAGAGACACCCCCCAAATTAACTCAATCAAAGTACCCCCCCCCCCAAAAAAAATGATGATTTTGGCACTTTATATGTAGTGCATGTACATTAGGCCACTTGCAAAACAAGGCTAAGTGGACTTCTGATTTCAATTTACAACTTCTCAAAATGAGATCTAAGAGACTTCAACAAATACTACTAGTGATCTAAACTGAGATCCAAGCAAAATGCACGTACCAAATATGCCAAAAAATGGCCAAATAATGAAAGTACAATTTCTACTTAAAATTACTGTAAACAAATGGCAGATTATGAAAGTAGATGAAAAAATATGCACTTTCAAAAAAAATGGCACTTGAAAAGGAGTCCATATGAGCCCAAATGAAGCCTCCAAAGTTGTAAAAATCGGGATTTCATGATTTCCGAAAAACTTGTATCCAAGAAACAGAAAAATCCTGCACCATTGTACAGATCACAAAATTCTACCCCAAAACAAAAAAAATTTCTCGAAAAAAGGAGTTCGGATGAGTGAGATATCGCTATTTGAAAATCGCCTGCAAAATTATAATTTCTGGAAAATTTCCGTCACGGCTTCAAACTTCAAATACCTCTAGATTTGGCCTCCAAAGTCTGATTTGGATGAAACAAAAGGCAAAACTAACTTTCTTGGACCTCATCAATCCAATGGTAACCTCAGATTTGATCCATCAAGCTTCAATAATAACCTGCAATAGAAAATTCCAAAATGCAAACCCCAAATAACATCGAATTTCTCTCAATTGGCAAACCAATGACACTCTAATGGCTCTGATACCATGTGAGATTTTGCCAAGATCAAGAGGCAATGGAAAACACAAATAAGAGAGAACAAAATAGATGATAGAAATAAACTGTATTCTATCAAGATGAAAAATATGATCAACTGGATCATCAATTGTTACATACAATGAATATGAGCCTGCTTATATAGGCAAGGCTATATGAATATGTGAGCCCACAAACATGACATGTGGCTCAATAAGAAACAAGGGTAGGTAGAAAATAGGTGTGGGTAGGTAGGAGAAATAATATAATAGTCCACATGAGGTGGATCACCCACTGAATGTGGAGTGTAACAACAAGATCAACACCATAAAAGGTGGAAATTCTCCTACACACACTATCCCAATGTGGCACAAACACCCAAGTGTCTCATACCCAAACTACTATGAAATGCATTTCCTAAGTAAACTTAAGTAAAGTGTAATAATATCCAATATGAATAATTATTTACACCAACACTAACTATATAAAATTTAAATATTTACAAAACTGTCATTTCGTGTAATCCACTATCTCTATAAAGAGTGCAACATCTACCAAATTCTAGTATAAGCAAGAGGCCACTGGTATTGTTTGGATTCTTAAACTCCATGATATATCTGTAGTAATAAAAATGCTTTAGTTTCTTGACAACTAGTTGTCCATGACATGAGTACCATTCTCTTATTATTCTAGCGTCTGAATGTTCAATATACCATTCTAGCTGACTATTGGTTAAATGGACACATAGATTGAGAATATGCAATAGAGTGTTTATATGCAATAGTGTTTCTTTTAGTGTCAGCCTTGAAAGGTGTAAGTTGGGATAATAATATCTTGCAATAATGACATAAAATATTTATAAGACTTGGCAAATTATGGAAACCATAAGGAAAATGACTTGTAATATTTTTGCACTAAAAGGTGATGTGAGCTTGCTTATATTGTCTTACCGGATTCTTTAGCATGAAAAGTTGTCCTTTTGTTATCAATGGGGATAAAATATGAATTTGTTTCCTTCCTGCAATTGTCTGGAGATCCCCCCATCAATCATTTTAAAATATAGGAGTAGAATTATGAAAGAAGTATCCTTTCAAAATCTTTCTTTGACACTCTTTTGGGAGTTCTTTAATTTTTCAAATGGCCAAAGATTTTGGATTTTTAGGAAGAAGATTTCTTTTTGCATCAAATCTCCCAATTGCATTAACAAAATCCGCTTCTTGGGGAATATGAATGAATTTAATCTCCTTATTGCTTCCCATAATTACACATGTCTGAGAAAAGGAAAATTCTTGGATCTAACTCAAAAAATCCCATCGTAGGAGGATGTTGGTATCTATACGATTATCCTGCAAGAATAAACAAGGATAATTGATGTCTCCTAGATTCACTAGGATGCCACATGCTTTCTTTTTCATCATTTTCTTGGCTCCAATACCCTATATTAAAATATCCCAAGAATTCCAATAAATAAGTGGTAGAACATAATGCTTGGCAATGTTGATTGTAGCAAAATTTTTTTTATCATATCCTCTTAGTGTGACAAGAACCATTGGCTTCTTAGAACTTGACTGGTAGTTTGGCCAATCATCTTTCACTATATTGAATTTTTTTGTATTCACTTCATAGAATTGTTCCTCAGGTTCTTGATAACCATAAATACCTAGAAGATTTCCCAATTGTTGTTGGGCTATTGAAAAGATGCATATACCTTTATTGCATGAGTTATCTTTTTTAAACATTTACTTGCCTTGGGATTCCTTTGCATGAAGTTCTTTACCTTAACATGTATGAAGGTGGCTTGAATTCTTTATTTCCAAAAGATTTATCCTTGTGATTCTTATCAACAATCATTAAAGAAGGGTTTCTTGTAAAAATTGTAATATTTTGAAAGCAAGTTTTTGCATAATTTTATTCAAAAAGAGTTTGATCATGCTTAGCAAGTTCATCTTTATTATAATCTTTATAAAGCCTATGATTATGATTTATTTCTTTATTCTCATCTTTCTCTTTTGATATCATTAATTCATGACCTTGTTGTCCTTGACTCATTTCTTTTGTATATAATTTTATTGAAGAAAAATATGTTTGTTTGTACTGAAATCTAGAAAGAACTTTTTTTTCAATAATTTGAACTAACTTATCCACTACCTTTTTTGGCGTATAATCATTCTTGCTAAATTTTCTAAACCATTTCTACCATCTTCTACTTCTGAGGTTGTATCTTCATAAAACCCTTTGATCTTATTGTGTTCTTTGTCTACATTATTTCTTTGAAAATAACTGTGTTTATTTTGGTCATGAAAGTCTTTTTTTTGTCATTCTTATCCTTAAAAGGAACATGAATTTCTTCATAACATTTGATTTTATCATGATTTACTTTTTTAGCCTCATTCGAAAACATAACTTTGTCTTTGTCAAAAGTTAATCTTTTATCTATCTCTTCATGTTCAAGAGATTTATATTCACCATTAATGTGTGAAATTTTTTTGTTGAAGACTTTATTAGTTTTATGCTTAGTAGATATACTTTTATTGCAAAGAGATTTGAGGCGTATTGAATGAGAATTCGTCCGCTCTTCATATAATAGTTCAACGATTTTTTCTTAAGGCAAGCTCCTTTTCACAATTTATATCTTTAAATAAACAACTAATACTTTTATATTCTCATATTCAAAACTCTCATGTATAACTAGAGTGGTCTTAAACTTCTTTGAACTTTGTAGAACATCATTTACCATATCATCATTTTTATGAAATCTTATAGAAGTCTCATGGTTTTCAGAGATCTCTTCTTCTATTTGCAACTTCTATTTCTGTAAAATATTATTTCTTTTTTGGATGTACTTTTCTTTCTTTCTTTTTCCCAAATTTAGAAGTTTTTATTTCTTTCGTCCACTTTTCTATTTATTTAAATTGAACTTGATTTTTTTCAATATTGAATCTTTCAATTTTTTGTAAATACTTTTCCTTTTGATTTCTTTTGGCTTCAAAGTTTCAACATTTCTCTAAGATTTTTTCTTTTTTCTTTTTCCAATTCTCATTCAATTTCTTCAATACCTTCTTTCAAAATTTTTATATGATCTTCTGCATGTTTTTTCATATTGTCAGAATCTCCATCTTTTGGAGAATGTAATCATTGATCATGGTATTCTAAAATGAGTCTCTTAAGATCTCTCAACCATTTATCCAAAATCCATACGTCAATCAAAATTGTAAAAAATTGGTTGGAAGTTGTAGAAGTTCAATAATACTTCCATCTAGTAATTCCCATTGAGGTATTGAATCACCAACCTACATTTAGATGGTTGTTGCTAGTTCCCTACTTTATGAATCAATAAGTGGATTGTTTCCCCCTTTGATCCATTCTATATTAAAATCATAACCAAGAAACTCAAAATACCATCAAGCAATTCTCCCTTATGCGATATCTTTATTGGGTTTTTTCTTACATAGTTTGCCATTATAATATGCATTGTTTAGTTTGTCTATAATATCTATTGTAAAATGGCATCAAAGCCAAAATATTGATAATTATTGTAATATATTAGAGCATATGTAATATAAATATTTGCATAGTCCATTCTTAGTAACGATCATCCATATTTATCAATGGAAACATGACTCTATTGTCTTCTTATGTTGTGTTCCTTTGTGAGTCAAGGAAGACTATCTTTCATGCTTCATTTATAATGTGTTAAGTCTAAAAGATTGAGGGTAAGCTTCAGGATCTATGGACCCCACAAAAGTAAGACATATTGTAAAAGTCAAAGAGGCATTATGAAGGGCAGTTGTAAGACGAGAAATTGTAGTAGCAAACTTGGAGTCAAAATTTCAAGTAAGATCTAAAACTTTTCTCATTAATATTTTCTCATAATGACAACATATAGAAATATGAATGTTTATAGTTCAACATTCATATAAGAACATAACATTGTTGATAATAAGGAATTGTTTACTGGTGAAAATTGATCCTTTAAAATTCAAAGATATAAGAATGTAAGAAAAGATTGTGTGCAAAAGGATATTAGATAGACTAAGTTTGGAAAATGAATAAAAAATAGAATGAGGTCTAATGAAGTCAAAAGAACACATGGCTCAAATAGTCTTTGTAATATAAAAGGACAAACATAAAGATGAAGGTTCCCAACAATATGAAAAATATGTAGAAGATTATATAAAAAAATTGAACTTGTTGAAATTCAATGAGAATTAGAAAAAGAAAAAACAAAAAATATTATAAAAATGTTGAAACTTTTGAAGCCAAAAGAAATTAGAAATAAAGGTATTTGCAAAAAATTGAAAGATCTAATATTGAAAAAATAAAATTAAAAAAGAATTAGAAAAATAGACAAAGGAAATAAAAACTTGTGAATTTAAAAGAAATGAACAAGAGCACATCCATAAAAAGAAATAATCTTTTATAGAAACAAAAGTTACAGATAGAAGAAAAAATCTCTTAGTACCTAGAGACTTCTATTGGAAGATTTCATAAAAATGATGCTATGATAAAATATGTTCTCAAAGTTCAAAGAAGTTTAAGATTACTTTAGTTAAACATTCGAGTTCTCAAGATGAAAATAGAAAAGCATTTGTTGTTTCTCCCAAGGTACAAATTATGAAAAGGAGTTTGTCTGAAGAAAAAATCTTCGAACCAACATATGAAGAGTAGACAAATTCTGATTCAATATGCTTCACATCTCTTTGTAGTAAAAGTATATTTGTTGAGTATAAAATTGATAAAATCTCCAACAAGAATTCTTCACACATTAATGATGATTATAAATCTATTGAAGATGAAGAGATTGATAAAAGATTAACTTTTGACATAAAAAAAGAAAAGAAATGTTTTTAGATGAGGTTAAAAAAGAAGATCATAATCAAAATCATTCTAAAGAAATTTGTGTTCTTTTTAAGGATAAAAATGATAAAAAAAATTCACGACCAGAATAAACAAAGTTCTTTTCAAGGAAAATATGTTTGTAAAGAACATGATAAGATCAAAAGGTTTTATGAAGATACAACCTCTCGACACAACAATGAAAACAACATAGAACAATTCAATATGATAATTGGAAAATAAGTAGAAGATGATAGAAATGGTACAATTTTTTTAGCAAGAATGATTGTACACCAAGAAAGGATAGTGGATTAGTTAATTCAAAACATTGTAAAAAAAAGTTCTTTCTGAAATTAATTACATAGAAACATATTTTTCTTCAATAACGTTATATACAAAAGAAATGAATCAAGGGAAACAAGGCCATGCATTGATGCTTCCAAAAGTGAAAGATGAGAATAAAAAAATGTCGTAATCATAAGATTTGTAATGATTATAATAAAGACGTCCTTGCTAAGCGTGGTTAAACTCTTTCTAAAGAAAATTATGCAAAAAAATGGCTTCAAAAGATTAAAGAGAATTTTACAAGAAAGTCTTCTTCAATGTTTGTTGATAAGAATCATAAGGAGAAATCTTTTCTAAAGAGAATTCAGGCTGGACCTCCATACATGTTAAAAAAGAACTCCATGCAAAGGAATTCCAAGGTAAGTTAAATGTTTAAAAAATATTAACTCTTGCAACAAAGGTATATGCAACTTTTTAACAACCCAACAACATTTGGGAAAATCTTCTAGGTATTTATGGCTATCAAGAACTCGAGGAACAATTCTATGAAGTGAATGCAAAACATTTCAATATGGTGAACTTGATGATTGGGTAAACTATCAGTTGAATTCTAAGAAGCCAATAATTCTTGTCAGACTAAAAGGATATGATAATTTTTTTTTTGCTCTTTTAGATACAAGATCTACAATCAACATTGCCAAGCATTATGTTCTACCACCTATTTGTTGGAATTATTAGGATATTTTAATACATGATATTGGTGCTAAGAAAATGATGAAAAAGAAAGCATGTCTAGGAGATTTCAATTATCCTTGTTCATTTTGGCAGGATAATAGTATAGATACTGGCATCCTCCTAAGATAAAATTTTGAGTTAGTTTTAGAAATTTTCCTTTTCTCAAATAGTTGCAATTTTGGGAAGCAATAAAGAGATTGAATTCATTCATAGTCCCCAATAAGTAGATTTTGTTAATCTAATTGGGAGATTTGATGAAAACTGAAATCTTTTTCCTAAAAATCTAGAATATTTGGCCATTCAAAAAATTAAAGAACTCCTAGAAGAATGTCAAAGAAATATTTTGGAAGGATACTTCATTCACAATCTTACCCCTATATTTTAGAACGATGGTTGGGGAGATATCCAAACAATTGGGAAATAAACTGATCTATATTTTGGGAAAGACAATATAAGCAAGTTGTCATCATCTTTCAATTTAGAAATATTACAAGACATGTTCCTTATAGTTTCCATCGTCTGCCAAATCTTATTAATATTTTGTCCTTGGAAGTTATTATTATCCCAACTAACACCTTTTAAGGTAGTCATGAAAGATTTATTGCATATTCTCAATCTATGTGTCCATTTCACCAATAGTCAACTAGAATGATATATTGAACATTTAGACACTAGAATAATGGGAGAATGGTACTCATATGATAGACAACCAACTGTCAATAAATTAAATCATTTTTATCACTACAAATATATCACAAAGTTTAAAAATCCAGACAATGTCAGTGGTCTCTTGCTTATACTAGAATTTGGCAGATGGTGCACTCTTTATAGATATAATGGATAACATGAAATGATACTCTTGTAAATATTGAAATTGTATATATTCAGGCTTGCAATAAAGCAAGGACTAACATTGTTGGCCATTTGAGGCAATATTTTCCTTGCAATCTAGTAAAGTATGTTTTAGTTTTAGAGTCATATGCCTTGCATGACATGATTATAGTGAGCACATGCGCTTGTCTATGTCGTGGTGTCAACCACATTATGATCCGACAACAAGATGCAACCCTATCATAAAAAGCAAAATCCATGTAGCTACTTGTGGGTTTTAAGTGGACCGTTCTCACTTTTCAGGTATATTAAAAGTGATAATAAATAATATGTCAAATTTTAGGATCGAGTAAATTATTAATATTTGACTCTTATAAATATTAATATTTTATGAATAAATATTCATCCTCTATTATGAATATTATAAGATGATATTAATATTTAATTAGATTAGAATTTATAATAATGAGCTTACATCATCCAAATGTACAAACTACCACCTACCACTCCATTATCACTATCTTCCAAAATTTCCACCTACTTTTTTTCATCTGCTACTCATTAGTTTTAATCGAAGCTAGCACTCACATCTACTGGTAATCTATCTACCACTTTTATCTATCCCCTTGGCCTCCAAATGCTATAAATAAGACATTGTGAGCTCATTTTAGGCATCGAGTCTTGAGTGAATTGAGTGCTGTAAAGAGTTTAGAGGCAAGTTAAGAGTATGTTCTATCCTTGCACTTCCATACGAGCTAGGAATATCATAAATTAAATTGCATAGGTGGTCAATTTGTCATTATAATATGAATTTTCTAGCTTGTTTATAATATTCGGTATAAAATGGTATTAGAGCCAAAAGCTTGAGGAGCCTTAATATCTTTGAGCATATGTAATATTAATATTTGCAGAGTCCTTTCTCAGTATTGTAATCATCCATATTCATCAATGAGAATATCGTAAAGCTATTAGGAGCCTTATGAAGAAAAAACCTAATAAAGGTATAGCGCAAGGGAGAATTCTCGATGATATTTTGAATTTCTTAGTTATGTGACATAGAATAAATCAACAAGTGGGTTGTTTCCTCCTTTAATCCATTCTATGTCAAAATCATAACCAAGAAACTCAAAGTACTGAGAGCTTCTTATTTCTTGATATGTTTTTTTGTCTTCAACATTGTCCTAACTTGATCTGCCATGTTCACTAAATCTCTTCATATCTATGACTATATTTGACAATCTAAAATTGATTGATGCAAATCGAAGATGTGAAATTTACAACTCTATTGAACCTTAATTTGTTTTTGTGAAGGATTTATGTAACTTTAATATTCATGATCATTGACTGAGTTGGTAGTTTGCATGTACTCTTACATTAAGATTTTTTCTATTAAACAATTGAAAAAAGTTAGTTGATTTCAAATCTTTTTATTCTACCATAATTAATTGAAAAAATAATTAAACTCTTTATAAATCATTTTTCTTATTATTTGATGTAGCTTTTTATTAGACATAATATACAATTCTTCTTTGTTCACTAAATTTGAAGACAACATTGTATGCCCAAAATACACCAAAGAGACATTATAAGAACCAAATACAACTGCAATAACTTATTTTTGATTTAATTTTGTTTTGCAGAATTATGAAGGAAAGTATAAGTTAAGTTGAAAATTGAATCTTTGGGAAGCACTATATTATAACTCCATACTGAATGAATTCTGGCTTTAATTTCAGCTTCCTCACCTATGATAGTCAAGCGCATTGCCGAATTCATGTGAATTGAATGGATTCAGATCAGAATTTGGGTTGGCTTCCGTTTGATCTGGGTAATTGGGCAGGCGGTATGTCGAATTCAAAAGGCTTTTAGTGCAGAATAAAAGGGCATATAGAAGAAACACGACAGAAATGCCACAGCCATCAGTAATCCTTGCAACAGCAGGCTATGACCATACAGTACGGTTCTGGGAGGCCACTAGTGGCCGCTGCTATCGGACCCTTCAGTACCCTGATTCTGTAAGTTCCTTCATGTTGTTGCATATTGAAAAGTAACCGCAGGCACCAGTGTCAAATTTTTAAAATTTTTGATGATGTTTCGATCATCCATATTGAACTATCTTGTTTCAATACTCCACAATCTTTTTTTTCGAGTATCTTCGTCACCCAGTGTTCCGCTAGTGGTAAATACTGTTATTGTGGCCTCTGCCGGGCCAGATAGCAATTGAGCTTTTGCGACCTCTTTGCGCAAGCTTACAAGGGGATTTCTATTGCAGTTTTATAGTACTCAAATTTAGTACCGCGAGTTTTGACCAAGATTGCTTTTTCTTTATGGTGGATCATGTACTGTAATTCGAAATGTTGATACAAATAAATTACACACTGTTTTTTTTAACATTTACTGTTAATTACAACCTTGTCGAGCCGGCTACATCTGGAGTAGTATATGGAAGAGGAGGAGTCTCGCACACTTAACATATGTGTAGCAATCCAAACACTTTACCAATGTTTCAAAAACTCGGCAACCTAATCTTCAACATATGGGACATGCCTTTTTTAAGTTATAGGCAGCATTTCGGGGCGTGGGTACTTGAAGTTGGATTATTATATGGCTAGGATTTCTCTGCCTCGCGTTTCATCCCTGGAGGTTTGTTGCGTTTTTCTTTGTTTTAATGTTTAATATTTAGTTCTAGTCATTTTTTCAGCTTCCAGGTTTCCGATTGTACCGTAGTACTGTTACAATTTGACTGGGTTTGATTTCGAGTTTCAAATGGGTGTCCGGGTTGGAGGTGATCGTCAAAGCAACCTCTACATTTTTGGTCACAAGTTGACATCGATATGCTTTCTGCATTTCTTCACATAGTAAATGTGCCCCTTTATCATTACGCCGCAACCCTTGAGAGATTAAAAATGCATTTTCATGATTTGCATTTCTTGAATTGATTTTATGCGAATCATAATATTTTTCTTGGTGATAAACATGCAAAATTATCGACTGAATTCTACATAGTGTAAAACCCTTTCCAATAATTTTAAGTATACCTCTAATCTCCTATAATATATTAATGAAGTTAATGAAATTCTAATGAACAGAAATATTTTCAATGGTGGTACTTCAAAACCTGCAAAACTTGATTCAAAGCCCTTTCAAATAGTCCAAATGGGACTGCAAACATCTTGTAATTATAAGCTTGGTTGAATTTAGCTACACTGCTAAATTTAGGTCTTCTTGAAACCACAGGTCTTTTGGTCAAGATATTAAGAGCAATTCCCAGCCCTGTCTATCATTTATACAAATATTCTTCCTCTTGGGAAAATCCTCTTTCAAAGCACACATAGGTGAGACTATTGTGATTTTACTGTTTGTAGGGATGTGGTTATTCCCACTGCATTTAAATGTCACTATGGCTATGGGTGCGTAGCTGCATATTTATTCTACGACTGAGCTATGAAGTAATATATCTTGATAATCACAGGTCAACATTTGAGCTTCAAATTGGATAGACAACTATAAGTTCTAGTGAGACAACCTCTTGGAGCATTTCATATGGGTTAAACTCTTGCCCTTTTTTGATGGACTTGCTCTTGAACCCACTTCTTTTTGGCTGAAGCAAGTGTGGGATAAACATTGAACATGTCTTGGGAGTGATTTTGTGTAATATCGACATCAACATCTACATTGCTAACACTCACATTCAGTGCCCTTGTGATCTATGGACCACACTTAGGGAAATGCATGGAGATCCACATGAACCTCCATTCTCAGAGAATCCCACTATCAACAACCTTGTTCCACGTGATGTCTATCAAACATATGATCATGAAACAGTGGGAAGAGATTGAATAGTCATTATACTCCTCCTCCTCCTCCTATAGAGACTTCATTAGATTCATTGAATTATATGGTTCTTATTATAGAATTAAAGGGTTCATCTTCTCTATCTTTGAGTTAGCATTCTGAGGTTGAGGATTCTTCTCTTTTTGCATTAGCAGATCTAATTGGTGTTCATGCTTAGACATCTTGTGTGGACAACTAATCTAAGATGAGAAATCTAGTTAGTTTACAAGCATGGAGACCTCATCTCTATCTTCTTTTGTTTCTTCCGAGTTTAGAGTTGCTTCTTTTTGCGCTTCTAGTGATTCATTGTAGTAGGATCACATTCATTGTCTTTTAGTGATAGCTCATTGGGACGAGTATTTGATAGATCTTGTTGGGTTATTTTGTGAGTTTTTTTTTGTAGACTTGGAGGACACCATTGAGGACTTGAGATTCCTCTTCAATGATAGTTCCATTAAAATTGTTGTTTGATCTTCTCTAGCATTTGTTCTCTCTCCACTTCTTTTTATTTCCATGGTGGCACATATTGTAGTTCACAAGTCCTTAGATGTGACTTTGTCACCATTGACATCTTCTGCAAAAGTACTGATTCTCATTGGTGCAGATCTCTTACTTGGATTGAGGATACTAGCGCAGATTCCCAAAATTTGTCTTGGACACTTGTGCAGGTTCCCAAAAAGTGTTCGTTGCCATTTAGTCCAGAGACGTTTTTGGGAGTTTGGGGTGTTTGTTTGATGTAGTTTCAGTTGTGTTGCAAAGGTAGTGACGTCTAGGAAACCTTAGAGGTGTCTTGTGTTGGTTTAGTGTGTGTTAGGAAGGTGTCAGGAGTGTCTACGTGCAATTAGAGTTTCACCAGAGCTCTTTGGTGATACCTAGGACCCAATAGGTGGTCTTGTTTATCGATCCAAGTCTTGTATCTTCAAGGATGGTCTTGTGTGGACCTAATCACTGAAAAATAAATTGAATGAATGATTCAATAATCGGATGATTACATTGAACGATACACACACGTATATATAGAGGTTACAAGACGATGTTCTATAATTAAAACATAACGTTAAAGTAAAAGATTAAAGAGGTAAAAGCTAAATTAAGCTTAAAAGCTAATTAACTAAAAAAAAAAAGCTAAATGCTAAATAAAGCTTAAAAGCTAATTAACTAAAAAGCTAAATAACCATTAAACAAGGAACTAAATATAGGTGACTAAAATATAATTAAATATTCTAATACCCTCCCTTAATGGTCATTCTATCTACTAACTACCCTACAGAAGACACTGCAGGTCTTTAGATCACAAATGAAAAGAACACTCTGCTGCAGTGGAGACCCTCCTTGGATCTGAAAAGTGTTAATGACCAAGAATACTAGAATCCATCCAACCTGACGTTGGGTAACCAAATTGAAACCTGAAACCACGATTTTGAGGAAAATCGGCAAACCTTTTTGCAGAAGAGTATCAACTCCAAAATTGACTGCAAGATACCACGGTTATAGATGTTCGCCCTGGCAAGTACGACCCAAACTAACTGCAACAAGGCACGATTTTGAGGAAAAAACTGTCAAACCCTGAAATAGGAACCCTCGAAAAGAGAATTTATGATTTTGAGGAGAAAATTGAAAAACCAAGAAATCTGAGGGTTACAAATCATCGTTTTTGTGGGAAAAAAACGGTAAAACCCAGATAACTAAAATCTTATGCGAATATCACGAATTATAGATGAGATAATTTTTAAGGGAAAATTATAAACCCTGCAAACAATTTTTGAGGGAAAAATCGTGAAAACCCTCCCATGGTTTTTTATGGAAAAAATCAGAAAACCGACAAACAATTTTTCAGGAAAAATCGTGAAAACCCTGGGACTTGTAAGACGAGGTCTGGCCTAAATCAATCTGATCAAGGCAACGATATTCAGATATCGTGAACATGCACTGTTTCCAGGTGTTGTGGCCGCTGTTGAACTTCTGTCTGTGTTCCAACATGATGTTGGTCAAAGATGCCATCACAGAAACTGAGGTTGAATGTGGTCAACCTAGTGAAGGCACAAAGAATGAGATGGAAGATTCTGATTAAAAGTCAGAATAGAAGCAGCTGCACAAAAAATCTGAAACCCTGGAGGAGAATTCTGGGACGAATTC
This sequence comes from Cryptomeria japonica, assembly GCF_030272615.1. NCBI lineage: Eukaryota > Viridiplantae > Streptophyta > Pinopsida > Cupressales > Cupressaceae > Cryptomeria > Cryptomeria japonica. The sequence goes on from NC_081413.1 coordinate 214,771,916, forward strand.
TAAGGTGCGAATTTCGAGGTTTGGAAGAAACCCAGAAATTAAATTTTTTCTGCAAACTTAAAACCTGAAATTTTTCCTGAAAATAATCAGAAAAAATAATAATTTGCAGAAAATAAAAAAATACCCATGATTTTTTTTTGTAAAAAGAACAGAAAAATATTGACGATTTTTTTTTCCAGAAAAAACGCAAAAAAAAAGGGCAGAAACCATAGGTCGGATGTACAGCATAAACAGCGCCCACAAAATTAGCAGAAATCGTTGACTGTTTTTAAATGCCAAGGCAAATTCGTTGGCACAATATTCGATGCACGAAAAACGAGGCAACCAGAAAAATCTGAGATCAACCTAGAAAAGCTCTCCAAAAACCCACCAAGAATCTAAAATCAAAATACAGATTCGATGGCTCAAAAATTGAGGCACGGAAAACGATGCACCAGAAAAATCTAACGACGACCCAGTTGAGGTCTCAAAAAACCCACCAAGAATCTGCAAGCAAAATAAAATTTCGACTTGAACTAAAGGGTCAAAACCCTAGTTGAAATTGCAGAAACCCTAGGAAAATTTTCAATCTGCAAAAAAAAACTCCAGGTTGCAGGCCCAAAAATCTCCAGAACTCTAAAAAAAACATGAGCTGTTACCCAACACAGAAATTCGCCCACAAACCAAAAACCCTCGAAACCCTCAAAAAGCTTTCAAAAAAGCAAAATTGTTTTTTTATATAAAAAAAAAAAACAATAAAAAAAATCTGGAAAATATTCATGAAAGAAGGCCATGAATTTTTATTAAAAAATTCGCCAAACTTTAAAGAATCCCATCGACTTGCTCTGATACCATGAAAAATAAATTGAACGAATGATTCAATAATCGGATGATTACATTGAACGATACACACACGTATATATAGAGGTTACAAGACGATGTTCTATAATTAGAACATAACGTTAAAGTAAAAGATTAAAGAGGTAAAAGCTAAATTAAGCTTAAAAGCTAATTAACTAAAAAGAAAAAGTTAAATGCTAAATAAAGCTTAAAAGCTAATTAACTAAAAAGCTAAATGACCGTTAAACAAGGAACTAAATATAGGTGACTAATATATAACTAAATATTCTAATAATCACCTTAGAGACCTTGTCCTATGGTCTTGGAGACCATTCCCCATGTTTGGTTGGTGTTTCTTGTGTTTTATCTTTTGCACGTGCATTGTCATATCGATGAGTTGATCCTTCTAGAGGTTTGAGCGTTAGTTCTTAGTTGTGTTGTATGCATGGAACTTATTTACTTCAAAAATAAAATTTCCATCTAGGGTTCCTTGGCGGGGCATTACATTTGGTATATGGTATGTGATTTATCTTATTAGCTTTTATTATAGCCTAATAGTGGTTCAAAGAGTCTTGAGCAATTTTTGGAGGGATCACCTTCATCTTTGGTTCTTGTTTTCATCAGTTTCCACATTGCTTTGGATGATTGCTTTCTTTAGTTATGCCTGACACTGTTGATTTGGATTTGACTTTTTCAAGAGCAAAACGACAACATTTGAGTAGTTTCTAGAGATCTTCCCCCATTTCTGCCCTTCATCCTACCTCTAGAGTGGGAATTCAACAAACTTGCACCATAGGGTTTCTTTTTTCTTAAAGGAAGATGCATTGTTCGATGTAGAAGGACGTACTTTATGCAATTGAATGGGTGCTTTCTTTTGTTATGTTTGGGTCTCTTAATTTGGTTTTGACTTTTAGCACTAGAAGGATGACATTTAAGTAGTTTCTAGAGATCTCCATCCTATTTCTGCCCTTCATTTGACTATTAGAGTGGGAATTCAACAAACTTGTATTGCACGGTTTCTTTCTTCTAAAAGGAAGATGCATTGTTCAATGCAAAGGTACCTACTTTAGCACTCGTTATGAGACTGTCTACCCTTGCATTCTCTCTCTATTATATGGAGTTGATCTTGCAAGGAGCTATTCTTTTGGGGGCTACATGGCCCTCTTTTTCCTATCATATCTTTGGGGGTTATTTCCCTCTCTTCTTTTGAGGGGCTTTTCTCTCTCTATTTTGGGTGGATGCGTTCTCTCTCCTTTCTTTGGGGCGTGTTGATGTGTGTTTTAGGCACATAACATTACAGAATAAATTACCAAGATAATTTACCTTCTCTTGAATAAAATCACCTCAAATGCTAAGAATGAGATCAACTGAAATGATTCCAAGGTTTCTACATGTCAGGTCTTGATGAGTGGGTAACTCAATGGTCGATGTGAATTGATGTGTTCACTTGGGGACTTACGCAAATGTTTGGATTATCATGAAGATGAGGAGTAGGTGTGCTGACAACTTAAGATTTATCAATATGGCTCTGGATTTACTTACTAAAAAAATGGGCAAAAGGAATAGGGTTTAGGAAATCTATTCTAAGCCTAGGAATGTAGGAAATGATGAACAGATCAAGTGGAATCAAACTAGGCAAGGTCTCACAAACAGGTATTGACACAAGCTTAGTGCAATCGTCTAAGGTATACTTAAAGATTTTCAGGCTATCACCATCAAACATTGACACCATCCAAGTTGATGCTTGTCAAGGGACGCGTAATAGGTGAAGTTAAGCTTACTCAAATTTCTAGTTGATCACACAAGGCGCACTTACCAACGGCAAGAGGCTAGTGGTATGGATTAAGGATTCCACACAAATAAATTCAACAAATCTTTCACTCAATCTAACATACATGAAAATAAATTCTAATCTAAAATTCTAATCTAACTTGGAGGAATTGAGAGCTATGAATGCAAACACAACACTTGAAGAGCAAAATCACCAACAATTGAACAATGGTTATGATTCAAATAGCTGCAGCATATACCAACAATTCTACAAAAACTCTCTTACAAATGAGAGACAAGGAGGCATATATAGAGTCTCTTACAAAAATGGATGGCCCAGATTGGTACAAGATCAACGGCCGAGATCATGCCATCAAAACCCTAGAATTGCCCTAATTAGGGTTTACATAAAAATTGGCGCCACCTACATATGGCCCAATGAAAAGATACCTAATCATCAAATAGGGAATCTTCTAGAAGATTCCTCCTTGCATCTCTCTCTCTTCTAGCATACTCCAAGAATCTAGCCAATACTGAATCTAACTCCTCCATGGAAATGCTAGGCAAGGTATCTTGTTGTAAATCAATCACGTTCAGTTAATCCGAACAAGCATCCAAAGTGTTCTCCCAATCTGGCATGAGCTTCTGCGAACTATGAACATGAATCAACAAAGAGACCAAGTCATCTATCTGACTCTTCTTCAAAGAGTCCAACTGGCAAAAATACATAAATTTCATCTTGTCTCTTAATTCGGCTAAGTGTAAACCACTAGCATCACTAACATCAACACCCAATAATTCCTCAATTGAGGCAAGGATCTTCATCTGAATGTCCTGAATCAATCCCTCCATCTCCATACAACTCGACTGGGCGTTCTCATAAGTTGATCTCTTCACGGCTAATGAACAATACCAGCCATGGAAATCGTATCTGTCTCCACTGTGCACGATGTTCTCGCTGACCAAGGTGGAATTAGGAATCTTCTTTAAAGCCTGGAGGCGTGGAATAGTCTTCTTTTGGATAGGCCAGAATTCTTCCCAAACTCCCTCCAAATACTGGATTCTAAATGCGAGCCTTGTTGTCCTATCATATGCATGGACAAACTGAGTAAGGAAATCATCTGCCTGCTTTCTTGTATTCTCAATCCAATTTTCCACCTCCGAGAGTGTATCTCTCGCTGCCTCATAGTGTGAATGCATTCCATGGTCAACTGCAATAGGGGAAATAAGGGTGGGATTTTCATGCCTTATCCTTGCAATATACTCTCTAAGTCTGATATTCTCTTCTCTGTACCTTTCTTTCTCCGCAATCTCTTTGTCTAACCTTGCATCGATTGCCTTGAGGTTTTCACCAATCTCTTGAAATTCTTGCTTTCTGGATGTACGACCAAGGGCAACTAAAGTGATCTGGAAATCCATAGGAGTAGCAATGTCCGTTGTCACGCCTGCAATAGGAACAACAATCTACGCAATCTGCATTCCTATCTCATCTCTAGCTATGTGCGACAAAATCTCCGCTCTCTTGGGTTCTTTCTCCTCAACACTTCTAGCTAGGTAGTCATCAATGTCGTCAATAGGTTGTACCTCTATCATTTTCTTACTTTTCTCCATACTTCTCATCAGCCATTCAGGAATAGCGGCCATCTCCATACCATCATCGAGACACATTTCTCGATCAAGTCCTCTCAATGCCGAGACAACATCATCATCATCATTAGGATTATCCTTGATCCAATCGTATACCTCATTTCCCAAACTAATTTCCAAAAGGACAGTAGGGGATCCTGACTAATCATCATTCTCATTCGGAGGTGCAGATGTCGCTGTGGCATATAACTCTTGACTATTCCCTGGTAGTATCACTGTGTTGGAACACTGCCGAGTCTCCTTGCTCTGCTCTGTTACTTCGATCACTTTGATTGATGAGACACTGAGAGGTGGTGAAGGAATGATAGGTGGAGGAATGATGGTCTTTTGTTTCTTCTTCACCTCCTCAATCTTCTTCCCTCTGGCCTTGACTTCTCCTGGCGTGTTCTTCCTTCTCTTGGGAGCTTGACTCTCATCGTCTCCATGAATCCTGACATCATTGATGGTCCTCTGATCATACTCAGAAGTAGACTCTTCCGGCTTCATCCTTTCATAAGTGAAGGGAACACCCATATCAACCAACTTATTCATCTGTATATCTACCCATGCACGGGAGAAACTCAAGACCTCTCTCATCAATACATTTAGGTCAATCTCTTCTGACTTTGACCAATTTGGCAATAAGATTGCCTTCTTCATTTCATTCTCATACTGTGGATGTGTATGATCTCTGTTATCTAACACTTGATCAAGAATGAGGAAAAGTCCACACTTCCTCATGAAAACCACTGACATTCTGGACCACATTCTTCTCTTCACTGCTTGCTCGTCCATCAGGTTGACCCAATAATCTTCTATGTCTACTTTGTGGATGAACTTCTCTCCCCCGATCCTTCCAACTTTCTTGTCTGGATCAAATCTTTCTCTTTTCTTATATGTAGCAAATCGATAGAATGCAAGCTCCTCACTCGCAGTGCTGACGGCTATGACAGACTGACAAACCTCTGACGTCTTCCCAACTGAAATAGGGAATGTCATGCCTGTCCTATGCTTCTCTTTTTGAATGACATTCGAACTCTAGAAGCTGTCTCACCACTTCCAACAAGATCATTATGTCGGTTGGATACCTAGGAAGTCTGTAGGGTTCAGATTGAAACCCATGAATCCTAAGGTACGTGAAAGTGGGAAACTGTATATACCACGATCCATATTTCTCTATTAACTCTGTTGCCTCCTTGGACAATCTTTTGTGGATTCCGCCTTGCAACATCCATGTGATGGACATAGTGAATGCATCATTCACTCTCTTATAGTCTTCAATTCTACACATGCTCAGTTGGGGGTAGCATTCATGACTCCTGAATTGTCCTTGCCCATTCCCGACTTCACCTTTACATATCAATCCTCTGTATGAAACAAACCATGCAAGCAGGTATACCAGGTAAGAAGTCATGGTGAATGACTTGGACTGCTCTACATTCCTTAGCTGAAAGTCCAGATTGTCACTTATAATCTTAAGACCAATTTACTAATGTTCCTCTAAGACAATCCTGGATGAAATAGAACATCCATCCATCGAATATTGCTCCCTGCGGCATCCCCATCACTCTGTTAAGTAGGAATATTAAGTCGTTATACTCCTCTTTGAAGTCTATGCACATGAGTGTCTTGGGAGCCTTGGAATGATGAGATCTAGGCTCAATCATCCACTCTTTGTTTATCATATTCTTGCATACACCCATCTTCTTTGTGTATCTTTTTGTATATTCATCCTTGGTCACATCCTTCATGTTTGTTCCGCGTGGAATTCCGAACACCTCAGCAATAGCATCCTCAACAAGGTAGGCAATAACAACACCCTTAGGAGTCTTGATCATTCGCGTGAGCGGATCATAACATCGTGCACACTTCAGGATAAGGTCATTGCACTGTATGGACTGTGGAAATCCAGGGGCATGAAAAATACCACTCTTCATAATGTTCGCATATGTTGGGGAAGGAACCTGATTTTCGACTCCAAACATCCGCTGTCGCATCTGGTCCAAGTCTAGGAAATGCATGTTTGTATGTGTGATCTCCTTCCATCTGGATGAAATCTTGAGCTCTGGATAAACTCCAGTCTCCAGTATCTTCAGTAGTTCTTTCCTTTCCTTAAATCCGAACTTTGACATCGTACCTGTACGAAGCTTGAAATTAGACTTAGGAAAATAAATAATGTTCTTGATAAAATTCTTGTGACTTTCTAAAGATTTTAGCTAATTAGAGCATAAAGTCAAGAGAATAATCCACACTCTTGGTAGATTTTGACAATTGGATTCAAAGTACAACAACGCTAGGGCATGAAAACCCTCTATAAAATTCATTAACACCTCCTTATGCTTAGAAATTATGCAAACTAAAATGCAAAGGAGTATACCGGATCAACGATGACTAAGGAAAGGTTTGAAAGCTTGTGTTTTCACACAAGGTATGTCTGAGAACACCTTCCGTAGTCAACAATGGAGGTCAACAAATTTGAAGACAACTTGCAACTAATAAATTAACTTCAAAAACATGTTGCAATCCTTCAAAAATATATATAAACTTGATAAAAATCAGTCTCGATGATAAAAATGATTAATTTTGGAAACATAGTTATGGCTGGTAAAAGATAAATTTCTGAGGACAAACAGCCATTAACAAAGTTGCAGACCTTAAGACAGCCTTCTAATGGTCTGAAAATGATTCCAAAATGCCTCCAAATACTCTCCAAATGTAAATCGCTAAAGTTGCAGCTGGCTGGGCAATAAAAGTTAAGTCTGAAAATTGAATGTACAGACAACAATGGAGGTCTAAATCTGAAGCAAATGACAGCAAGTAGGGAGGCAAAGGTAGCATCAAACATGCGTGGAACTCACCTCAAAATAAAAATTGAAACTTTCCCATTTATAGCGCCATTTTTGAAAATCTGAAAATGTCTTCAATGTAGCTCAGATCTGCAACAATGGAGGTCTGGAACAACAAGCAGCAATGGAGGAGAAAATCGCCAAAGTTACCAAACACCAAAAATCGCCAAACTTGGAAAATCAAAAATTTGGAAATGGTCTTCAATGGTAGCAATGGGATGGAACAACAAGCTGGAAAAAATGGAGGAGGAAAGAAATCCTAAATCCAACACTTCACTTCAGCACTTCGCCAAAATTCGCCAATAAGAGAGAAAAATCGCCTTTCATGGAGACACCTGGCAGATTTAAATAATAAAATATTGTTGTAGACTCCTCTCTTATACTTGCTTTTGCCTCTCACTTTCACCACACAAGCAATGTGGGATAAAACACTTGCTTATATACTTATTTGGTAAAAACCAACTTGCTTTAGAAGGGTAAAACATTAAATGCTTATTGCAAGTTATTTAATTTTGCTTTTAAAATTTTAAATAATCATCAATCATCATTTAAAAACAATTAAAATGGGGCTCACTTATTAAATATTTCAATTTTAAGTCTAAATTGAGTCTCCAGGGGAAAATCGACTTTAGTTGGGATTAAGAAATCCCATTAAAAATCATTTAAAATGTCAAAATAATCCCCACAAGGGAAAATCGATCTTAGCTTGGATAAAAATCCATACAAAATTTCATCAAAATGCATACAAAACAGGCTAGGGGAAAATCGATGGCAGTCTGGACAAGGAATCCACACTCCAAATTCACTTCGTTTGCAAAAAACACTCCTTGGTGGAAATTTGACCTCAATCTGGATGAAAATCCGGACTCAAAACTCATCAAATTGCTCTTAGTGGAAAATCGACTTGGGTATGGACTGAGAGTCTGCACAAAAAATCCGCATTAACTTGTCACAAAACATCTTGGTGGAAAATCGACCCAGGCATGGAATCATCCTCAACGTTGTCCGCACTATAGTTCGTACTCCAGTCCGCACTCCTAGTGGAAAATCGATGGCAGTCTGGAAAAATCCTGACACTTAGCCAAATTTTAGCACTTCCAAGGGAAAATCGATCCAGGCATGGATAAACAGTGGTGGAAAATCATAGCCAGTATGGATTTCAGGGGAAACCCATGTGTAGTGTGGATTTTGAGTGGGGGAAAAGGGTGGGTAGTCTGGAATACGAGGGGAAAAGCACCTCTAGCATGGAATTTGACCTTCTAACCCTTGCAATATGACAATTTAACCACTCAAAATTGCTTAGAAACTTCAAAATTAGACTAGACTTAGGCGAATTTTCCAAAAAAAAAGAGTGAAACACTAGGAAATTATCGGGATAAAGTGCGAAATCAATTTAAATAATACCTTAGGAACGAGAAAACAACTCCAAAAGGTCTGGGAATACCTTGGCACTTTAAAATCACTGATACGCGTGTTTAAAAACATGTTAACACTCAAAAGGTTAACACTTAGATAAAATTTAGGATCATTAAAATATCAACTTTTGCAACTTGATCCTATAACTTCAAAAACTCTAAACGACACTAGCATGATCAAAACTCCGAGACTCGGGCACGGGAAACACAAAATTGCCCACTAAGCAGCCAAAACCCTAACCTAACAACGCAGCAAGCCGGAAAAGAGGGGGTCCCCGTTAGCAATGGGGCGATGTGTGAAAAGGTCACAACATGGCGCTTGTCTCCTATGAGAGGGATTCCTATGTACATGGGTACCTCATTAGGCGACAGATTGTTGGGACCTATTTTGCTCATTCACCTAAGTTGTGTTGGGGGGGTGTTGGAGTAGGTTTTTATTCATTTTCATTAGTTTTTAATGTTGTATTTTCCTACACCTAGTTTAGCTTGCTTAGATAGGTTCATTTTGGCTAATAATGGTGAGCAAAGTATTTTCCTTTCTTGATCAATGGGAAGTAGCGTTGTTTTCTATAATCTAGTCTTGATTTGTGTTGTGGTTACCACTATGGTATTTGGTCTTGGTTGTTTTCTTTGCCTATTGCAAAATTCAACTTCTCAAGGTGATCATTCTAGTGCCTTTGAAAGCAAGAAGTTGGATGATAGAGAAAGGTCAGTTTGAACATGTAGCAAGGTGATGTTGGCCATTCTATATATATTTGACAAGTGGCATTGTTTATGTTGGGGAGAATATTTTTTTATTAATAGTGGTCATGTGAGCATCAAGCACTTGATGACATATTGAACACTTGCAAAGGAGGAACAAAAGTAGATTGATCATTTGTAGGCTTATGTCTTTGAGATTCTCTAGAAGAAGTGGAAAGGGAATGAGATAGTTGATACAACATCATGTGCTAATAGAACTCATTTGTTTTCCTTCTCTCCTCCATTAGCTAACCTATTTGGCAACAAGATCTTCACGATTATTGAAGTGGCTTTGCTGTGGTCCAATTCAAACAAGAAATTATAGATGTAAGGGTATGGCTTGGTTAGTTTGCAGTGGTGTTGTCTTCTTCTTTTCACATTTATTTTTTAGGCATTGCTACCCTTTGGTATGGAAGTTGAGCATGAACAGAAGTTAATTTGCAACACACACAAGTTTCCAAAAATTCAAAAAATGTCACAATCAATTTCTTTTGGTAGAATATTAAGAGATGACATTTTGCAATTTTTGATTGAGTATAGTTGAGAGCGTTCATCCTATTAAGAGATGAGCCATATTAAAGAAATAAAGTTGAGAGCTTTATCCTAGGCCTATTCCAACCAATTGCTTTATCCAATCAATAGTGGCAAATTGTGTCCATGGACTTTATCATAGGCTTGCCAAGGTTCATAAGGTAAGGATGAGATATTTATTTTGGTAGTTCAGCTGATGAATATGCTAATATAATTTGTATAACAAAATCATGTTCTAATGGTCTCATTGGTGCTTAGAGTCATGGATTCTTGAATCTCTAAAATAACCCACACATAAGTGCCATGGGTGTCAAACTTAGGATAGATAATTTGGAACTTTTGATTAGGGAATAACAATGGACTAATTGATAAGTATGGGTAATTCCTTTGTCTGCTTCAATTTCTGCTAGGCCTAGGGGAAAATTCCCTAAGGTGTTCTCTTTTAGTACAATCAAAGAGAAATGATGAGAGAATGGACCTTGAGAATCTGAGACAAACCATATCCAATGCATATAAAACTCGAATTTGACTACACTAAGTACCTATATATTGGTCTGTCATAAACAAGGGTTTCACATCTCTATAATTAGATATGGAAACCTTGTAATAACTAAAGAGATATCCTTATTAACCCCTTAAAATATTCAATCTCAAACCTTACTTCATAGATGGATGGATGTAGAAAGAACAACTACTATGTTTATAAAAGATATTTTATTTTTGTTCAATAAGAGTGATGTATTATGGGAGGTTGGACATGTAACATATTGGCACCTTTATCCTATATGGGCAGTTCAGTCTGGTCACACAACTAGAGCACAACATGAATGTAATCAAAGAGTAGACACCTTAATGAAAATGACAATAAGGACAATGGCTTACAGCATAAGCTGGGCTCTATGCATGCGAACTGAAAGAAAATGAAACTTTAGTGTAACTAGCTGAACATATCTTAATAATCCTTAAACAAACAAATAAACGTATATCTTGCTACAGTAAGGTGCCTTACGAAGGCTTTTCAAAGAGTTTTTTTTTATCTTTTAACAAACTAGTCAAGTACAATATTTATATCAATAAATTTGATTAGGAAGATTGATGAGACTATTAAAAGATTACACAATGTTTAAGGAGACATCCAATTAGCCTTAAGCCACACATTAAGCACATTCTTTGAGGATTATAAAAGCAATGCACACCATGGGGGTGAAAACCAGAAAATTACATTCATAATAGTTCTTGATCTGTTACAAGATACCCCAAAATGTAAATCTACAACTTCTCTTCATTTTGCAACTTGGCTACCAACCAACCTAATACAAACTCGAAACGACATATATATAGTGTTACAATCAACCTTGCAACCTGGGCAGTAATGTAGGAGTGTTTGACAAGTTTGCAGGTTGCCTATATCTATTGCATCATCTTTTCACATGGCATTGTACATGAAGCCATGCACGCCTTGTGTGAACAACCATATGCATTTGTACACAAATCTTGTCTAGGAAGCATGTTTGTGGGAATTGCAAACATGTGAGGAAAGTACAGAAGTCCGCAAAAGTATAGGTGACAGGAAAGTAGATTTGGGAAGGAAGTCTATAGGAAGTATAAACTTGACTCCAAAACTCCTTAGGAATCAAAGGCTGTGGGATGTTAAGGTGGGAGCGTGCCTTGCACAAAGAGGGAAGGTGAACATGTAGAAACAGAAGTTAGAGAGGATTTTACACAAGTGTGGACATGCCTAGATACTTTGAATTTTCGCTTGGGACAAAATATTAATTTAAAGACATCTAAACTTGAAGATTTTGATATTGTGGCTTGTGACAAGGATTTAGATGGGACAACAACATCATTTGAAATACAAATGCTGACAGAGTGGCCCTTTTGAAGGAAAGAAGTATGGGCAAAGGCAACAAAGAGGCATGAAACTTAGATAATTTGCATTTTAAGGCCCGTGTCAACAACTCCAAAGATTGCTAAGCTTTATTTTTGACATGGTCTTAAGCTATATGGGATTCCACGCTAGATCATTGGTGATTGGGAGGGTATTTTCTAGAGTTATGTTTGCTAATATCCATTTGGATTAGCAATGGTGACATGAAACATTAGTGCATGTTGATGAAGTTAGTGTACAAATGCTTGGAAGGTATGCAAGGATATATGTAGGTGAAAAGTAGAGCAAGTGAGTGGAATGGAATGTTTATATTTCATTGAGTATTGATACAATAACATGTATTAGTCTGCCATGAGGTAATCCCATTTATGGGGTAATATGGCTACGAACCTCCAATATCACCTATGTACTAGGCAATTTAGAAGGGCAATGTCCTTGCAATGGTAAGGATGTAGGCCATACTTAGACAATTGATGGACATTCTGGCTATGAGTGTGAATTGGACGAAGCAACAAGCTGACCAAGGTGAAAATGTAGTTTTGAAGTTAGGTATATGGTGTTTGTTTGGTTACTATAAAAGAAAATGCCATTGAGGGTGGAGAAAGTAGAAGATTCAATCTCCAATGCTATGGAATATCTAATATTTGTGCTAATGTTAGGAAGGCGGTGCATTCATGGTGTCTTCAACGTTTCATGTTTGAAGACAAAGATGGGAGGGTATGTAGTTTGTAGACAAAAAATCCTGACCATGAGTGATGAATGGAAGTCTATGTTACCCCAAGTTTTTGGGACAGGTACAAGAAGGGATGGGAGAATGTGTTTTCCGATTGTGGACAGGAGTGGGGCCATTTTTTAGGGGATGACAGGGGATGGCTATGAGAAAATAGGGAAAATTAAAAAATATAGAAAATTTCAAATATTCATATGATAGCATTGATAAAGGTAATTGTCATATACATCATAGAACCTTAACACATAATATAGAGTTCAATTGAAATTTATATTTCTAGAAATCAACAAACAAATGAAGTTTTAACAAAATTTAATTGTATTCATTGACAATGTGCATATATATTATATAAAATTAACATCAAAATTCTCAAAGGTTGTAAGTTTCAACTACAGTCCCTAATCAACATCCCCTAACACTACATCAAAATCAGAGTTTGAGTCACTGCCACTATGAGAGGCTATCTCATCCTGATCCAATGGAACCCCAAGCAACACATCATGTGCCTCCTCCTCATCAACCTGTGTAGTATCTTTGGGGTCATCATCCTAATGTCCAATTGGAGTTTGATGATACTTAGGTGTTTGTCGATCTTGAGGCTACAAGGCACTATGCACAACCAACAGTTTCTCCAATCGTCTAGAGGTAAAGCCTATTCCTCTTGATTGAATAGATGAAGCTAAATGAAGACAAATTCCTCTTTGTAGCAGAGGGACTAGCAACATGTGAAAGGAGATAAGTGGCAAGCATGCTCAACTCTAGCTCATTCTTGTCATGCCATGTCCACCATCTAGTGGGGTTGCTTTGAGCTAATGTAGCTATATCCATCAATGCCATTTTTCTATTGAATGTTGGGCCATGGAGACACACAAAGGCTAGTCACTGTGCTCTAAGTTTGCTAAACTCCTCAATATACATTTTCCCAAGGGCCTTCATGAAGCCTTCTATCAACTCATTATCATCAAATGGACGCACTATCCTAGGTCTTGCTGCATACCATTTGGGATTTAGAACATAGGCAGTCATAGAAGCGGCCAATGGAACTAACGTGCTTCTCATCCCAAAATAGGGTCCTTTCTATGAATTGATTGCTTCATCTGTCAAAGCATGCTGTCAAATCTCTCATAGATCTCTCTAAGGCTAGTAGAGTCTGTATTAGCATATCTTATGACCTGCAGAACAGGTGAGATAATGGAGCAAATATATCTGCAAAGAATGAAAATAATTTACTAAATTTACAATTGAGAAACTTAGAAACAATAAAGATTATAAAATCAGAAATTTAATAATAAAATGAAAACCATAAATTTAATACTAAAATCAACAATGCATTAGTTAATAAAATCAGAAAGTTAATAATTAAATCAACAACTCATTAAAAATTTAAAAACAACAATTAAAAAATTAAAAACCACCAATCATTCTGGAGGATTTTTTGTTTGACATTTTTTCTTTCAGCTTTATTTGCCTTCGCCCATCTAGCCCACTTTGAATTAACCACCATTAATTGTAGAAGCTCTTGCTCCTCAATCATCCTCTACAACAAAATAAAGTAGATAGTGTATCTAGTATCCATAGTCTTGAGGAAGCAAGTGATGTGTGATGATTGCAAATGAACATCTAAATGCCTCGAGCTTCTAAAACCACTTCCTTCATCCAATCTATTTTCCCAATGTCTTTCAATGCATGAACATCACATGGGGTCTAGAATATGTGCTTGTAAGCACCCTCCACCATCAAGCCAACTAACTTGCATATATGGCCTGACTCAGTTTCCTTTTGTACAACATTAGAGGGGTCCCGTTGATGTGTTTTTTATGCACCTCAAACATAGAGTAAAATACCAAGGTATCTTATCCTCTCTTGAACAAAGTCTTTCAAATGCTATGCTTCACGATCAAATGAGACAACTCCAAGGTTCCGAAATGTCAGGTCTTGATGTGTGGATAAGCTCAATGGTTTGATGTGATTTGCTGGGTTCACAAGGGGACTTACGTTGAATGCATGAATGTTTGGATACTTGGGACTAACTCATCTAACAAAGAAAGAACAAAAGGAAAAGGGTTTAGAGAGACTAATCTAATTCTAGAATGTAGGATGTAGTGAATGACTTGGTGAAACTCTACTAGACTTCGCTTTGACATCAATGAACAACTCCACAAAGCTAGTGCGATCTTCTAAGGTAAATATAAAATATCTGATGTTCAAATTACCACCAACAACATAGACACCATCAAGGCAATGCATATCAATTTGTGAATAGCAATTGAAGTTAAGCTTGATTAAGGATTCCAGTTGACCACACAAGGCAAGTTTACAATCAACAAACTGCTAGTAGTATGGATATGCGAATTTCACCATTAATCATCCACAAAATCTTTCATTCAATTAACCAAAATTAAAACAAATGAGAAGTAGAGACAATGCAACATATTGAATCAACATACAAAATTCACCATAACTTCAATGAAAAACAATATGTCTCTTGCAACAAGATCTTGGCAACAATCTTTGTATTATTTGTTCAATTTTCAATTCAATATGCAAGATGTATTCTAATTTATATTCTCTCTATCTATGTATTATCTATTTATCTCATAAATATGATTATCTTCTTTTGTGTGGTAGGTGAGAGGAGCATTTATCGATTTCAATGTCCTTCTCACAAATATCGATTGGTATATATATGCAAGAGGGGAGGATCAAGCAATGCCTTGACCGGTCATGTCTTATGGACATGACCGATCAAGACATTACTTGATCGCACCCTTTGATTACCAATCGGTGTTTATTCTAATCAACAACCTGATACTAATCGGGGTCTACATAACTTAGTATCCAATGCCAATCAGTATTTACTTGGCATGATAACCGATGTCAATCGGTATTTATGTGACATGTTAACCGATGTCAAACGGTGTCTAAGTGACTTGTTTAACCGATACCAATCATTTAACTAATAGTTAGATATCAAGCGGTGTATGCTTTGCCACCCGATAACAATCCGATAATCATCATTTGTTTACTGTTGAGGATTCAACCGATATAAATCGGGATACATAGTTAACCTGATAATAATCGATGATCACATTTATAATGCAAACCGATATTAATCGGTATACTATACTATGATATGATTATCGATAGTTTGAACATTGATCGACTAAGTAGACTGGACATATACAAATGAAGATTCATCATCAAATGAAATAGCTTGAAGTTTTCCTGATAGTTTATCGATAGGATAAATGATTGAATGAGAGACTTCATTTATCTCTCATTCAATCATTTATCTTACCGAAGCTATCGTGCATTAACACTCCCTCTTAGCTAGGTAAGATAAATGAAAACAATATATCAAGCATCACAATTCAAATGATGGTTAGTATTCTTTACACAATCTGACTTTCTAGGAAATCATATCACCTAATCACATGATATGAAGTATCACCTAAACACGTGATACAAATGTTCACCACGTCAATCTTGTGATGATAGGACATCACCTAAGCATGTGATATCAATATTGCCTAAACACGCAATACTTAAGGATAATCATATGAGAAAAGATTAAATTCTCATCTTATCCAAGTTGTAGTATGTGCACTAACATCTTATACAAATGTTTTACCACAACACAATCATGGCATATCCATGACACACCAGAGATCCAACATGATAACTGGTTTGGACATCATAAGATCGTCACCTTATAATGTCTACATACAAGTGTTCATTATCTTGAGAGATTGTCACCTCTTAGATATGAACCCAGGGGATAAAATCCAAAATGTCCTATCATGACAAAGAAGTTTACACATTAAACATTTTATTGATATGTAAATACAGATTACAAAGCAAATTACCTTTCTATCATACCTAAACCTTTTTTGAAGTGATCAACCTTCCCTCTGGAAAGAGGTTTGGTCAGAATATCTGCCGTTTGATCTCCTGTACAAACATATTCTAATTGGATCACATTCCTGTCTACCATATCTCGCACATAGTGGTATGGAATCTCAATATGCTTGGATCTGTCATGGAACACTGGATTTATTGAAAGTTTTATGCAGCTCTGATTGTCACAATGTATAACAATGGGTTGTGACTCTGCTGCTGCTTCTTTAAGTTTATCTAAATTGGTTTCCATAGGAGAGGTCATGGGCCTACAGTTTAGCATTCCGAATCTTTTCAAAATATCCAAGGTATACTTTCCTTGGTTTAGTATAATGTTGTTAGAATTCTGCCATACTTCCAATCCTAGGAAGTAATGAAAGAGTCCCAAGTCCTTCATATCAAATTCTTTGGATAGATCTTTCTTGCATTGATCTATAAGGTGATCATTTCCTGTGATTAATAAGTCATCAACATATAAAATCAATATTAGCATATCACCTTTATTTCTTTTGTAGTAGAGATTAGGATCTGCATCATTCTTAGAGAAGCCTAGTCTTGAGAGATAGGTGTCAATTCTTTCATACCAGGCCCTGGAAGCCTGTTTAAGCCCATAGAGAGCTTTCTTGAGTCTGCACACATGAGACTCTGCATCATGAATTTCAAACCCTTCAGGTTGCTCTAGGTAGACTTCTTTTAAGATCTCACCATTTAGAAATGTTGTCTTAACATCCATCTGGTGTACCTTCCACCCTTTTGCTGTTACAATGGCTAATACAACTCTTACTGATGTATACCTGGCAACAGGTGCAAAAGTTTCTTCATAATCTATTCCTTCCCTTTGTGAGAACCTTCTAGCTACAAATCTGGCCTTGTGTTTTTCAATACTGCCGTCTGCAGCATGTTTGATCTTGAAAAGCCATTTAGATGAAACAACAGATTTCTTAGTTGGCCTAGGAACAATCTCCCAAACATCATTTTTCATAATGGACTGATACTCTTCAGACATGACATCCTTCCATACTTGATGTTCAAGTGAATCTGATACATTGTTTGGTTCGGCTTTAGAGAGATCATTCATAAGGGCAACATAGCTAGTTAATTATTTGGCTTTTTTCTTTCCCTGAAGGTCCCTGAGGGAGCAACAAACTTCTGAGCTTCTGCTACAGTCTTGGTGGCCCATAGTGGTCTTTTCTTGAGGTTTTCTCTAGGTGGACTTTGAGTTTCAATTATAGTTTCTTCAGTATTCTCCCTTTGACGCTTAGGAGTAGGATCTTTATCTATGCTAGGGGTAGGGATATAGACTTCAGGGTCTAGAGAGCTTTGGGCTCTTTTGAAGGCTAAGTCTTCTTCAAAGATCACATCCCTACTTAGTTCAATATTCTTTTGACTAGGTATATAGATCCTGTAGGCTTTGGAGGTTTCACTATATCCTACAAGGATTCCCCTTTTTCCAGAAGGCTCTAATTTTAATCTTTTCTCCTTAGGTACATGAATATAGACAGGGCATCCAAATATCCTAAGGTGGCTAATATCTGGTTTTGATTTAGTAAAGACTTCCTCAGGGGTCTTATCTTCAAGATGGGAGTGAGGACATCTGTTTTGAATATATACAACAGTGCTAGTTGCTTTTGCCCAAAGATTGACATTTAGATTCTGATCAAGAATCATAGCTTTGGCAGCTTCTGTTTGCCCTCTCGGGTGAATAACTTAAAGCACACAGATAAAACATGTAATGCAGAATAATAATGCCATAGATATCAGATGCAATATATCAGATGTTATTCCATTCATAATCGTTGTTTTCCACAAGTTACATTCGGAAGTATATAAAGATGCCGAGGGGGTGCGAGCGCCAACCGTCGTACCACAATTGCCACCCCTCGGTTGCCAACTAACCAACACAATTACAACTTAATTAACTAGTTTTATTTCCATGTACAATATTGCCGCCAACAGCTTCAACGATTTTCTTATTTTTCCTCTCAGCTACCCCATTTTGTTGAGGGTTATAAGGTATTGTTAACTCCCTCTTAATCCCTGGATTTTTACAAAACTCTTTAAATAATTTTGATGTGTATTCCCCCCCATTATCAGTTCTTAGCGTTTTAACTTTATTTCATGAGTAGTTCTCTATTAATGATTTGAATTCTTTAAACCTATTAAGGATCTTTTCTGATTCTTTACATTTCAAAAAGTAGATCCAAGTTTTCCTAGACTAGTCATCAACAAATATTACATAATACTAAAATCTCCCCAAAGAAGGTGCAGACATGGGTCCACATACATCAGAATGAACTAACTCTAAAATTTTACTTGTTTTCCTAGTACTATTTTGAAAAGCACCCTTAGTATTTTTACCTAGGGCACATCCTTTGCATGCCCCTGAATGATATTGCTTTAACTTAGGTAGACTTGTGACAAGGTCTCCCATTGATGATAAAACTCTAAAATTTAGGTGGCCTAGTCTTCTATGCCAGACTTCTTTAGCATCTTTAGTTTCATGGATTAGGACTAAGTTGGGCTCTGTGCATAGCTCATACAGGTAGCCTTGTCTTTGACCAATCGTTTTAGCTTTCTTGATGGATGAATTCTTTGGCCAAGCCAATACTCTGTTGTCCATGAAGGTCACTCTGTATCCATTATCCTCCAGTGCTGATATTGAGACTAGATTTCTCTTGATGCCTGGAACATATAGGACTCCTTTAAGTTGTAATGATACACCTAACTTTAGCTTGATGGTGCAGGTTCCAACTCCTTTGACTGGATGTGTAGAGTCATCTCCGATAGTTACTTCCTCATCATTCTCCTCTTTCATGGAGTCTAGCACTTCTCTGAATCCTGTAATATGTCTGGATGAGCCACTGTTGATCACCCAAGAGTTAACTTTGTTTGATGCCTGGTTTGTGAGTGCTGAATAGAGTACATACTTCTCGGGGTCCTCTTCCCTTTTAGATTTTCCTGTTTTGGCAAATGTGGCTTGTTGCTTAGCTCTTTCTGGACATTTGGCAACATAGTGCCCAAATTTGTCACATCTATAACATTGAATCTGAGAAAGGTCCTTCTTGAAGGTGTTCTTGCCGTGACGACCTTTTCTCTTTTTGAATTGTTTCTGTTTGCTTTTCTTGTTTGAGTTCGTATTTAGAACTTGGAGATCTTCATCTATATTTTGCTTGATCCCTTTCTTATTTTGTCTTGATTCCTCTTGGAGATAGTCAGCCTTTAGCCTAGCGAATTTTGGAAATTGATCCCTTGCACTGATGCCTTGGAAGAATGTTTCCCATATGCTAGGCAACCCATCTAGAGCAATGAGTGTTAATTCTTTGCTTTGGATCTCATATCCAAGGGTTGCTAGTTCATCCCTTAGGGCAGATATTCGCATAAGTAGGCATTGACTGATTCTCCTTTTATCATGGCTATGTGATTTATTTCTCTTTTTAAAGCCAAGGTTCTACTGGCATTAGATATCTCAAATGCATCTTCAAGCGCTTTGAACATGTTGTAGGCTTCTCATGTTTCCTTATGATGGGCATAATATTATTTCTCACCCCATCAACTATGATTTTGATGGCCTTTTCATTTCCCTTTCTCCAAGTTGTTTTGTCAGGTCCAGTCTCAGGTTCTTCAGTTTCAGTTTTTACAAATGATTCGACTTTATTTTCTTTTAGAATCATTTGAATTCTGAACTTCCATGCTGAGAAGTCATCACCTCCTTGGAGTCTATCTTCAAATCTGATAGCGCTAGCCATTGAAAGAATTGTGATGTTGAATACATGCTTGTTTCGAATTTTCTGCAAAATTGAACAGCTTCAGGTTCAATTTAACTATAGCTCTGATACCATGTAAATAATGTTCAAATTTCAATTCAATATGCAAGATGTATTCTAATTTATATTCTCTCTATCTCTGTATTATCTATTTATCTTATAAATCTGATTATCTTCTTTTGTGTGGCAGGTGAGAGGAGGATTTATCGATTTCAATGTCCTTCTCACAAATATCGATTGGTATATATAGGCAAGAGGAGAGCATCAAGCAATGCCTTGACCGGTCATGTCTTATGGACATGACTGATCAAGACATTACTAACATGACCGATCAAGACATTACTTGGTCGCACCCTTTGATTACCAATCGGTGTTTATTCTGATCAACAACCCGATACTAATCAGGGTCTATGTAACTTAGTATTCGATGTCAATTGGTATTTACGTGACATGTTACCCGATGTCAATCGGTGTCTAAGTGACTTGTTTAACCGATACCAATCACTTAACTAATAGTTAGATATCAAGTGGTGTATGCTTTGCCACTCGATAACAATCCGATAATCATCATTTGTTTACTGTTGAGGATTCAACCGATATAAATCGGGATACATGGTTAACCCGATAATAATCAGTGATCACATTTATAATGCAAACCGATATTAATCGGTATACTATACTATGATATGATTATCGATAGTTTGAACATTGATCGACTAAGTAGATTGGACATATACAAATGAAGAATCATCATCAAATGAAATAGCTTGAAGTTTTCTTGATAGTTTATCGATAGGATAAATGATTGAATGAGAGACTTCATTTATCTCTCATTCAATCATTTATCTTACCGAAGCTATCATGCATTAACAATCTTTACCTTCTCTCCTAATCTACTTCTACTCTTCTAACGTTAGCTTCTATTAACCTTTACAAATGAGAGCACTAAGCCTTATATAGAGGTCTCCATTACAATGAACGACTCAGATTGATTCACAATCAATGGCCAAGATCGAAAGATAGAAACCCTAATTAGGGTTTGTTGCAACCATCATTACATTGGCCAATGAGAGATGAGGATAGGTAAGATAAATAATATTTGAGGAGGCGCCATGTGTCACTTGTTCCATCCTTGAATGAATGCTGACTTGGTACCCTTTGATTGGACGAATGGTGACTGGGATGTCACCTCAGCTTGCCTTGTAGACTTGATCGACTCTTCTGAAACTATCTTTCTTCCTAGATCAAGTTTGCATTTTTATCTCATAATTGGTAATTTCGTCCCTGCATAGTATTTCACCTCGAATCTTACGTTGGTCTCCACTTAGACTGGAAATTTTTGTGTTCACCTCTTCACTCTTCATCGTCCTTGCATTTCTTGTGTGAAACCTTCCAAGTCCGGGAATGATACATTGTTTGGAAATGCACCAAGTGTTAGAAAACCATTCCCTTAGGTCTAATCCACCAATTCGTTCAATTTGATTTTGAAAATTCTCAAGCTCTTTTAGTTCTGCATATGATTTGTTTCCAAAATCTGATATAAATCGTATGTCTGTCTTGAAATGGTGTGCCCCAGGTCTGCCCCATAAATTCGCTGTGAATCCCCCTTCGCTCCAGATAGATGTCCTCATTGTAGGACTCCCTTGGCCTGATGAATTCCTTCCTTGGATCTGCTTGAACATCTTGATTACTCTATGAGGTTAAGTCCTCCTTTCACCTTTCATCCTTGCATTGAACCTGAGAAAGGAAACATTAGGAATCAAGAAGGATGAAAATATAAATGAAAACAATATCAACACTTTATCAAACCAAGTTTTGAAGTCCCCTTAAATCTGGAAATAAATATCTAAGTCCGGAAATGATGATGCTAGTTTGAGATCATGACCAAATCGTAGATAGCAATTGTTCCAAATCTGGATGTTCTCAGCTAGAAATTCGCTTTCAATCCGATCTCATCTGGCATTCGCTTGTCAAGGCGATGAAGGCTTTGATCTTAGATCAGCCTTTAGTACGATTTGGAGTTCTGTTTTCTTCCCCAAATCCACTGATCTTCTGTTGGTAAATATCTCTGCCTTGAATTGCAATCTGAAAATTACGGTTTCATACCCTTGATTGATGGCTTTGATCAATGATCAGCCATCATCTTTCTTCATTCACAATTTTTTATCTTGAACTCGCTGATCTGATTTTGTTTTTGTTCACCCTGCGTTTGGAGGAGGTTAACTTCTGATCTGAATGACTTATATGCTGCTGAATGATCATCTCCAAAGTCGGTTCTTCTTCTTGTCTGTCCTCCTTAGCTGACCTGCCAATCTTTTTGAAGCTTATGTTTTGTTTCATCTGTTCTTATTCAGTTTTGCTCCTTCATTTTCCACTCCAACATGAATGTGGGATAAAAGTCATTGCAAATCACCTCTAAGTGAAAATTCAACCTGCATAAGGACTTGGTTTAAATTCGATTTTTCCTTTGTTTTCTTCGACCAAATGCAATGGTGGAGAATCGTTATTCATAGGGACACATTTTTCCTTCAGATTCATCTTGAATTTGCCTTTGAAAATTTACTTTTAATGCAAGGGGAAAATCGACTAGTATAGGGACTGGGTTGTCCTTATGAAATTTGACTAGACTTGCACATTTTCAGCTCAAGTGGAAATTCGCCCCCCATAGGGACTGATTGTCCTTGAGATTTTGCATTGCTTTGATTATTTTCCCATGGAGTGGAGATTTGATCTCCATAGGGACACTTTAGTCCTTATAAAAATTTGCTTGATTTGTCCTTGAGTGGAGATTCGGTGGTCATAGGGACTAATCAATACTTGTATTACCTTTACTCATTCACCCACTTGCAGCTTTATTCACTTTCATCCCATTTTGTTCCACTCCACAATGAATGTGGGATAAATATTATAAAATACCAGCCTGGTGGAAAAACGTGGGTCATCGGGACTCCTATGTTTTTGACTTGTAAACTTTCTTTCCTGAGTGGAAATTCTAACTTCATCAGGACTCCTCTTTATTTCATTCACTTGTCCTTATTTCCGCTAGGTAAATTGATCTATAAGGCCCTGAGTGGAAAATCGAACTCCATTAGGACTCTTGATTTCCATTGTTGTGTCTTGAGGAAATTGCATTTTTTGCCTTGTAAACTTTCTTTCCAAGTGGAAAAACGACCCTCATTAGGACTGAACATTCCAAACATGTCCCAAACTCAAAATAGGTAATTTGCTGCTCAAAATGGAGGGGATAAACGACCTCCATCGGGACTGATTGATTTTACCTTAATTTCTTAGTGGAAAAACGTCTCCCATCAGGACAAAGCAGATTTTCACGACTTCCATTGCTCAAACTTGACTTTGTTCATTCATTTGTGCAGTGGAAAATCCCATTACATCGGGACTAATGGATTTTAATTCCTCTGCACGGTGGAAAAATGATCTCCATCGGGACTTTAAGGATTTTTAACTTTGTTTTGCATTGTTTTGAGTCCCCAAGAGTGGAAAATCATAGTCCATCTGGACTTTCACGAAAATCACATCGATTTGTAATAATTTTATCATTTTTGCTCAAAATTTCTAAGGCAAAGTGGAAAATTGACCTCAGAAGGACAAATTGACACGCAAAAGCGACTTGACACTTAAGATCATTTTCTTGCAACTACATTTCTCCCTCACTAGCAAAGGCTAAAACTAGGAACTACTGCTAAACCAAGACAACCTAAGCAAAACATCTACCCTAAAAAGCGAAAAAAGTGGGGGTCCCCATTTGCAATGGGGCGATGTGTGAAAACGTCACAACAGGTCCAACCTCTTCTATGATATCCTTCAAAATTTGAAATTGGAAGCTTGCATCCTTTCTCTTCCTTGAACAATCAATAGCTCTAAGAAAGTAAGAGCCTCTTGAACATGTGACAATAACTTTGATGAGTGGCTGATGTCTGATGTCTAATATCGGTCCACCCATCCATAATGATAGAGCAACCATTTCTTATCCAAACTTGTCTCAACTCCTCCATCATTATACTCACCTTGGAATATTTCTTATCAAGGAGGGAGGTGTGTAGCTTATGATCTCTAGGGGGAACATATGAGGGACCAGCAGCAAGTGCATCTTTGAACATTTGTTAAATAGTGGAGAGCACGCCACATGAAATGGTATGGCATTAACATATAAAATTTGGCAATAAAACTATTAGCTACATCTTGTAATTGCATGTTAAACATGCCTACAACACCAGTGGACCTTTCCTTTCCTCTTTGACTCTTAGGCTCAACACTCCTAGATTTAGTGAATCAGTAGCAATAGCACTAGACAATGGCCCTCTAGGCCACAAAAACTCCATTGGCATTCCTTTTTTTTTGGGCTTCACCATCCATGTGCAACCTGGTCACCTCATCTTTTTCAACTAATGTTATGGTTTTGCATACTTTTACCCCTTGACGAGGTCTGCCTAAAAGAAGTGAGGAAACTCTTGTGTAGCTGCCGCTATAATCCTCCTTGCAAATATGACACAACCATACTCTACTCCCACCTGAATTTTCTTTCTTATTGTCTATGGCTGTTGCAAATTGTAAATGAGGTTTTTTGGGTTAAATGGGCCCTTTGCATAAATTTTGAGGTTAGAAGGGGATTGAAATGGATTTTCTGAACTAGGCGTCCTTGAAACACTCTCACTTCTTGAAAAAATTCCATGGTTTGCTTGACCAATTTCAATTTCTTTGTCATGCCTCCTTTTGTTTAAAATTAGATTTGGGTCAATATTAACTCACTTTGTTCCTGGGTGGGTTAATTGGGTAACAATAAGAAAGATTTATTTAATGTTTATTATTGTCCATTCATTTTCAAAGCCAAAAGGATGATTAAATATTAAATTAAATTTTCACGAGGCTCATTTCTGGGCACTGGAATTTGTGCCCGTGGAGGTCATGAAGAAAGAAGTTCCAAGAAAGAATTAACTGTAACAAATGTAGGGAATTTCGGGGCAACTCAATGGTCATAATGGGAGCCTAGTTTGGAGGGAACTTGATGAAAATGATGATATTTTATTTATTTTTCCAAGGGGGGTCATTTGGAGTTGGTCCTCTATATATTTGCAGGCAAAATCACAATTCAGCATCTTTGTGCCATTTCTTCTTCTCAATTTCTCATTGTATGAAGTTCATGTTCTGCAAATATTTTTTCAGTGGATGAAAACCATTAGAGATTGGCGGCATGTGGATGAAAACCCATAAGTTTCAAGCGGATGGTGGACAAAACTATAGTGTTCACATTGAGCAACTTCATCTAGAGGTTGCCCTGGAGCTTCAAGATTTTAGTAGTTCTAGCAGTTTTCCATTGTTTGTGCATAGGGCTTCATTGATGCTGTTGCAGTGATTCAAGAAGTGTTTTGGGTTTTTTCTATTGGGATTTCATTATATTTGTTGATATTTTGCTGTAGCTCATCATTACCAAACATCAGATTTCAGCTCTGGGTTTTGTTGGTAAACATTGTGTAGTTTTGGTATTGTGGGTTGTGTTATAGAGTGAGTTTTCCAGCATAGTTGTGTGATTGCTGGTAGTTTTGAGTCTTTGTGAGTATGCTACATCATTATGCTTATGCTATCATGTTTGTATCAGATCATATAATCTGTAATTTCATTTTGGAACTCAAATAGTATCAGTTTGTGGTGTTTGAAGTGAATTAGGTGGTTTTGGTTTGTCATAGTTTTGTGGGTTTTGCTTAGATTTTGGCGTATGAAGATATAACATTTGCTGCTGTTGTAGATCAGATTTCAGACCTGCTCATATGTTATTTGATATTAGAAAAATAGTTTCAGTTGTACTCTATGAAGTTCATTTGATTTGGTGCTCTTTTGATGAAGACTAGCTAGTTAGTTCATTGGGCAAATTGGGTGTTTTGCAATAAAGACTGCAAGTCTAATTTTCAGATCTGAAATTATTCTAATTTTTGGTTGAGGACATTACATTCTTGACCCTCACTACCCTCATTGATGCTAGTTCTCATTTTTTTTTTTAGTTGAAATGTAAATGACAGCTGTAAGTGCAAATATAGAACACAAACAAACAAAAAAACCCTCCTAGTTATTTGAAATTTTGACAAAAGAAAAAAAAGGAAAAGAATTTGTAAAAATAAACAAAAAATAATGAACTTACCTCAAATGATGGGGACTTGGTCTTCTTTTACCGTTTGCTCACTTCTCTTTCCTTCTCTCACTTGGTTTCTCACAGCTATGCTCTTTTTCCTTCAACTCTTCAGAATTTGCAAAATGGCACAAGTGAGCTATTTTTTTGTTTTGAATGTTATAATGTTGTTTTTAGGTTCAGCTCTTATGCAAAGGGGTCCCCCACAACCCTTTATTATTTTATTATTTTTGTGATTTTCTTTTAAAATAATTGTAAAATGGCTAGTTGTCCCATGTCATTTCTGGGGTTCGTTGGCTGTACTGGAAATATTTCCATTTTTGTTGAATTTGGGGGACAGCGAAGGGACGTTTTCGAGGCATCCTCATGTTCCTAAGATGCTTCCTGTTGGGGATGCCCATGGAAGATTCGATGTTGGAGAATGTAGAATTCTTGGGCAAACATTTGGATTTGCGACAACTTTGAAGGGCATGCCATAAAAAATAAGGAGATTTGAGAGCTCCAAAAACCGATTCTCATCCATGGTTTCTGTTTAGTTGTATTGTTTGGTGTGTCAATTGAGCTAAATAATTTGACTTAGTGACCATAGGTCCGATTCTAACTTTTATAACACTTGGAGGTAAATGCATAGCTCAATGTTTTGTATATCCCACACTATTTTGTAGGAGTTCACCCATCCTAGGGCTACTCTCAAGTGTAATTAATTGTAGAGATGTTTCTAGCTTTAAGCACAAAGCTCTTGGAGGGCATGTTGTGTACCTAAGCATACCATATTATTACCTTCATACCATAAAATGTTTTCCCTTGTATTCTTAATATCAGTGTTCTTATTTATGCTATGTTTTGACTACCTAGGGTTAATGAAGGGTTGGTCACTGATTAAGAAGGGTTTCCATGCCATTTGTGTATATTATGAGAGAAAACACTTGAAAGATATATCTCCTCAATTTTGTATTGTGAAAGTCTGTGTTTTACAGCTAGATTCGCAGGAGCAATCCATCTTATATGACCAGGTGGTCCCATTGTTCTGCATATTTATTTCTGTTTAATTTTTTATTTTTTTTGTGATTTTATTTTCTGCAAATAGATCAGCAACACTACACTGGTCTTTTAATTTTAAGAATTTTTCTGACTGGTCTCTGATTTGTTTTCTAATTTAATCTAACAATTATAATTGTTCTTTGCTTGTGATCCTCTTATAGGATAACAATATATAAACTCTCAATTCTATGAGAACTCAGGACCAGTTGTTTAGTTGGTAGCGAAATTTGCCCTTATTCATCTATTGGTTACTTTCTTGTGATTAGTTCCTTTAATTTAGTTGATAGTTTTAGTGATACTTGACAACCTACTGAGATTTTGCTTTTAGGCCTGCTAAATTTTAACTTTGATTTGAAGCATAAATAGAGAAGGTTAATGTACTGTACATTCACATGTTTGGCAGGAATTATATCCTAGAAATGCAGAATGCTGATAGGTATTTTGTTTCGTTGTTTGTGTCTATTGCAGCAAGTTAATCGTCTTGAGATAACACCGGACAAACAATACTTGGCTGCAGCTGGAAATCCACATATTCGCTTATTTGAAGTCAATTCGAATAATCCTCAACCTGTAAGCAAATTCAGTGAAAACTAATCAAAAGTTAGCTTAACTATCTCCTAGGTGTATTATACACATGTCCAATTCGCCGTTTTATGATTCAAATTCATTATAATTAAGTTGCAATACATCTTATTTGATGTCAGGTGATTAGTTATGATTCTCACACAAACAATGTTACAGCTGTGGGATTCCAATGTGATGGCAAATGGATGTATTCGGGCTCTGAAGATGGTACTGTGAAGATTTGGGATCTGAGGTATTTATTGACTTAATCTGGTGTTTATGATCAGAACACTTCCTGGTGCTCTCTATCCCTTTTGCACATTTTTGCTTTGTTTGGTCAAGAGAAACAGGTGATATAATGGTTATTTTAAATCATGGACAAAGACAACAACACTCTCACATGCATATTTTTAAAGTAGCATCACAACTTGCAATGTGACATGTGCAATGCCCTCTATTGTTGACGATGTGCAGAAGAATGTGTCAACCTGCGCTGAAGAAGGTAAGGGTAAAATAGATGAGGATGCTATGGGTGATACACACATTCTATGCGGTACACTACTATTAGGCATTGATGTGAGAACCAATGCTCATAGCACCTTGATGGAATGCCACCTTGATGGTGACCCATTCTGATTGGGCCTAGGTGAAAGGGAGGGCAGAAAGACCCTTCATGTGTAGTGAGTAGATGGCACTAAACATGGAGATGCATTCATGGGTTAACTAGTTCAAATCAATTCAATTGTAATATTTATTCGTTAGTCTTTAGTACTTTACTAATCCCTTAATGTGAAGGCATAGAAGAAGAAGCTATGATACATTGATATTTTCCTTGAGTTTCCCATTAGTAATTAACACATGATCTATTACTAAATCTTACCCTTCAATGAGAGTATGGGAATAGAATGGAAAATTATTTATCATTTTAAAAATTTAAAAATAAACCCATTGTAGAAGTAGCTTTTTTAACAAGAGAATGTGGCAAGATTTGCATTCACCTTACATTGTTTATCCTTCCTATTTTTTATTTTTTTTAAATTGTTATTTGCAACCATGGGCATTGCACCCATTTATATTAACATATGTTACCCCAAGTTTTCGGGATGAGGGGACACGTTTCCGAGTCCCCAATTTTTCAAGCCATTTTTGGGGATGATTAGGGGATGACAAGGGTGGTGGCTATATAAATATAGGGAAAATTTAAAATATTCATATGAAAACATGGATAAAACATGCATATATACATTATGTTAGAGCATATTTAGGTATTAGTTGCTTTTTTACAACTAGTTATGTTTTTTTGCTTTAAGTTACTTAGGAGTGCTTGCTTCTAATTTAGCTTTTGTGCATCTAGTTTATTTAGAGTTGAGCTTTATTTAGTTTCTCATGCTTGCACTTTAGCTCTCCTAAATTTAGCTCTGTGGTTTCTTTATAATCACCTCATTGTACAATTGTAATTCATTCAATATTCTTTGCTTTTGAGTAATATAGCGTTCATTTGCGCAACTCTTATTTGTGGAAGGTGTTTTTGTTTGCTGTATGATCTTGCAAGTGCTTGTGTTGCAAAATTCAACATGGTATCAAAGCTCAATCTTTACTTCAACATGGTATTAGAGCACGGATTTGACAAACCCCTTTTCAAATTTTGAGCGTTTCTTTACTCAGAAGCGTTGTTCGGTCCTAGATTCGTTTTTTTGTGGATTTGGAGGTGGGCGATTTTTTCATCAGATTTGGAGAAAAACGGACCTCACCATTGTGTTTGTAGCGTCGAAAAACCCTAAGATCGACTGTAGTTTCATGAAAATTTGAGCAGTTGAATTTTGGGGTCAATTTGGCTAAGGGCGCGTTTTTCAAGGTGAATTTTGGAAGTAGCTAAAAAATTTGGGCAATATGGAGCAAAATAGAGGTCACCTCATGGTCAGGAGGCTCAAGAACCCTAAAATCACCTATCAATTTGTTAAAATCGGAGATCGGAGAATTCTTAGCAAAAGTTTTTGACAAGTTTCCATTTTCAGAAAGTTTCCATTTTGGTAGGTTTCTATTTTTTTGGAAAGTTTCTATTTTCGAAAAGTTGCTATTTTCGAATTTTTTTTCATTTTTGGGAATCCTTCAAGCCTTTCAAACCATAAAAAGCAGCAGTTGGTTTTTTGCTCGTAACTTCATCATACAAAGTCAAAATCGGGCAAACGAGATATCATCGGAAAGCTAATTCGGGCACCGATTCGATTCTGCAAGTGGTTTGGTTAGATTATGCTCCTAGTGTTTGTTTCAAGCTGTAGAAGTCAGCCTTCTTTTTTTGTGCTTCTGGGGCCATAACATGGGCAAACAGACTTTGTTTTTCAACTTCCACATATCGTTGAAAAGCTCTCAGAGTCACCTATTCATATCAGTTGTTAGCTTTTCCAGATTTTGCTCTTGGTAATTTTTATTCAGTCTTTTGTGTTTTCATTTCATGGCTGATTACTTGGTCTTTCTAGCTCCTAGAATCTTTCTGTTTCCATTAGATGGCTTCTCTTGGACTATCCTACATGTATCTGTAACACTTTGCCCTATTTGGGCACTTTGAGCATCCTTTTCATGCACTTTTTTGCTCGTAGACACACTGAAAAAAGGTGCCACTCTTGTGTATGGTTTTTGGGGATTTCGTACATTTTGTTGTGCCTTATTTTGTACATGCATTGTATTATAAAGTGCCATGGGGGGTTGTGTAGTGCCTTTTGTTTTGCCATCACACCTTTATTTGGTGAGTGTCCCTCCACAACAACATCTAATCCTAGAGATTTTTGTCCCATGTATGTGTGCATTGCACGCATACCCTTTTTTAGTTGCAGGTACTTTCTTGAGCACATTTAGATTCTCCTTCATGCACTTCATAGTGACACACGGTTTTAGTGGACCTATCATGCCTCTCCCTTGTCAGCATTATGGAGGGGTTTTTTTCTACTGTCAGTGCTAATGTTTTCTTGGTTTTGCTTTGGAGTTAGACACTCTTGCATTCCAATTTTGTGGAGGCGACCTTCCATGTTCTCTTATTAATCAATGTTCTTCAGATTATGGGCACCTGTATTTTCAACTAGTAGTTTTCTCTTGCATGGTTGAGTAGTGTCGTTGGGGTCACTCGTGCAGATTCATGCGCCATCTGTATCTTCGATTGTCAAATGTTTTGCCTTTATCATCGGATTGTTCAAGTAGTGTCATTGGGGGCACTCATGCAGATTGTTGTTTTCTTAATCCTGATCATCATCTTTGCACTATAGTAGTTATCATTCGACAGTTGTTTGCAACTTCTTTGTGCTTCGAGGATGTTTTTCATATTCCTATTCTTTTGGGACATTTTCTTGGAAGCTTCTTAGTCCTTCATTCCTTTTTAGCAGTTCATGTTTCTTTTCATGTATTGCATCTCTCGCTTTTGGAGAGGGGTTTTTTTCCATGTGGTTTTTCTTCTTCTTTGCTTAGAGAGACTTCATTGGTTTGTACATGGGTACCTAATCAGATCTTTTGTTGCCGGGACACTGTAATGTCCCCACTTCCTAAGTGATCTACTAGGATAGAGATTCGCCTGTCATTCATTTCCATAGGTGAATTTAGTGGTTGGAGATGAGTTGCTTACCAAAGGAAGTTCTATACTTAGTCATTTTTATGACTTTGGTAAGTTAATAAAATAACTTTATAAAAAAACGTTATAAAAGTTACTTTTTCTAAAAATAGAAAAGTAAATAAGTTATAAGAGATTATTAAACAACTTTATGTTTTCACCATGGCACCTTTTTCTAAATTGTTTTTTTAAATCAAAAGGTGGGCCCACTGTAATGATGAGCTTACCCATACTTGGGTGTACCTTTTTGGAGGTTTAAGATTCCATGGGAATCTTTCTAAGATGCCATGAGAAGTTCGAATTAAGGTTGGAGAGGTAAAAAGAAGGTTTGGGGGTAATTGGAGAGCATTTTGAATTTTATTTTTACATCTAATTTTGAAGGTTCAGGTCTGCAATATGGCAGAGAACAGCAAATTGGAGATGGTACCCTCTGATTTGTAGTGGAAGGACGAAAACCCTTTCATTGTGACACCACGTGGGAGCTATATCAGCTTGCATATGACCAATAAAGGGTCAAATCAGTAGACATTTGTCAGTTACAGCAGTATAGGAGGCAACCGATCAGATCTGGGCAAGGTTCCATCAGCAAATAACAGATTTGATATTGTTTTATGTAGGTTGTACATTTCCCAGCAGGGCCGTACCACTTACTTTGCCTGGGGAAGCCAAATAAATAAATTAAGGGTTAATTATTTGGTTTGAGTGCTCAGATTTTATTGTTATCAGCAAATAAGAATAATCCAATAGCTTCTTTGGTGGAAGGACGTCAATTCTGATCTACAACAACAAAACAGTTGGAAAATTGGATAATTTTGGAGATCTTGCCTGGCAAGATTTCAGGATTCATACCAGACTTGGGAATTCTTTATCAAAATGTTTTAGATAATTATCCTAGACTGAAATAAATTCATTTGCAGCCATTAATAGCAATTGGAGGCGCTTGTTTTGTCATTCCTCGTTCCAGGCTTATATTCCACCTTCAAACCCCAGCTCTGGACTTCCGGTAGGCCTTAGTTGGCTTAGTTTGCTAAGAATAGACATTTCAAATTTATATGTACTTGCTGCAATTAAAAATCAGAAGTTTGAATTTCATTTGCAACTCAATATTTATTGTGTTAATGCATTAGTAGCTTCTGCAAGATAAGACTCTCCTAACTCATTAATCTCCTCTATTCTGTTATTAGTTTACTCATTCATGCTTTATGTTTATCAGACTATAACATTGGTCATAATTATGATATTGATATTGGATAATGATGGATTAGATTGACGACCTGCTTAACTATGTTAAGCGTCAATCTAAATGCTATCGGGCTATTAACCTGCTAGCATATTAATGTCGATTCATATCGGCATTAATATGCTATTGGGGTATTAACCCGATAGCATATAATGCTAACAGCTATTGTTATTGTTTACATTATGTTGATCCATTATCATATGCTTTGATACCGATCCATTATCGGGTATGTTTTAGATCTGTTACAATTAACAAATGATACCGATTCATTATCGGGTATGTTTATAAGCACTGTTACCATTAAACAATGATACCGATTCATTATCGGGTATGTTTATAAGCACTGTGACCATTAACAATGATACCGATTCATTATCGGGCATGTTTATAGCATCAGTTAGTTATGAATCGGTTTATGGTTGTAAGAGTCATGACCAAGTGACATCTTGGTCGGGGGCCACTTGATCGTGGCCATCTTACTACTTATACTTCATTCAAATTAAAGGAGATGACATTGAAATCGATACATGTTCATCCTCCTTACCTGCAGTAAAAGACAGATAACAATATTAGTGTCATAGTCATAATATAAAAAATAAAAAGACACCATCCTGCATATAACTTGTCTATGAAATTGGAAATTACAATACTTTTACATGGTATTAGAGCCAAGTTGATCGAACTTGAGGCTATTTAATTTCGTGAAACAAATTTAAGAACAAGTTTATAATACACCACATTTCTTCAAATGGCCAGTGCTATCAGATTCGAAGACAGACTCGGAGGTGGCAATGATTTTTCAGCCTGGAAATTCCGAATTCAAATGATCCTAAAGGAGAACAAAGTGGATTCATTCGTTCAAACTAAAAATGATCAACCCGAAAATGAACCTGACAAAACAACATGGATTGAGGGAAATGAAAAGGCAATAAAAATAATAGTTGATGGGGTAAGAAACAACATAATGCCCATCATAAGAAAACATCGGACAGCCTATAAAATGTTCAAAGCTCTTGAAAGCACATTTGAGATATCAAATGCAAGTCGAACTCTAGCATTAAAACGAGAAATAAATCATATCACCATGAACAAAGGGGAGACAATCAACGCCTACTTTATGCGGATATCAGTTCTAAAAGATGAACTTGCAACTCTGGACTATGAGATCCAAAGCAAAGAGTTAACACTCATCGCTTTAGATGGGTTGCCTAGTGGATGGAGCACATTCGTCCAAGGCATCAGTGCAAGGTCCAAATATCCCAAGTTTGAAAGATTAAGGGATGATTGTCTCCAAGAAGAGTCAAGATTGAACAAGATGGGAATGAAGCACAAGAATATAGATGAAGACCTACAAGTTCTAAACACCAATTCCACCAAGCAAAATAAGAAAAGGCAGTTTAGAAAGAGAAAAGGTTGTCAAGGCAAGAATACTTCAAAGAAGGACTTATCTCACATTCAATGTTACAGGTGTGATCAGTTCGGACACTTTGTTGCAAAATGCCCGGAAAGAACCAAGAAACATGCTTCATTTGTCAAAGCAGGAAAGACTAAAGGGGAAGATGACTTCAAGAAATATGTATTCTACTCAGCACTCACAAGTCAAGCTTCTAACAAAATCAACTCATGGGTGATTGACAGTGGTTCATCCAGGCACATCACTGGGTTTAGAGAAGTACTGGATTCCATGACAGAGGAGAGTGATGAGGACGTAACCATCGGAGATGACTCCACACATCCAGTCAGAGGAGTAGGAACCTGCACCATCAAATTGAAGACAGGCATAACCTTGCAGCTTGAAGGAGTACTATATGTCCCCGACATCAAAAGAAATCTAGTCTCTATATCGGCACTGGAAGATAACGGATACAGAGTAACATTCATGGACAACAGAGTATTGGCTTGGCCAAGGAACTCCTCCATCAAGAAGGCAAAGACCATTGGACAGAGACGGGGTTATCTGTATGAGCTGTGCACAGAACCCAATCTAGCCCTAATC
The DNA here is from genome assembly GCF_030272615.1 of Cryptomeria japonica. Taxonomy (NCBI): domain Eukaryota; kingdom Viridiplantae; phylum Streptophyta; class Pinopsida; order Cupressales; family Cupressaceae; genus Cryptomeria; species Cryptomeria japonica. The sequence continues at coordinate 214,806,521 of NC_081413.1, forward strand.
CACGAAACCACGAATGCAAATGAAGTTTGGCATAGAAGATCAGGCCATCTGAATTTTAGGGCTTTATCTTCAATGGGAAACCTTGTCACAGGTCTACCCAAGTTAAAGCAAGATCATTCAAGAGCATGCAAAGGATGTGCCCTAGGTAAAAATACCAAAGGTGCATTCCAAAATAGTACTAGGAAAACTAGTAAAATTCTAGAATTAGTTCATTCTGATGTATGCGGACCTATGTCCGTATCCTCTCTAGGGGGATTCTTGTATTATGTAATATTTGTTGATGACTACTCTAGGAAGACTTGGATCTACTTTCTGAAAAGTAAAGAATCAGAAGAGATCCTCTCTAGGTTTAAAGAATTTAAATCACTAACTGAAAACCACTCAGGAAACAAAGTTAAAACCCTAAGAACCGACAATGGGGGAGAATACACATCAGATTCATTTAAAGAATTTTGTAGAGATAATGGGATAAAGAGGGAGCTCACTATACCTTATAACCCCCAACAAAATGGGGTAGCAGAAAGAAAAAATAGGACTATAGTTGAAGCTGCCAAGGCCATGATCCTAGATCAAAACCTTAACACAAATCTCTGGGCTGAAGCATCCAGCACCGCTGTATATATACAGAACAGATGCCCTCACTCCCATCTTGAGGACAAAACTCCTGAGGAAGTATTCACTAAAACTAAACCTGATATTAGCCACCTTAGGATATTTGGATGTCCTGTCTATATCCATATACCTAAAGAAAAGAGATTAAAGCTAGAACCTTCTGGAAAAAGAGGATTGCTTGTAGGATATAGTGAAACCTCCAAAGCCTACAGAATCTCTGTACCTGGTCAAAGAAATATTGAACTAAGTAGGGATGTAATCTTTGAAGAGGACCTGGCTTTCAAAAGAGCTCAGAACTTCATAGAAACTGAAAGCTATGCACCTACCTTTAACTTAGATGAAAATTCTGCCCCTGAGTTTCAGAGGGAGAATCTAGATGAAACTGAAAATGAAAATGAACACTCACCTAGAAATCTCAAGAAAAGACCACTATGGGCCACCAAAACAGTAGAAGAAGATCAAAGGTTTGCTGCTCCTTCTGGAACCTTTAGAGAAAGCAAAAGACCTAGTAAATTTACTAGCTATGTTGCTCTTATGAGTGATCTATCTAAAAACGAACCTGACAATGTAACAGATGCCCTTAAACATCAAGTATGGAAGGATGCTATGTCTGAAGAGTATCAATCCATAATGAAAAATGATGTATGGGAAATCGTTCCTAGGCCAACTAAGAAATCTGTTGTTTCTTCTAAATGGCTTTTTAAGATCAAACATGCAGTAGATGGCAGCATTGAAAAGTATAAGGCAAGATTTGTGGCCAGAGGATTTTCTCAAAAGGAAGGAATAGATTATGAAGAAACATTTGCTCCTGTAGCCAGATATACCTCAGTAAGGACTGTACTAGCCATTGCAGCAACAAAGGGATGGAAGGTATATCAAATGGATGTAAAGACAACTTTTCTTAATGGAGAGATATCTGAAGAAGTATACCTAGAGCAACCTGAAGGGTTTGAGATCCATCATGCAGAATCTCATGTGTGCAAACTTAAGAAAGCTCTATATGGGCTCAAACAGGCTCCGAGGGCCTAGTATGAAAAAATTGACACATATCTATCAAAACTAGGCTTCTTTAAAAATGATGCAGATCCTAATCTCTACTACAAATAGAATAAAGGTGATATGCTAATAATGATTTTATATGTTGATGACTTATTAATCACAGGAGAAGATCACCTTATAGATCAATGCAAGAAAGAGCTATCCAAAGAATTTGATATGAAGGACCTGGGATTCCTTCATTATTTCCTAGGGTTGGAAGTATGGCAGAATTCTGATAACATTGTTCTAAACCAAGGCAAGTATACATTAGACATCCTGAAGAGATTTGGAATGCTAAACTGCAGACCTATGACCGCTCCAATGGAAACCAATCTTCATAAACTTAAAGAAGCAGCAACTGAATCACCTTCTACTGACCCCACTCTATACAGGCAAATGATTGGGTCTCTTATGTATCTGGTAAATACAAGACTAGATATCTGCTATGCAGTAAATGCCTTGAGTCAGTTTATGTGTGAGCCAAAGGAGATACACTTGGTAGCAGTAAAACACATTATGAGATATTTACAAGGGACCTTAAATCTTGGTCTCAAGTATGAGAAAATTGATCTTAATCTACACGGATTCACAGATTCAGATTGGGCTGGAAGTGTGACTGACCGGAAAAGTACCTCTGGTGCTGCTTCAGTTTAGGATCAGCCATGATATCCTGGATCAGCAGAAAGCAGTCTTCTGTAGCACAAAGTTCCACCGAGGCCGAATACATTGCAGCCTCCATGGCTGCCCGAGAAGCAATATGGCTTAGAAAGTTGCTTGTGGGATTGTTTGGTAATCCGATGAAACCTACTATCATCCATTGCGACAATCAAAGTTGCATAAAGCTTTCGGTGAATCCAGTGTTCCATGATAGATCCAAACATATTGAGATCCCATACCATTATGTACGAGACATGGTAGACAAAAATGTGATCAAATTAGAATATGTTAGTACGGGGGATCAGACTGCAGATATTCTGACCAAACCGCTTTCCAGAGTGAAGGTTGATCACTTCAGAAAGGGTTTAGGTATGATAGAAAGGTAATCTGCTTTGTAAATAAGATGTTGAAAATGTAAACTTCTTTTGTCATGTTGAGACATTCTGGGTTTTTACCCCTTGTGTTCATATCTAAGAGGTGACGATCTCTCAGATTATGAACTCTTGTATGCAGACATCATAAGGTGACGATCTTATGATTCTCAAACCAGTTATCATGTTGGATCTCTGGTATGTTATGGATGTGCCATGATGGTGTTGCGATAAAACATTTTGAATAAAATGTTTGTGCACATATCACAACTTGGATAAGATGAGAATTTAACCATCCTCATGTTTATCCTCAGTATTGCGTGTTTAGGCAATACTGATATCACGTGTTTAGGTGATATCTTATCATAATAAAATGATGAATCTTTTATATCACATGATTGGGTGATACTCTATGTCACATACTTAGAGTAATGTTTTATATTTGTATTCTATGTTCTGATGGTACTTCATATCATATGTATAGATGATATATATTCTTGGAGACTGACATTTTTGGAAAAGAAATGTGATGCAGGTTACTTTATCTTCCAAAAGCTAAGAGGGAGTGTTAATGCATTAGTAGCTTCTGCAAGATAAGACTCTCCTAACTCATTAATCTCCTCTATTCTGTTATTAGTTTACTCATTCATGCTTTATTTTTATCAGACTATAACATTGGTCATAATTATGATATTGATATTGGATAATGATGGATTAGATTGACGACCTGCTTAACTATGTTAAGCGTCAATCTAAATGCTATCGGGCTATTAACCCGATAGCATATTAATGTCGATTCATATCGACATTAATATGCTATCGCGGTATTAACCCGATAGCATATAATGCTAACAGCTATTGTTATTGTTTACGTTATGTTGATCCATTATCATATGCTTTGATACCGATCCATTATCGGGTATGTTTTAGATCTGTTACAATTAACAAATGATACCGATTCATTATCGGGTATGTTTATAAGCACTGTTACCATTAAACAATGATACCGGTTCATTATCGGGTATGTTTATAAGCACCGTGACCATTAACAATGATACCGATTCATTATCGGGCATGTTTATAGCATCAGTTAGTTATGAATCGGTTTATGGTTGTAAGAGTCACGACCAAGTGACATCTTGGTCGGACATGTCTAAAAGACATGTCCGATCAAGGTGCCACTTGATCGTGGCCATCTTACTACTTATACTTCATTCAAATTAAAGGAGATGACATTGAAATCGATACATGTTCATCCTCCTTACCTGCAGTAAAAGACAGATAACAATATTAGTGTCATAGTCATAATATAAAAAATAAAAAGACACCATCCTGCATATAACTTGTCTATTAAATTGGAAATTACAATACTTTTACATATTGTATTGCATTTATTATATTTTCATGCATTGTCAAAATTCCAAAAAATAACAAAAAATTGATAAACCACAAACTTCCAAAAAAACACTATTCGCTGGTCAAAGAATTTGAATTTGAAAACAATCAGCAGTTTGGATAAGATTTCTAGTTAGGGATCTTTCAGTGGTATCAGAGCGATGATTCTGCCAGCCTGGGGGTCATCAGAGTAATTCTATGCAACGGGGCAATTTTGGTACCTATAGATATGACACACGCAAGAGACCTAGAGTGGATTTAAATTTTGTCACGGAACCACCCTTTGAGACTAATATGGGTGATATACCAGAAGGACAGAGGAGCCCACCCAGACAGGAGAGACAAATTCCACTCAATCTTGATGAGATCACGAGGAGCTTGGCTGAAGCACAACCAAGAATAGTATAGGCAATCAACAAGTTACAGGACACACTTGACATAATGGATTTGGGAAATAATAGGGGAAGGCACAAGAGTCTTAGTAGGACAGTGTCAGCTGCAGGAAGTAGGAGCTGCAGGAGAACTCTATCTTCCCTGAGTAATGCATCCATCTCACCACAGAGGGACAGGACCCATACTAAGACAACAGATAGGCCTATGCTCCCACGGTTCGCTCCTAGAGATGAACCACCATTGGCTAATCCTTAGAATGGAATCACCTTCCAGGACACAGTTATGGCTGCCAGCGATGAGTGGGCACGTCTACCAGCACATGTTAGAGATGCTTTTCCATTGCATCAATATTGTATGCAGCGTCGTGATTCCATGAGGGGATAGAATGATAGGGGACCTAGACAATAGTGGAATAATGATCTGAAGAAGGCTACAGATAAGCTGATTTTATCCACTTTTGATGGCAGTGGTTCCACTAGTGCACGAGCGTGGGTTCACAAGCTAGATATATATATTTCCTTGAAACCCATGGCTGAATTGAGGTCATTCAGTTTTTTGTCCTGCATTTGTAGGGTGTCGCATATGACTGGTGGCACCATGGATTGGTCATGCAAAATCACGCCTTCATTCATTCTTACGCAGAGTTCACAGAGAGGCTGATTTCCAGATTTGACATAAAAGATGTGGAACTTTATTACAAGGATTTAGCTCTCTTGAAACAGTCGGGTCATGTGGATACATATATTAATGAATTTCATCATATAGCAGTGATGGTACCTAAGATGCCTAGTAGGAGGGTAGTTATGCTCTTCATAGAGGGACTTCATGAGAGATACCGTGGTTTGGTTAAGGCTTTGAAGCCTAAGACTTTGTAGGAGGCTATACAACCTACCTTGGATTTGGACACCACACCTCCACCTTCTACATCTCAGCAGAATAGGAAATTCTTCAAAGGTTCTAAACCTTCTCAGTGTTCATCTACACAGTTACCCAATGCACCATCTCCTCTTAAGATGGATCATGAATCAGGGAACGAATTAAGGAGGAAGAAATTGTGTTTCTCATGCAAGGAGCCATGGGAACCAGGTCATAGATGCCTTGGAAAAGGCAAGGCACATCTTATAGAGGTCTTTTCTGATGGTGAGGATGAGCAGATGCAGGATACAGGTGATGAGGATACATTGGCTTCTGCCAATGTTATGATTGCATCATTATCTGGAGTACCTTGGTATTACCCCTTTCGATTAAAAGGAACTCTTAGGGGGCAGCTAGTGGATTGCTTGGTAGATACTGGTGCTACTTACAACTTCCTTAGTGAGCAGACTGTAGAGAAATTTGGATTACATGACGAGAAATTTTCAGGATTTAGAGTGACAGTTGCTAGTGGTAATACCTTGAGTTGCACTATGAGAGTTCCTTAACTTAACCTTCAGTTGGGAACTTATCTCTTGACTGATGATTTCTATGTGATACCGATAGAGCAATACGATGTGGTTCCTGGTATGCAGTGGCTACAATCCATTGGTAGGTACACATTTGATTATCATAAGATGCAGTTAGAGTTCTAAGTGGATGGGAAGGAAGTGGTGTTGGGAGCTTCAACGGATGGCAAGCCTAAAAGTAAGACAACATACTGGTTGGAAGCTAATATTGATGCATCTTGTAGTAAATTAGATTTTGTGCACTTTGGAATTGCTGATATAGAGCAATCCTAGAGGTTGAATGAGGGTTGTTTGGCAAGAGCACGACATGCCAAATTGATAACCCAACAAGCTAAGAAGCGTCTCCTTCATAATCATGACATTTGCCACACAGATGATAAGGAGAAATTGGAATTGTCTAGTTCTGATTTTTCAGTTGATGTTGGTCATCTTCCATATAATGTTGATGAAATTGGATATGACTTTAGAGGAGGGACAGCAAAGGGCATGTTTGTTAGTGTCAACTTGGATGACACCAAAGGAATGAATACAAGGGAACTATTCAGTTCTAATTTTCAGATTTATAATAGCAGTGAATTATTGTTCCCTCGTCATGGCATTGATGCATATCATCACGGGGCAGTGAGCCATAGAAATTTTGCAGTATTGAATACACGTGACACATTCTTTGACTCTTCCTATGATGGCATATATACTTCACCTTTGAGATTGCTACTGGTTACTCTTAATGTGGCAGCATTATCATTGCTGTGTGAAGGGTTATTTGACATCATGCTCTTCTCCTTCAGGTCCTGTAGCGGATTTCTCATCTTGGTATGGCATCCGGGAATTGATTTGCCTGGGAAATTTTATCAGAGTGGAGCAGCAGGTTGCTTGATGTTGCTTGAGGACAAGCAATCTCGGGAAGGGAGGACTGTAATGTCTCCACTTCCTGAGTGATCTACCAGGATGGAGATTCGCCTGTCATTCATATCCACAGGTGAATTTAGTGGTTGGAGATGAGTTGCTTACCAAAGGAAGTTCTATACTTAGTCATTTTTATGACTTTGGTAAGTTAATAAAATAACTTTATAATTTAAAGTTATAAAAGTTACTTTTTCTAAAAATAGAAAAGTAAATAAGTTATAAGAGGTTATTAAACAACTTTATGTTTTCACCATGGTACCTTTTTCTAAGTTGTTTTTTTTAATCAAAAGGTGGCCCCACTTTAATGATGAGCTTACCCATACTTGGGCGTACCTTTTTGGAGGTTTAAGATTCCATGGGAATCTTTCTAAGATGCCATGAGAAGTTCGAATTAGGGTTGGAGAGGTAAAAAGAAGGTTTGGGGTAATTGGAGAGCATTTTGAATTTTATTTTTACATCTAATTTTGAAGGTTCAGGTCTGCATTATGGCAGAGAACAGCAAACTGGAGACGGTACCCTCTGATTTGTAGTGGAAGGACAAAAACCCTTTCATTGTGACACCACGTGGGAGCTATATCTGCTTGCATATGACCAATAGAGGGTCAAATCAGCAGGCATTTGTCAGTTACAGCAGTAAAGGAGGCAACCGATCAGATCTGGGCAAGGTTCCATCAGCAAATAACAGATTTGATATTGTTTTATGCAGGCCGTATCACTTACTTTGCCTAGGGAAGCCAAATAAATAAATTAAGGGTTAATTAGTTGGTTTGAGTGCTCAGATTTTATTGTTATCAGCAAATAAGAATAATCCAATAGCTTCTTTGGTGGAAGGATGTCAATTCTGATCTACAACAGCAAAACAGTGGGAAAATTGGCTAATTTTGGAGATCTTGCCTGGCAAGATTTCAGGATTCATACTAGACTTGGGTTTCTTTATCAAAAGGTTTTAGATAATTATCCTAGAGTAAAATAAAGTCATTTGCAGCCATTAATAGCAACTAGAGGCGCTTGGTTCAGTCATTCCTCGTTCCAGGCTTATATTCCACCTTCAAACTCCAGTGCTGGACTTCCGGTAGGCCTTAGTTGGCTTAGTTTGCTAAGAATAGACATTTCAAATTTATATGTACTTGCTGCAATTAAAAATCAGAAGTTTGAATTTCATTTCGAACTCAATATTTATCGTATTGCATTTATTATATTTTCATGCATTGTCAAAATTCCAAAAAATTGATAAAGCACAAACTTCCAAAAAAACACTTTTCGCTGGTCAAAGAATTTGAATTTGAAAACAATCAGTAGTTTGGATAAGATTTCTAGTCGGGGATCTTTCAGACACATTTTTACATTCATGCATTTAGAGTTTTTTTTTCACTCACCCTAAGTTACACTTAAGGGGGGTGTTAGAGCATATTTAGCCATTAGTTGCTTTTTTACAACTAGTTATGCGTTTTTGCTTAAGTTCACTTAAGAGTGCTTGCTTCTAATTTAACTTTTGTGCATCTAGTTTATTCCAAGTTGAACTTTATTTAGCTTCTCATCTTGCACTTTAGTTCTCCTAAATTTAGGTCTATGCTTTCTTTATAAGTACCTGATTGCATAATTTTAATTGATTTTGTATTCTTCGCTTTCGAGTAATATAGAATTTATTTGTGCAACTCTCATTTGTGGAAGGTGTTTTTGTTTGCCGTTTGATCTTGCAAGTGCTTGTGTTGCAAAATTCAACATGATATCAGAGCTTAATCTTTGAAAATTCAACACATTATAGAACCTGAACATATAACATTTGTGTTAAATTGAGAGTTCACATGAGAGTTAAAGTCAAACAAATTATCAAAACTCAAACCTTGATAATAATACTTAATTCAAGAATCAAATTGCTTTTAGAATTCATTGTCAATATGTATGTGATATTAAAAAATAGCATACAAGTTATAAACTTATGACAAAATGTCCAAAGGTTACATTGCTGCCATATAGTTTCACTTTCAATTACAATATTAAAATACAAAAAAAAAAGTACACCGCTGCTCCTAATTTGCATCTCTCAACACCGCATCAAAATTAGAGTCCTCTAAGTTGTTCCCATTGCGATGGTCCACCTCATCCAACGTAACCCCAGCTAATAGCTCTGGTGTCTCCTCGTCAATCTGGGTGACATCTTCGGAATCGACACCCCACTGTAAAGTTGGAGTTTGCCGATACTCTGGATTTCAACAACCTTGAAGTCGAAGAGCACTATGCAGAACAATTAGCTTATTTGATTCCTCTTGATGGAGTGGATAAAGCCATGTGGACCAATTCCTCTCTGTAGCAAAGGAACTGGCAACCTATGCAAGGAGGTGAGCGGCAAGAATCTTCATTGTGATGTATCCTTTTCGTGCCATGCCCACCATCCAATAGTGTTAGTTTGAGCTAATATAGCTCTATCCAACCTCGCCAGTGGTCTATTGAATGTTGAACCCAAAGAAACGGGACTCGGACTCGGCTCGGACTCGGCAAGGCCAACTCGGACTCGGACTCGGGACTCGGCGTCAGACTCGGCTCCAGACTCGGCTGGACTCGGGATAGTGAAAAACTCAAGAAATTTAGAGATTTTTAAATATTTAAAACTTGTTTCAGACACCCTTTATTGAATACACCTTAAAGACACAATAACATCATCAAACTCGGCTTATTTGATTACATACACAAGTATACATCAATCTCATTAGCATAAACGCAAATTGTAGCTGAAGAAAATAACAAACATAGATATATAAATATTGTCAAATGTATACAATATTACAAAACTCATGGAATAAAAAATCCATGTCATCATATGATCATCATCAAATGTTTCATACAAATACCAAAGGTAAATACAACTACAAGTCTATGGCTCAGAGGAGCCTGCACCCTCCGGCCCCAGCCCCCTGCGAAGGCGTCTAAGGTAGGTCCTGGATGATTCGACTTCCATAGCCGCTCCCCGTGACACCATGCCATGCTCACCAACATCAGGAACATCCGTGTCACTATCTGCCTCTGAATCTCCTGTCTGTGCTCGTGCTCTCCGCTCCTCCTCTGCCATGGCTACAGTCTCAACCTCTATATCTACCTAGTCGATCCAATCAATGTCAGACTTGGAGGTTAAATTTTCTCTACTTCTATCGACGCAATTTCCCCCATATTTTTCGATGGGGGTTTGGGGGCAGCGCCCCTTGCGCGCTCCCTGTCGCGATACAGGGCGAGGTCGAGGGGCAGCGCCCCGTGAGGCCAAAAAAACTTATTACAAGTCTGAATTAGGGTTTCTTTGAGAGTCTTCCTTAGGGCCTGGTTTTGCTCTTGTTGCTAATTGGGTCTTGCTTGGTGAGTGAGTATCATTCTTGAAGGTCCAAGCTAGGTCAAGTTGGTGAGTGATAAAGTCTGGAATGTCATCCTGATCTTCAAATGCCCTGAAATTTGGCTAAGTCTGAAATGTCCTGATCCTGAAATTTGACTAAGTCTGGAAAACTGAAGAATCCTCCAAAAACTAGATTTTGCAATATAACTCCTGGAGGCCCGAAACCACTCTCAAACATCCTGACAGTATATATGGAATATAACTTAAAGTATAATCTTTCTTCTTTCTTATACTTAAATGTTATATTCCATAAAATAATCCTGACGGAGAGACCAAAATGTCAAATTTCGCCCTTCCAAAAAAACTTATTACTTTTTAAAAAAACTTTTTAAAATGTTTTTTTTTTTGTCATTTTATTAACCCAGCCAGTAGCCGAGTCTGGGGCTCAGGACTCGCCGAGTCTGGCGATTTTGAGCCAAAATCGCCAACTCGGCGAGTCTGGCGAGTTTACTCTCCAGACTCGGCCGAGTCCGAGTCCGAGCCCCTGGGACTCGTTTGGCCTGACTCAGACTCGGACTCGCCGAGTTTGGGCGATTTCGGGCGAGTCTCGTTTCTCTGGTTGAACCACAAAGATTTGCTAAGTCAAGAAATTATGTGTGAAGTATTGAAAACTCCTCCTTCGAACATCTTATCAAAGGCCCGCGTTAGCCCATCCAAACCTCCTCATTGTCACATGGAGGCAACCTTCTATCCCTTGGTGCATACCATTTGGGATATAGAGAAAAGGTTGCCTTATGAAGCAGGGTGTTCATTGCAAAGAAGCATTAGTCGTTTGGGGAATTAATCGACAAACCAAAAGTATAAGATTTTTTGAAAAAATCGTGAAAAAATCGGGGAAAAAACGGATATACAAAAAAATGTAAATTTTTTGAAGTAGAACAATCAAAAACATTTTTTTTTTTGTATTTAAGGGCATTTCCTTAGTATAGAGATATTATAAGCAAATAAAAATAATTAATATATACATTTTTTATAATCTAAGAATAAGAATTAAAAAAGTGTAATTATAATATAGTTATTTTTATTTTATATGCAATTTAACAAATTAATTATATAATAAGAAATAATAAATATTAATTACAAGATTATATATTATATAATATTAATATGTTAATTTGAATTAATAATATAATATTACTAATTAGTTATTATATTATAAATAAATATAATATAGTTATCTTATATACAATTTAATAAATTGATAATATAATAAGAAATAATAAATATAAATTACAAGATTATATATTATATAATATTAATATGTTAATTTTAATTAACAATATAATATTAATAATTAGTTATTATACTATAAATATAATCTATTCTAAACATATTTAATAATCATATATATATATATATATTTTTGATCGGTAATTGGTCGAAGCCTGAATAGCTTTTGATTGGAGCTATGAACCAGTGGGGACACAGTAGGGGGCCCCATCCCCATTACATATCTTTGAATTATTATTATTGTGTTTGATTAGATTGATCCCAAGACCTTCCCCATCCTATGGAAGGCCAAGAGTCACAACTTAGAATTCCACTTCAGATGTCCCTATTGGGAATTGAACTTGGGTCTCCACAGTGAGAACCCAGTGTTTTAACCAGTTAAGCTCAACCCCTTGGACAATAATCATATATTATTAAACATTTTTATTTATTATAAATTAAATTATAAAATATATAATATTAAACTATTAATCTATTACAATGTATATTTAATATTTTAAACATTTAATAAACATTACAAATTAAATTATGTATATTATAATAATTATATTAATAAATTAAAACTATTAATTCTAATTAACAAATAATTTTTTTAAAACCTAAAACTATTAAAAATAAATCTATTTGAAACAATTAAATTGTATGTTAAAATTAGTTAAATAAATAAAAAATACTATTGCTGGAAGACATTATAAATAAATTAAAAAAGAAACTATTACTGCTGGAATTTTTTTTTGGATTTTTCCTTCACTTTGATTTTGCATTATCTTTTATCGCACTTGTTTTCAGTTCGGTCCATAGAGAGTATGTCGCGCTTTCATCCACAAAGAAGTCACGATCACCCTTTTCTCAGCTTTTGAGGTGGAGCCGAGCAGAACATGCGAGTGCCCTAGGGGCCAACTTTCGTTTTCACGACAAATAGCAGATTAACAGCATATTTGTGCATTTTAGGGTTTTTGCGGGCTGTTTAGGGATGTCTGATATGTTTGCGGTTTTTTTCCAGATTTATTAGAACCCTAACCCTACCCGAAATTGACCTATTTTCGCAAGTTGTGTTAGGATTTATGTCAGTTTTTTGGCCAGCAGATTTTTGCGATTTTTAGACGCAATTTAAATGCGATTTTACAGGGTTTTAGTCGCAATTAATCGGCCAAAATCCGACTTCTCGCGATTTATATGGGGAAAAAATCGGCAAACCTGGCGATCCACGATTATTCGCGATTAATCGCGACTCAATGCCGATTATTGCTTTTTTGGTTCATTGTGTTCCACCTCTGCATCTCAATGGGCTTAATATGTTGCTCGTATAATCCCAAAGTAGGATCTTTAGCCAAAATCGTTTGCTTTATCTTCCCAAGCATGCTATCAAATGTCTCATATATCTCTCCAAGACAAAGAGAGTTTGTATCAACATTTCTAATGACATGTACAATAGGTGAGATAAAAGAGCAAACATATCTGCAAAATGCAAACAAAAAGTTGAAATTAATTAATTGACATGTTAAGAACTTCGAAAGTTTGAACAATGAACAATAAAATTAAAATATTAAAATAAGAAAATTTAATATGAAAATCAGCAATGTCTTACCTCACAATGGACCACCAATTGTCATCAAGGATCTTTTGTTTGGTGGCTTTTCCTTTAGTAGAGCTTGAATCAGGCCATCTACTCCACTCTAAATTCACCATCATCAATTCGAGAGGCTCATGCACCTCAAGCATCCTCTCTAACAAAATGAAATAACTGGCATAATTTGTCTCAATAGGTTTGAAGAACTCATATGAAAATGTCTTGATGAGAGCAAGTGAGATGTGGTGGTTGCAAATGAACATTTGAATGTCTCTAATTTCTGCCACCACTTGCTTCACCCATTCTATTTTCCCTTTGTCTTTCAATGCATTGTTCAATGCATGAACACAAGATAGGGTCCAAAAGATGTGTTTGTAAGCACTCTCCACCATCAAACCAGCCAATTTGCACACACGTGCTGAATCAGTGACCACATGTATAACATTGGAGGGCCCAACCTCTTCTACGGTATCTCTCAAAAGGCTAAACTGTAAGTCTGCACCCTTACACTTACCCAAACAATTAATGACTCTGAGAAAATAAGAGCCAGCAGGGCATGTGACTATGATATTAATGAGTGGCCAATGTCTAATATCAGTCCACCCATCCATCACAATAGAACTTGTCCTAATCCAAGTTTGAGTCATATCCTCCATTAAAAAATTAACCTTGGAATACTCTTTTTCTAGGAGGGTAGTGTGTGCTCATGATCTTTATGGGGTATGAATGAGGGACCTATAGAGGCTACATCTCTAATCATTTGTTTGAAATAAGAGGAACATGCCACATGAAATGGGATGCCATCAACAACAAAAAAATGAATTTGGCAATGGAAGACTTTGTAGAATCTTGTGCTTGCACATGAAACATAGCTTCGTCCATGGCTTCTCATCATCACCAATCTTCCTCTTTCCTCTTGTGGCAACTTCACTACTACCAACTATAGATGGCATAAGCATAAAATGATTGGGCGCTTGCAAAAGAATGTGCTGGAATTGTCGCACCTTGAGCCCTCATTTCCACCTCCATGTGCAATCTATGGCACTCTATTTTCTCGTGTTATTTTAATTCTGGACAAACTTTAACTCCATGTTCAATAATACCCAAAAAATGAGACTGTACTCAGTCTTGTGTATCTACCTTTGAAGTTTTTATTGTAAATGTGACAAAGCCACACCCTATTCTCCCCTGAATTTTTTTCATTTTTATCCACAGGTGTAACAAGTTGGAGAAGAGGCTTTTTCTTGTAAATGGACCCTCTGCATATTTTCCCATCCCACTTCATTGTCACTACTACTACCAATCTCACTGCTGCTCATGTTTTATTGAGATTTAATGCAACTTTAAACTGGAAAATGCAAAAAATAAAAAAAAATTCAGACATTTCATGCTTCAAGCTTTGAAAATAAATTAAAAAAACAAAATGAAAGGTTAAAAGACTTACCTCTTTGAAGAAATTGCAGTCCCATTTCTCTAGATTGAATCTCTTTTGCAGCTGGCTTCTTCTATCCCTGCTCAAAAGAAGTTCCCTGTTCAAACCCTGCTGCTCTTGTTTTTTTTTCACAAACAAATCTTGAAATGAAACAAAAATGAAGCTCTATTCCTCCTTTAGGGTAAGTTGGGACGTGGGGGTCCACTTAAGAAATAAAAAAATGTTTCTTTGAAATCTGGAGTGTTTTTTTCTTAAAATGGGGTTTGGTCAGCCCCGACATCTCCTATGACTGGGGATGTTTCCTACAGTTTTCTGAGCAAAGGGGACGACCTGGGGACATCCATGCGTCCTTGGGATGTCCCGGAAATGGGGATGGGCAAAATAGGCCCAAGGATATGTCTTTGAATAAGCCTGATATTAACCAAAGAAGTATTACTTAGTCTGAAAGTTAAGGCTCGAAATTGCTTCTAGAGCCTACAAAACTCGGTCATCACCAAAATCCTGGATATAGATAAAGCCAAAAATAAGGGCACATTAAATTAAACCTAAGGATCCTGTAAAATAGAGGGATCACATTAACAACAAAAATTGCCTAAATTATGTTAATGTTTTTAACACTTTGTTTGGAGTTAGACTGTAATTGCATTTTGTTGCAAGTCTCCTCATATTTGGGGATGTTCTTTTTCCTTTTCTGCACTACATGCTACTTGTTGCCACCACCACCTTCCATAAGATCCTATGGGAGATGGGAGGGATGAGATAAAGTCAAAGTTGATGTGCTCGCATTCCCAAAGAGTTAGGGTCTTTTGTTAATCACTGAGGGTTCTGAAGGTTGTTTGGTCTTTGGACCCTTGACTTCTGAAGTGTCTCTTGAGTTGATTCATCATTCTGGAGAGTCCAAGGTGCTTGTTGTTTCCTTTGACTCACTTCAGAATCTAAGGAGAGCTTAGCAACCTGAAAATCGTTCTTATTCCCAATGCCATCATTTGGGGAGGGATCCTTCGTTTTGGATGTACTATCAACAATGTAATATTTGGGGAAAGCATTTTTCCAGCATGAGGCTTCTCATTTTAATTGCATTTTAATGTTTGGACAATATGCTGTAATATGACTAGTTTTATAACATCTTCAGCATTTGAAAGATAAATCTTCATAGTCCAAGGGTTGAGTCCATCCTTGACCAGCTGCTTGCAGAATTATTTTTGCTTGTAGATCCTTCGAACTATCTAACTCCATCAGAATCTGAGCAAGGTTATGTGAATAAAATCTTTTGATTTTTTTTCTATAGTAACAAAGTTGCTGATAGAGTTTCCAACAGCTACAAAGAAAGATTCAAATGAGTAGTAGAGGGGGAGATTTGAAAGGCGGAACTAGATTGGCATGACAAAAAAGATTCAGTATAATGATCAAAATGAGGATGCCATGATTTTAGCATCAATAAATTTTTGCCCCATGTACTTGAAAATCTCACACCATATTACTCAATGCCTAGTTATATACTTGATAATCTCACACCATGGCGCACTCTAACAACATGAAATCACCATTGGAGTATGAACCCCCATTGCCCAGCTGTAAAGAATGAAATATGGTGACCGGGAAGGTAGAAACTCAATCACCCAAAATTCTGAAACCTCTTTATTCAAGCCAAAAACTATGCGTTTCCCAAATTCTCAGCGAAAACTCAAACAATCTCCTTCAAACCTTGAAACTCATTTTCCAAAATCTTTTATTCAAAGAATCTTCAAAGATTCTGCAAATCAAACCCTTCCGAACAAATCTGGAAATCACAACAATGAAGCACCAATGTAGACTCAGGATGAATCTATCCACAATCAACTAGGGAAAAACTTTCACCGTCGTGGATGATATTCTTCAAGAGGGTTTACATCCCCAGGAAGTTTCTTGGAGAAAACCGAACAGCTTAACATTAATATGAACTTTCAACATACATAATGAGCTCCAAAAAGACCTTATATACTCCTCAAAACTCAACACCCCCTCTTTGGATGAAATAAAGTTTAATTTTATAAAATATTTTCTTTTCATAAGTTGGGTGCCCACTTCACTAAGGGTCAAAGTCCTTTAATTTTATATAAACACTTAAGCATGACATAAAAACTTAAGCATTTATTTAAAATAATTCATTTACCTTGTGGACGTCGTCACCGAAGCATTGGATATTGAAACTGGGTGTGCCAAGATGAAATTGATGCCAAGGGACGATGTCAGTGCCGAACAAGTGGCTTTCTAAAATAGTAATGTGCTCCAAGAAATGTGGAGTGCACACCGGGTGTCCAAAACCGTTTTTGAAAGCATCACTGCAAAACTCACTGCCAACAAAGCTCAAAGCAACAAATAGAAATGCCGAATAAATTGAACTGCAATGGTTCTAAGAACTTTGGAGTTTCCTAACCAACCACTTTAGCTTATGGGAACCTGAGGAATAGACTAATGGTCACCAAGCTGAGTAGGCTTAGAGAGAGGACATTACATTGAGCATTCAAGGTGGCTTGTGGTTTACCATGCATTACTTAGTCACTGCATAGACTCAAAATAAGGATTATTACTTTTCAGTATATACTAAACATAGGATACTTTTGGCACAATATCTCTATTATTTTAAGTGTTTTTAAACACTATAATAATAATAATATAAGCACATAATGATAATAATCTTATTTATTGCAATAATTATATTTTAAATTTTTGTGCTGATCTGCTTTGTATATCCATCAACAAACAGGTATAAAGGATGGTGAATTCACATCTTAAAGGTATCGATTTTCATGCATTCAAATTTGCTAAATTGCAAATATATTCTGAATTGGGATGAAAACCTCAGTTTGGGAGGGTCCAGGCAGGACACAACTCCTATCTGAGCTGTGATCATTGCATATCAATCTGGGAAAATTAGCAGGCATCTAAACAGCATTTTATTACAGGTCAGAATCAAGCCTTGGGTGATTTTGGGTATGAACCATCACCTAGATCAGCATCTGCTGGAATTCATCATGCACTTCCTGGACAGAGTAGAGGGGCAGACCTGCTACTAATAGTCAATCTGTGGGCACTAGCTAGAGCAATGATTAAGGAGAGCGATTTGATGTCTTCGACACCCAAGACTTGCTAACCCCAAGTGCCATCAGTCCAGCTCCATAGGACCAGTAACATACTTAGCTTTGGGGGATTGCTGCCAGAGATCTGAGTTGAGCCATAAAGTTGTGAAAGTTCCAGTAACCACTCCTCTGTTAGGCAGTGATTGAATTAACTCAAGATAACACAATAATTCATCTCTGATCTAAAACATAATATTTAGGAGCAACATAGCATTTGCATGTGGTTGGAATTGTAGACATTAATTACCACTTAAGATTTGATGTGATAAAAGAAACTGTGGTTTCATTGAAATTGAGTATTTGGTAAAGAATTACTGTTTATCAGATCTGATGAGATCAGCAACCTGTTGTCTGTGTGGTTCCACAATGCTAGAGCTCTTATACTCCAAGTCTAAACAAGTAATATAATCATCGAGAGATACAGGAGCGAGTGGACATACTACATTCAAGACAGAGAAAATTAAGGGAGAAAGAAAAGAGAATGCACTTTTTTTTAAGTTGACAATGTGATATCAATCAAGCGATATGACATCAAACATGGACATCAGTCACATTCTCAAAATTCTTTAAGATACATCTTATACCTTCCTTAGTAGAATATAAAAAATTGGCGAACTCCTAGCTAAACATTAGTAGATCTAAATAAAAAATTGTAGGAAATAACACGTTTACCTAGAATAATGATTTTCACTTGGCTCTATTGATGCACAATAAAATAGCTGCCTAATTCCGAGCATTGATACCATTTGTAATGAACTTTCTTGATCACAAGAGTAGAATAACAACAGTACATCGCAAATCTGCAAAATGGCATGAATAGAATAACAAAATTATTGCATTGTTGGAAGTAGGATAAAGCAGACTCACACAATGTGAGTGAAATGAAAGCAGAATACTATCAGACTGAGCCAGTTCGAGGGGGCAACTTTGACAATACTTACAATTAGAACAAAGTTTGCATTATGATGATCAAAACCAAATCACTCCCTCTTATATATGGCATAATTGTTCTTTGGTGTTCCCATAATCCCATTTAGACATACAATTACAGTTGCTAAATCTAGAAACTCTCAAATGGCCAAGTTAAAGGTTATGCACACCACAAGTTGACTGCTCCATTACCATGATACATCCAATAGGCTAAAGGCATAACATTTTCATGTTATAATGGTTGTTCCCATTCTGTGCCTCCTATGTCAAGTATGCTCCGGTCTGCTAGTGTTTGATTTAAGCTTATATTGATACAGATCCTTGCGTAGTTCACAATAACTAGTTTCTTGGTGAGCTGAGATGAGACAATATTTTTCCTATTGGATTAACACTTTTTGCCAAGAGTATTCCTACCAATACTCACTGGGGAGAAGGGGTACTACAGACAAAATTTCAAAAATCTTAAATTAAGAATGTCATTGAGACCACTTTCCTATTCATTAATATCCTAAAAAACAAGTTAAGGTTGGAAAAGGATAGGTGTGATCCAAAAGAGAATAGTGGGGTGTACTTGGAAGACCATATATTGGAGAAACAGGTGGATCCATCCAAACAAGAATTATCCTTGATAGAGTGGAACAATCAGCAATGCAGAATACACTAGGATACTCAAAACATTTGAATAAAAAACATAACGTAGTGCCATCCAAATACATTATGCCCGACTGTTAAAATATAAAATCTTTAAGAGGAAGATCGGGTTGGGAAAGGTGCATTTGGCATAAAGAGAGATAGGACCTTATCTCTTGTTTATACATTGGGTTGTGCTACTAATTGACTCGCTGGATTAAAACTTCTGGACGAGGTCATTGCCTCATGTGGATGGAAGCCCTGGCATGGTCAGTTTGTGTAAATGGCAACTGTTAATAAGATGAGAGTGACCTGGTTTGGGCTGAAGGAATAGGGTTCAAGGGGTATCAATAGAGATTCTAACCTAAGTCAATCAAGTAAAATTATTGACACGAGAACAGGGTTTTATACAAACTGAAGGTAATTGCATATAAGAGTGGGGGAATGATATGTTTTATAGTCCTTATTAAAGTATTTGCATAGGTAGGACTGAATATGAGTGTGTTAAAAAGCTTATTTTAAGAACTATAAGATTTAATTAGTGTTATAGTTAAATGCTATAATAATAGTAATAAGGGAGAAGCGTGTCTATTAAAGAATGTCCAATGAGTATTTATAACGAGTGCAGATGGATTAGCAAAGATAAGACAAGAAAGGAAGTGCAACTCAAAGATGATAATAGGTGGACAAATAGTGAAGGAGATCTTTAAATGGCATTGGAGGATTGTCAGCTTTATGCAAAACCTTCCAAGTGCACTTCTGGAGTCACAAAAGTAGATTATCTAGGTCATTTTGTTGTTGGGGTTAAGTTAATTCCTATCAAAATTAAGATCACCATGGAATGATTTGTGAGGGTTCAAGATCTCCTAGAACATTTCAATAAATTTGTCGATAACTATGGAAGAATAGTGGTAAAGATGGAGGTTTTCATGCTAATAGAGGCTTGGGCATTTCAGAAGTTGAAAGAGGCAATGTGCATTTCTCTTATTGTTGCCACACTGAATTTTAGTATACACTTTGTTTTGTAATGAGATGCTTCAGGTTATGGAGTTGGTGTTGTTTAGATGCAGGAAAAAAGCTCACTAATTGTTGATATATGTGAATGTGGGCATATGTATTAAGTCAAGACGTGGCAGCTTTATTTGATAGGAAACCAATTCAGGGTGAAGACAAACCATTTTAATCTTAAGTTCTTTAAGGAACAACTCTTCATGAATGAACAACAAAAAAATAAAATATATAAAAAATAATGGGCTATGAAATTATAAATCATATATAAGAAAAGGGAAATATGCTGGCTGATGCATTTTTCAGGATAGAGGAGGATAAAGCATTCCATTTTCGTATCCATTATACAACATGACTTTAATGAAGAAGCCAAAAATATATAGACTGGATCTTAACACACAATAGCTGATTCAGAAACTTACTTAAGGCTCATGCATTGTGTATAATTTGCTTGAAGAGGAGATATATTTTTATATCTGCCTACTTATGTGCAAGAATTCAGTTGACGAACAACATATTATTAGAACTTCACGCATTCTTGATTGTTGCTCTCTCTTGATTCTTTAAGAATTATCAGAGGGTCACCTAAATATTTGTGTCCAAGTGTTTGGGATGCCGGCAGCACAAGGGGGAAATAGTCAAGACCTTGAGACTGTGGTAGCCCTTTTTCGTACTAAACCAAATGTGGGAGGAACTGTCTATGGATTTTATCACAAGATTGCTCAAGTTAGAAGGTTTGAATGCCATTATGGTGATTGTTGATTGTCTCACCAAACACACTTTTGTAGTTTGTCTTACCATTTTAAGTCCACTACAGTATCAGAAGTATCCACAGATAGCGTGGAATTTGGAAACCGAAAATGATTGTCAATGACAAAGAACTGATATTCACCAACTTTTCAATATGGTTCTTTATGTTGTTGGGCACTGAACTTGCACACAATTCTTCCCATCATCCTCACTTAGATGTGTAGACAGAATTGGTTAAAGATCAATGAGAAGTATAGGCTATTGCTTTACTTTAGAGTTTAGACATACAAGCTCAATGGTCCAAGTGGGTTGCTTTTGATTGAATAACTGTTTATCGTTCACAGTTCTACTAAGTTTACTATTTTTGAAGCAATCTATAGGTATCCACTACTATCAATCATAACCTACTTTCAGTGAAACTTCAAGGTGAATGCAATAGATATGGAGCTAGAGGGAGTCTTGGAGCGGTGAGAGAAGCAATTGCACAAAAGGGCAATCATAGAGTACCTCATCAAATGTAAGAATATGCCAATGGAGGATGCTATATGGAGGATGGGTGCTTTCTACATAGCCAACCACAATTGACATGAATCGAGATTGGCACCTTTCCCATTGGAGGGGCATGTTGTGACCTATACCTCTGCATATAATTGGTTATGAAGCAATCAACATGTGACGCACAGTCATTTGACCAAGTCATTTGTCAATTGTTAATTTTATAATTTATAGGTACTTGGCCTCATCTATACTTTGTGTTTGTGCCAAACTAATCTCAGCTATATATAGGAGTTATGTAGCCATTTTTCAGGCATCTGATCTCTATCAATCAGATTTGTGAGGATGGTCACTTGAAGTGGCTTTGCTTTCATTAAGTCATTCAGCATTTGTCATCTGCTTATAGCTATTTCAGATCTGAAATCTTCGCACTTGTCTATTCACTGCTGTATGGAGATCTATTCTGTTGATTTTACCATGTTCAAAAACTTTGTAAGAACTTAGAAGGCCTATAATTTGACTTGGACTTGAGATAGTAGAGTGCTTTTGGATTCAATTGTGTGGATTTTGATGCCAAAATACACAGTTGAATCCAAAAGCACTCTACACTAAACTAATGGAATGCGGAAAACGCATGCCTACTATTGGACTTGGAACAGTAAAATTTTCAAAGATTAAAATTACTTAAATTTGTAAAAGAATCTTTAGAAAACATGCATAAAATTGAATTTAGAGAATTCATTAGTTGTTTCTGTTTCTTTCATTTATAGATCAAAAAACAAGTTTAATTCACATCAAAGTGTCATTTAATTATATGTTTTGCGAATTTCTTCGCCAACTAAAGCTTCTAAATTGTTGTGTGGGTGCCCTTGAGCTGGATGGTAATGACTCCTGATAAGGAACAATATCATTCTCAGGCATATGATGTGCATCCAATAAAGCCCCTATTGATGCCTCACCTTCTGCCACTGCATCTGCTGCTCATTCTGCCGGCTCTCTCTCAAAAGTAACAATCACATTTGTTCCACATCATAAAAAATCCAATCTGAATATGGAACTACATCATCTAGGTCAATTGTTCATGTATCTCCTGCACCTCCACCTGGTCCAAGTGTCATTAGGTTGAAAGCACAAAGGATGAAATGCATAAAAAGAAGGGTTTTTGGGTTTATCTGCTGTTGACTATCATTATGCATGGGTAGCCAAGTTTTTGGCTTGGCCTCGCCGAGTCTGGCATATTTTCAAGTGTCATTTGCCAAAACTCACCAGTGAGTGACTTGCTGGGCCCATTTGCCATGGAGGCACTTGTGGATCAGTGACTAGCTTGCCTAGTTTTTGTACTATGAAATCTACTATATTCTGTGGTTGATATTTTGTGGGGCTGCAATGTGTACTATAGGATTCTCTCATTTTCATTTGATATCTCTGATTGTGTTTTTACTGAATAGATAGGATCACTCTAGAAAGCCATCTGACATCTTTACCAGGATGCCATTGTGCTTTTATTGAACATAGCAAGATCATCGCAGAAGGATTTCCCAGTCCATAACATAATATTCATGTTACGTATAGTTGAGTTCTACAGATTAGCCTCTGCATTAATGTCCCGAAGACCATTCTAATTGCTGTTTGTACTTCTGATTGATGGTCAACACACATGATGGAAGTGGGATATTGTAGAAACCAAAAACTTCTATAATCATTATGGACATTGCAATATTTTTAAGTGAGATATTGAAGGAGAGGGATTCATGTTGCTTAATGCAACCATGCCATTAAGGCATTGTTAGCTAGGCAATTTGTGACAAAACTATCATAAATTTGGTTGTTCTTTGTTAATTTGGTGCAAGAATAAAGACGGTTAGGATTTTATAGAAATAATAACTTTTGCATGACATAAGGGACATATATGGTAAAATACAATTAGGTCTTGAACTCACTATTTGAGCTGAGGGTTGAGGACTCTGGATTTTTCTGTTCAACCAACTAATGTCTTTCTATATCAAAATTGTGAACGATCTGGCATGATGTGTCCATAGTCACCTCTGTGTGTGTGTTGCTCTTGTATTAATAGGTTGTATGCAGCCAGTCAAAGTCGGTCAACAGCGAAACAGCTTCATTTCCGTCTAATCAAGGACAGTTTTTACTGAATAAGAAGTTAAGTTAGGAGTCAGGACCTGTGCACATAGTTTTAAGTAAACGGATCGAATTCCTAAAATAAAAGAGCAGTTAGCACATAGTTAGGAGTTCCTAAAATAAAGCATAGTTAGCATCTAATTAAAAGCATGGTCAGGTTTCTTTTTTTGGTTGGTAGCTTGAGAACTTTTAGCCTGGCCTGAGCCAGATGAGGCCACAAACAGTGGATCTCATCCCTAGGATGAACGCATGACATTAATGCAAGTAATTTAAACCTGCAAGCACAGTAGCCTAGCAGGGGCACAAAGCCCACTAACACAGCAGCCCAGTGAGCGTTTGGAGCACAAAGTCACTTGGCATGGATGCCAGCAACATCAATGGAAAGGTTCAAACCTGTGAGCACAATGGATCAGCGACGGCGCAATGCCCTGTGATCACAATGGCCCAGCAGGAGTTTGAAGCTTGGTGGCTAAAACAACAACGCCATGATTTAACCATCACACTATGCCATGAATGCCAGAAGCATGGTTAGGTTTTATTGCACATCTTTAAGTAAATAGATTGAGGATGATTGATCATTCATTCACAAATTCAGGGTGATTGCTCAGTCAGGGAAAATTACTGCCAGCAGACTTCCTTTTTAACCCCCACTCTTTCCCATTATAAGAAGCCACTATAATCGTTTTTAACAGGTCTCTTGGAATGAAGAATGTTTCCTCTGGAATTGTAAGGGGGGAGTTGATGGCTTCTCCATGCTAGGGTTTCTCAATGAAGAGATTGGGCTGTTCTATTTACTGGTGATTCTAGAGCACAGTACAAATTTCTGTTGTTTCAACAAGTACTCTTGAAAAGAATAAATATCTGCACATTTATATTCAAGTTCTATATTTTTGTCCGTTTATGTATTCTGGCTGTAGTTAACATTTTTAGGTACAGGTTCACAACATAGGTTTTGTGTTTTGAGAAAGACTATTTCTAAGTTTTGGCTACAGATTTTTTTGGTCATCATAATGTACTATGTTCCTGATTTGCTCCATTTCATGTCATGGTCAGAGCTCCAGGTTGCCAGAGAGAATATGAAAGTCGAGCTGCGGTGAATACAGTTGTCTTACATCCAAATCAGGTGTGGTTTAGTGTTACCACCATCAATATTTATTGTAAAGAAATTGCTAGATGAAATTGATAGGTGGCCTTGAATAGAATCCTAAACACGAAATGAACTAATAATTTTGATAACATATTAGCAATAACTAAGCCTTGTCATCTCAATCATTTAATATTTTTTTAAATGATAATTATAATAACATATTGAGTTTACCTGCTGCTGTGGGTTGCATGCTCTCAGGCAACTTTGAAATGCTAAATCAATCTAAGTATTAATAAAATTTCTCATCCTTACTAGGAATTTGATCACCTCCCTTAAAATTTCTGTATGTTACTGTAATTTTCATTTCTGAAGAAGGTTAATTGTATTTACCTGGAGATACAAGCGTATGCAAATTTCTGTCTGCTTATTGTAAATAGTTTCAAGAGGCATTTGATTGTTTTAATAATTTACTTTCAAATTGGGAAAATATCTATGTTAATGAGAAGTCATCCATCTGTTCTTCAGACAGAATTGATATCTGGGGATCAAAATGGAAACATCCGGGTGTGGGATCTGACTGCCAATTCTTGCAGTTGTGAATTGGTAAGTTACAATAAATGCATATAGGCATGTGCTTATGGAGACTATCTCAAAGTTTTGTTGATTGTTTTAGGTAGGTTCTGCAAGGTCAACCTATAGTTATCTCTTTTGCGAGACTCCAGGACACATCTATCTACCCTTCAGTGATTGAAATGAGTAATTTTTATTTATGATTCAGGTTCCAGAGGTAGATACAGCTGTACGATCATTGACAGTGATGTGGGATGGGAGTTTAGTTGTAGCTGCAAATAATAATGGAACATGCTATGTTTGGCGGTTGTTACGTGGAACTCAGGTCATTGCATCTTTTCCATTTTTCCTTATTAAGATAGTTGTGAACAATAATCTCAGTGAGAAAAGTATCTGCTAAATGTAGATAGGGTCTGAACATATGATTGCACTCTATTTCAAGTGGCCACCTTCAACAATTATGTTTTTCTAATGAATGGATATAATCTGCTGCAGACAATGACTAACTTTGAGCCATTGCATAAACTACAAGCACATGACAAATACATTCTGAAATGTCTTCTTTCACCAGAGTTCTGTGAACATCATCGGTAAGCTCTTTTCCTTTGTATTCTTCTCTTCATTCTTGAGACCAATTCATTGGGAAATTCTATTGGTTTGTTTTCTCGAATATATTCTTGAATATATATATTTTTTTAATTAAATAGTAGTAAAAATAAATTTTAATTATTTTACACAAGATTACTGTTAAAGCATTCGGGTATTTACTTGATTAATTAAACAATATTTGTTTAATTATTTAAGTTTCTTTTATCTCTTTTACACTTAAGCTAACTTTAGGTGCATAATAATTAATACTTTTATTAATTATTATGTGCAAACCTAGGTTTTCCCTTTTAGGGTTTCTTGACCTACCGGAGCTCCACCCAGCCGCCACTAGAGCGCCGCCCACTGGCCACCTCCGCTCGCCATGCCACCAGACTACCCCTTCCTCTTGTTTTGAAGGGGGGTTTGGTTTTTTGGCCATATCTTGGGCATACGGAGTCGTTTTTTCAAAAACGAATAGATGTCGGAAAGCTAGTTCCGAGCCGGACCTCGTGATGTTGGTATTTTTTTCCAATTTTGCTGTTTGACTGTGTTTTTTTCCAGTCAAAGTGGGGTCTCTTTTTTGCACTCCGGGAGTCGTAGAATGAGCATCCGAACTCCGTTTTTCGAAAAAATTTATATTTTTGGAAAGCGTGTGCTGTGTACTTTCCAGCCATATGAGTTTTATTTCCAGATTCTGCTCCATGCATATTTTATTCAGTTTTTTGCTTTTCAGCACTCTGGTGGATATCTTGGTTGTTTCAGGTCCTGGGATCTCTTCTCTGAGTATGATGTCTCTATTTTGGTTCTCCTTTCTATTTCCAGTCTTCTTATCATTGTAGCATTGTATTTTTGCAAACGCACTGAGATAAAGTGCCATCATGCATTGTTTACTTGGGATCATGCACATCTTGTGCCTTGTTGTACATGCACTACTTATAAAGTGCCATGGGGGGGTTGATGTTTGCCTTTTGTTTGCCATCTGCCTTTGTCCAATGAGTGTTCCTTCCACGACATTTGCCTCATGTTGTGTGTCAAGTGAGTGTTCTTTCCATGACACCATGTACTTTTCTCAGCACCTTTGATGTTCCTGGTTCTTCGTCATGCAGTTCTTCTTGGCCGTTCTTTTCAGTGTTCCTGTCCCTCTCCCTTTTCAGCATTATGGGGAGGTTTGTCCTGTTGGTTCTAATGCTTCTGTGGTTCGATTGACCAACTCTTCAGGCTTTGGTTTCACATGCCATCTGTATCTTTGAGTTGAGCTATTTGCCTTGTTTGCCATCTGACTCGAGTAGTGTCATTTGAGAGCACTCATACAGATTACAGTCTTCTCTACCTGGTCATGTTCTATTTCAATGGAGGTTCTTCAGATCAGCAGTTATTCTTCGACAATGTTTGCAGGTTCTTCATGCTTCAATGGTTTTCTTTTCCATCTCTTTTTGGAGTAGAGTTTTTTCCCACATGGTTTTCTCTATTTCTCCAGTTCATAGAGATTTCATTGTATTTGGGTACCTGATCAGGCCTTGTTGCTGGGACCCATCTTTCTTGCTTTCAGTAGCTGTTCTAGGTTTTAGCTTCTCCCTAAGTCTAGCTTAAGGGGGGGTGTTAGAGTATTCGGGTATTTACTTGATTAATTAAACAATATTTGTTTAATTATTTAAGTTCCCTTTATCTTTTTTACACTTAAGCTAACTTGAGGTGCATAATAATTAATTCTTTTATTAATTATTATGTGCAAACCTAGGTTTTCCCTTTTAGGGTTTCTTGACCTATTAAAGGTTGAGTTCTTTCTTTTCATTGTAAGGAGGATTATTACATTACACATTTTGTGAATATTGAGCTCTTTCTTTTTGAGCATATTTTCTGTGTATTTGTTCCTTCTGTGATTTGCTTCCTTGCTTCTCCTTGTAACAGGTTTTTCAGCTTGCAGTGATCATTTGGGCTCCTGTGGTGTTGTATTTTCCGAACTCCAATAATTACATCGTGAGAGTTAGTAACACAAGGTTCAGACCTAAACAACCTGCTTCCATTTTTTACATCTGTAAATTGCTGCAATCAGTTGCTCCATGAATGATAATACACTCAGTACCAGATTCAACAGTCTGTTATTATTTGATCTTTAAGCTTGGCAACATAAAAGTGGAACTGAGTCTGCCCAATCAGGCAAAATGTATTTCATCAAAGGGCTTTTAGACTTGAAGTTAATTTTCACTGTTGATGGAAATTGAATATTGGGATTCAACTCTTTCTCATCTGTCCTGGGAACTACAGATAGTTGTTTGTTCTCTTGGAAGAGATGATCACCAAAAATGTTGGTATTGCTTCGTATGTTGTCTCTATTATTCAAA
The DNA here is from genome assembly GCF_030272615.1 of Cryptomeria japonica. Lineage (NCBI taxonomy): Eukaryota > Viridiplantae > Streptophyta > Pinopsida > Cupressales > Cupressaceae > Cryptomeria > Cryptomeria japonica. The sequence goes on from NC_081413.1 coordinate 214,834,601, forward strand.
TTCATTTATCTGAGACAATCTTTCCCCAATATCCATCTCAAGAATGCTAAGAATTTGGTGTTCTAGAAAGAAGATCTGGTCCAACATTGACCAAATTTTCTGCCACTTTTGAAACTTATGTTTTCTATAATTCTGTAGATTCTATTTGAAACAATGCCTTACATCTCTCACCTTCAGCAGAAGTCATTGTGATACAGAAGCATCTTAGGGCGTAAGAATAATCATGTATCAACCAAAATTATTTTCTTGTTTGTTTGTTTGTTTGTTTGTTTTGTTTGCAGGTTCTCTAACATCTGATAGTCACCGAAGATTCCACCACATTTCACTGCAGCTATATATTTCACCTTGCAATTGGAAACATGCGTTCATCTTGGATCCTTCAACGACAGACCCAAACCTCAGGAGATTTTGATCACCCATATATTTATTTCTAATCCTTTACCAGGCATAGCAGAATATCAGATTGATATCCAGTTTCATTGTTTGAGGTTTACGACAACTTCTCAAAGTTTGTGACAACTAAAGAATGCATTAGGAGGTACATTGGGCCTAGGAGACCTTATAGCATATACCACATCGAGATCCATTGATCTGTCATTATCACATTCACTTGCACCTACACGTTTCATAAGGCATTAAGCTTTGTGCCACCTTGTGGCCAAGTAAAATCACTTGTATGATTGAAAATTGATATAAAAACACTCTTCTAGATTGCTAGAATTTAGAAAGCAATGAAGAAAGTAGAATCAAGATGAGCATGGCTTTGAATTGCAATATCTGTGAATTTTGTAATTTGCACTTTCTAATTAAATGACTGACCTAGCATGTTGGAAGCCTATTGTCGCCGCAAATTGTAATATTGTTGGTACTGTGGCAAAGTAAGGATATATTGTTTGATGTTCCACTGAGTTGTTGTGAGTTTATTTGGTGGGTTGCATGGTTGGATAATCCTTTATTGGATCCTCTAGCTATGACTACATAAGTTGGTATCAAAGCTTGATTGATGCAATTTCTTTGAATGAGTTTGAAAAGATCAATATGAGGAATATTGACCTAGTGTTGGACTCACGAGTCATTCGTTTATAGAGCATACTGATTGATGCAATTTCTTTGAATGAGTTTGAAAAGATCAATATGAGGAATATTGACCTAGTGTTGGACTCACGAGTCGTTCGTTTATAGAGCATACTTAGAGGAAGGAGTGTGTTCTATACAACCCCTTGAAATTGAGGCAGTGCCCATCAAAAGATCTATGTTTTGTTTGTACTTCGTAGGGATTAAATAAGTTATCTTTAATAGGGAGGTGTTGGTTGTAAAAAAATCGCCCAATTGAGGCAGCCCACAAGAAGCACCAACTATGAGGTAACTTACATGAGTATTTGTGGACAGACCATCTATTTGAGCCAATTTACCCCAAAACCAAGATGCATCCATGGAATGGACATGTTATTAATGTCACTGAGAGGATAGAAGAGATGCTTGAGATGTTGAAAGCTATGTTAGATGGGTGGTTTTCAAGAAGACCAATGCTTAAATCCCAACTCTAGGAATGATCAAAGTGATGAATAAGAAGCCAACCTTGCCGAGCAAGGGGGAAGCAAAGAGGAAGACAAGGAAGAAAGAATGTTGAAAGCTATATTAGGCATTGGTAAAAAAATTAGAGTAGATGTTCTTAATTATTTTGGGAATCCAAATCCTAAATAGAAGACAATTTTGAGTACGAAGACATTGATAATCTAGATAGAATAAAAAAATTTAAGACTAAATTGAAGGCTCATGTTGCTATTTAGCAGACAAAAGTCTAGCTAGAAAATAATAGAAAGGGAAGGCCTAATATTTGGAGATGCGACATGTTGTGCTCGCACATCATGCTCTATCTAGGACAGGGACCCTCGTGCCTTCAGTCTGCCTTGCATATGAGAGAGAGAGAGAGGAAAGAAATGTTTTTGTGCTCCAAACCCTTTGTAATCGCCCAAGTATCATTGTTAATATAATAACAACGAGTCAGGTTTGGAAGAAGTTTGTGCATTTTAAAAAACCAAGTGTCTTCACTTCATCGAAAAAACATCGAAAATGTCAGAAAGAATGAAGTTCGAACATTTCAATGTCAAATTCTTTTCACACAGTCTGCGAGAAATATCTCGAGAATTCCCTGAAGCCACATAGGGGTCGATTTATTTTATGTTTCCCACGCCCTTTCATTTGCTGAGGGGAAATAGGGGAGTCGTCCTGCGAGTTCATGTATTCCACAAGCACACAACACCTTTTCTTTTTCCCCTTCATTCGCTGAGGATAATATTGAGAGGGAGGCTCAAATGAATTCATGTGTTAAGAAAATTAGGGCGCCTTTTACCATTTCTGGCAAAATCACCAAACAAAATTCTCGAAGAAATCCCAAAAAGGGTCAAATTCGAGTTGGGTTGGGGGTGAACAGAACACAGTTCATGTAATCTCAAAACAAAACGCCTTTCATATCACCTTCAATCGTCGAAAACTATACCAAGAGGGGAGGCGTTCAAGTTAATTTTAAAATGCTTTGACAACGCCTTTCGATATTTCCAATCATGCTTTCCAACGCCACCAAACCCCCTTCAAATGCCAACAAAAATGTCGTCAAATTGAGTGATGTTTTAAAAATCGATAAAATAAAACAAGGCTTTGAATGGTATTTTGGTTATAAAGGCCGATAAGGACGCGATCAAAAGCCTCAAAGTTATCAAAGCAATATTAATAGGGCACAAAAAGGTTAGAGTGCATATAGTTCGCGAGTTTTCAAAGCTGAAGCACTTCTCTTTCGCCTTCCCAAAACACCGAGAATTCCCCAACATGCCAAAATAAAATAATAAAAGGGAGGGAGTTGAAAAATATCAAAGTTAAGTTCGAGCCTTTCTTATGGGGTGTTTTATCGTCCCTCAAAAAGCCGATAAAATACCAAGCCTATGGTGAGTGTTTAGCACCAAGACTAAAGGCCTTGACGTAATGCGTAAGATGGGCTTAGGCACATTGTGAAGTCGCCTTCATTTCACCTCTTGCAAATGCCGACCAAAGCCCCCCTTTCAAGGTAAAAAATAAAGAAAAAAAAGGGAGGGTGGCAAAATATGAAGGGGCAAAGCTTTTAAGAGAAATAAAAAGAAGAATGGAGTCATTCTCACCCCTTTGAGGGGCAAAACCATGAGTCACCAAAGCCTCGATGTTGCCTCCAAAGCATTTAATACTTGATACAATTATTTAATCCATGAGAATTAATTCAAACTAAATCAATTGTTTGCAGATTGATGTTGTCGGAAGGAGCACGCAAGCTCAAAATGAAGAACACGTTGCACAGCCGAATGCAGAACAAAACCAATGAAGGACCTCCACCAGTTGCAATGCAAAACAACCAAATTGAGGCCATTCCGAGTTTCTGGAAGGCATCAACGAAACATTTAGAAAAATTCAGACTTAGAAAATGCACAACTTGAAATTCTAGAAAATCAATCTGTGTATAAAGCAAAAATTGCCTTATTGTAAAATAATTACCCGTGGGTCCCCATTAATGCATTTAAAACAAAAGGGGACACGGTTCAGTTATTTCCAGCTACCTGTTTTGTTAAATTGATATCAAACAGTTGTCGGTAGTTGAGAAAGTGGTTGAAAGTGGCAGCTGGGAAGTTATGGAAGTTACTAGGCATGGGCTAAAGCTGTCGGGCTTCTAGAAGGCAGATCTCAGCCACTGGATTAATTCAATCCTGACCTTTGATTCACTACTGTAAAATCTATAAAAGGCCAATTCCTCTCTTTTGTAACGGGTTAGATTTTTAGGAGTTAGATCTTTAGAATGTTTAGATAGTTAGATGTTTTAGCAGATAGCAGATTAGGAGTAGAATAGGATTGCTGAGCAGAAATTGTTGTAATGGCAATTGAAACAAATATATGAACATTGAAGTATGGTGTTTGTTATTTTTGTTCTTTTTGCATGGTTTCTTTTCATTTGATTAGCTAGTTAGAGTTCAATGGTTTTAATAGTGAAGTGTGAGGGTATCCGATTTGATTTCAGGTTCATACCATTGGGGGCTTGCTGATTGTAAGTCTTTGTGTATGGTTAGTTTGAACCCTTTTATTGTGCTTAGTTCAACTGTAGGTGTTTGTCTTAGGCTGTGCCAGAATTGGGTGCTTGAATGAGTACTTCCAGTCTGAAAATCCTTCATTCTCTCGGAGCTTGCACTATCCTTGCGAAGTTGTGAGTATATCTCTGGTAAAGCAGGGGTTGGTTTATGTGAAATCTGTCTACCTGCAACATCAATCATTACTATCATTGTCCTTAGGATTCCTAAACCCTATCTCTTTTGCTTTTTATTTCCCCAGTTTGAGAATCAAGGCATCGTCAGATGTAGGCCAACTTGTTGCATCCGTAAGTCCCCTTGTGTTTACCAACAAAACACTTCAATCGCTGAGTTATCCTAAGCTATCAAGACTTGACAGTTGGAACCTTGAGGTTGTCCCCTTTGATCATTTAAAGAAGCATTAGAGATTTCCTTATTCAAGAGAGGATAGAATAGTTAGCATTCTATTTTGTGTTGACCGAAAGAGTAGCAGTACAATTTCCCGCATTAACAGGGCATAATGGTGAAGAAGTTGAAATCTAAGTTTATTCTTGCAAATTATCAATTCGAGTTGCTAAAAGAGCTGTATAATTTGAAGCAAAAAGACTTGAGTGTGAAGAACTACACTGAGCAATACCATAGACTAACAATTTGGTTAGGACACCATGATGGAGGGGAGAAAGTGGCGAGATACATGAATGGCTTGAAAGAATTAATTTACAAGGATCTAAGTATGTTAAATATCCAAACGATAGAGGAAGTGTATTAGATGTTGCTCATTGCAGAAAATAAATTGAATTGAATATTTGAAGACAAGCAAAGTCGACAAAGAGGAAGACTATGGAGGTTATAGAAGGATACAATTGGAGATTGTATGTGGAGGATCCAAAGAGTAATAATCCATACAAGGAAGAAGGAAGTAGCACTTTTTACTGCAAAGATAGAGTTAATAGAAATTTATAGTGCAATGACAGAATTGTTGGATACGAGAGAGGTAGGGAGACCCTTTAGGAGAATGCATTTCATGTGTGGAGGACACCTGGTGTTTGAATGCCACCAAAGTCAATGAAGCTCTAGCAAGAGGCCAAAAGAGAAAGTAGGGGTTGCACATGCTAATAAAAAGATCAAAAGTTTATACAACTTTGGGGTGAGCTAGAAAAGGGCAAATTACTTGCCACAAGGTGAACTCTATTAAAACATGATTACGAGGAGAAACCAATATAGAGAGAGAAGTAGTTGAAAGAATAAAACATAATTGAGGCTATCTTTTTTAACCTTATGTCACATCTCATGTTCAGGGTGGGAAATTCAAAATAAATGAGAAAAGAAAAGAAAAAGATAGGTCATGGCCTTTGCATTAGTCACCCAACCAAGGAGACAACTGTATTAAATGGACATGACACAAGGCAATGAAGGGAGCATGGTGGTTCTCCAATTCATCAAAGACTTGGTATTGGACGTAGATGTCACACAAAGAGAAGATTGACTTGCGACCCTCCATAAAGGTGCATAAAACTAGAGAACATGAGTACAAGAAGTTTGGCAGCTCATGGGAAAAACTTTGGCATGTAGGGCAAAGCAAGGACCCACAACTTTGTCAAGAAGAGTAGAAACATAGTTGGCAAGCATAAATTGAGCGTCTACAACCTTTGGAGGATCGTCCTTGCTTACGATGAAAGGGTGCTTTCAAACAAGCTAGGGACAACCATCAAAGAAAAATGGATGTAGGAATTTTTTTAGGGACGATTTGGAGCAACGAAAGGCTCAAAATCTATTATTATGAATTCCCTCAAAGAAATGTCATCTAATGGAATGCAATGATTGCAGGATATGCACAATATGGTGTTTTTGGAAGAAGCTTGCAAGATTTTGAAAGAAATGTGGTCTCATGGACTGCAATATTTGCAGAATATTCACAAAATGGGTTTGTTGAAAAATCTTGGGAAACTTACAAGGAAATGCAACTAGTAGGTGTGAAGCTAGATTATACAACCTTTGCAACTATTTCCCTTGCTTGTGCGTAAATGAGAGCTAGGGAATAGGTCATGGACAGCTGTTAAAGCAAAAAGGATAGCGGCAGTTCATGAGGCAAAGGGAAGAGGAATGCTGGTTGCAATGGATGGGCGTGAGTTGCGTACGTATGCTTTGAAATGGGTTGTGGATAATTTGCAGCTGAGTCCTATTGACATGCTGGTTTTGTCATGTAAAGTACCTTGTGGCTTATGAAGGCCTTGGAGAGCTTGAGTTAGTGCTTGTGCTTGAGGTGGCCTTGTCCTTGGAGAAATATCAAGATAGGATTTTTTAGCATGATATCAAAAAGGTGAAGGAAATCTACAGTAAAAGCTAGGTGAGTGAGTTATGAAATAGCCATGTTTATCAATGACATTCCTATTTGTTAACATGTATTTCTGTTTATTTATGAATTAAAGAGAATTTTCCCTACCTTTGTCTCTTAGTCATTTCTCTAGTTATAGATAGACTTTAACCACAATCACCTGGGGATTTAGATATTTAACATCTCCAGAGTTTGTCTCAATCTCTCAGCAATAAAATGGTTTGATTTAGATAACATTAACATTGATTTTGTAGTAGGGTTCCCTTTGATAAATGAATAGGTCAATATGTATTGGGTAAAACAATGTGAGTCTAGATCCATTAGCTTATCCCACACCCTCAATATGGGTTAATTGGCAAGGATAAACTAATTCCCATATTGTCCTCTTCTTTATCAATACCCTCAACCATTTGACTTGTAAATCTTTACCTAGGTATATATAGTACAATGAGATATATTATTGTTTGGTAAGCAAACAATATGAGGAAGTGGCAACTCATTTTAGAAACAAATGCACTAATTTTAAAATGGTAATGCTTCTTGTGATTGGGTATTTAGCATAATTGTTTCCATGCTACCCTATGCTTTGTTATGAGTTGATGTATTTTGTATTAAGTTATGCATAATTATTGCCTTGTGTTTTGATTTTTTTTTAAAGTGTAGGGTAAACTTTTTAACATGACCGGTGAAATTGGCACAACATGCTCTCTGGTACCACATTAAACACTTATAACCCGGGGCTATGAATTGGTGATGTCACAAACAAGGGACCTCATCCTCATTTAACAAAGCTAAGGCTCAAACCAGCGAGCTCATTGGATTAGCAAAGGCACAAGCCTGCGATCACAATGTTCCAGCAGGGGTTTGAACCTTAGTGGTCACAGCAACAACAACACCACTCAACCGACACACCAAGGGAAGAACCCCAACCTCGTGTTTTGATGTTGCTAAGCTATCTTAAATTGATTTTGTTGGAAGCATAATTTCCATGTGTGGATTTATTCTAGTAATATTAGTAATTAATGGTATGCAATGGGGTAGCAATGTAACTTGACCCTCAATTGGAAGGTTTTGATGTCACAAGTAGGTAATAATGTTTGTTGAGCTCAAATATATTTATAATCAAACCTTAGGACTTATTGGTCTCTCCATAATTTGATAACTGAAATATATGAAAATGGTTGTCTCTAGCCTAGGAATGCAAACAAGAAACCATTTCCAAACTCTTTCATTGGGGAACAACTAATTAGGTCCAGCTTCAGTCCTCTAGGAGAGCTGGACACTGTGATTAATTATTCCCTTATGAGATGTGATTGAATTGAAGATGCAAAAACTAGGTAAAATGCTAGGAAATTGACAAGATTCAGTATAAACAAACAAAAACAAATCAGAAAGCTAACACAGAAGGACAAATTTGGAAATAAGATATAGAAAAGAATGTGTCACTGAAATCTAAGCTGGAAAATGCATGTCAAGTGTGCTAGGTGCCCTAGACTTGGAGGTGCTTTGGTCAACAAAAACTTTGGATCTCAGATCAAGATGCTCTATAGATCACTCCCTCCTAAATTTGGCTAAAAAGTTTTGGTCACATGTGCAAATTAGCATGTGGTTTTCACCTCTTTGAAATCTGGAGTTGTATGTCTCAATGTGCCTTGTGCAATTCCACAACTTTTGGCTGTCAAATCTGTAACTTGCCTACAGAAAAGAGGGAAAAATGTTGTGTTGTATAGGGGATTTCCTAAGTTGAACTCCAGGTAAGTGTTTCCACTTCCACAATAGCTATGATAGGTGAAGAGAGCTTAACCTTGGTAGGGCAGAGGCTGAAAACCTTAAGGAAATGCTTGAATTGACAAATGATGCTTTGATGTGAAACTCCTTGCCTTGAAGCCTCACACAAAGCTTGATGTTTCTTGATAGGAGTTAATGCATGCCTTCATTCATGGAGGGACACATAACTTGATCATGATTGCTGAGCTTGAATGCTTGACTTCAGATTTCTCCTCAAATGTCTTGAAGATGTTTGATTGAATACTCAATTGGAATGATTGGAATTATGATTGCTTAGAGATATATGTTCAAATGAGGGTGTTGATGTGTTTTTTATGACATCTCGAATTAATTTATACTCACAGCCTGCCACTTTCAAAATAATATCCTCTCTTGAACAAAGTCCTCTTAGATGCTAAACAATGTGATCGAACGAGATGACTCCAAGGTTCCGATAGTTAGGTCTTGATCAAATACATGGATAGACTCGATGATTCTGATGTTATTTGCTGGAATCACAAGGGGACTTACGTTAAACCTGAATGTTTGAATGTTGTTGGAACGTGGAATCTTACTTGATTTGAAATAAAAAAGATAAAATGGAGAGGGTTTAGAATGCTAGTATAATCCTAGGAATTTAAGAAACTGTGAATGACTTAGTGAATTCTACTAGACTTTGCTTCGCCATGCAAAGAACAACTCTACAAAGCTTAGTGTGATCTTCTGAGGTAATCTTATGATGTTCAAATCACCACCTACAACATTGATACAGCAGCATATTCTTCATTGCATCTCCTTAGGCTGGACTTTTTGATAGCAACTAGAAATAGTCTAAACATAGCTGTGGATTTGACCACTGATTGGAAATGCACATAGGAAGTCCGTGGATTTTGGGTGCAAGTGGAAATGATTCGAACATGGCCAGGGTTTTGGGTATGAACTGGCAATACATGGATTTGGAGGGTCATTGGAAGTCAAACAAGCTGGCCAGGCTTTTGACCTCTAAGTGGAAATGTGTGGAAATTTCTCCAAGTTATTAATCTTACAAATCCGTTCACCCCTCATTAAATTTGCTGCAATCAAACACTTAGATGATCAAAGCTGATGCGCTTTCCATTTGCCAAGTAAAGGGGAAACCAATCATGGTCGGACTTTTCACCATGAAGTGGAAGTGAGCTCAAGTGGGTAGGAGATTTTGGCTGCAACTAGAAATGAGTTCATGATGGCCGAGGTTTTGGGTAGCGAGTGGAAGAGGTGCAAGAGTCGCCGAAATTTTTGGGTGCCATTGGAAGTCATCAAGATAGGCCGAGGTTTTGGACCTCAAGCGGAAGTGCAACCTGGTTGGGCTTTTAGGCCTCACTAGAAGTGCAACATACAAGTTTGTGGATATGGAGGTTAAGTGGAAGTGACCTGACTTATTCCATTTTGCTGGGTGTAACACTTCATCTATTTCAAGAGCTCCCCATTCCATTCATCACCATCAACATGGCACCTTCATCATCGCTTGTGCCTTGATCGCTCTTCATCAAACACTTCATCTCAATTAACTGCTTATCACTTCTTGATTGTTTCTTGCCTCCATGCTCTGACCTGAGGAAATCCACTGATTCACTTGACTACCTATCACCCCTAAGACATAGCTTGACCTGACCTAGAAGCTACATTGCATCCCCTCTCAAGCAAGAGGTTAATAGCTAAGGAAATGATTGCCAAGCTAGACGACTAAACTAAGACAACTAACCTACGAGCAAAACGAAGAGGGTTCCCATTTGCAATGGGGCGATGTGTGAAAACGTCACAATAGAGGGAGAGAGTTGTATTTTTACACAACTTACACCTCTTTAAGCTGAAATTTCGAAGAAAGCCAACATTAGGGAGTACTTTCTTGCTCCTTGTCTTACTGACCATTAGGATTTCATATTTGGGCCCAAAATGATTGGGTCATGGCGCTAGGTGCCATAGTCTTGGTTTTTTGAGCTGGGATAAAGGTCAATGAACATGGATTTGTGTCGAGCTTCCAAAAGTGGCCATGGAATGAGCACAATCAAACATGAATCAAGGGCATGAGGCACAACTACCAAAGTGAGCCCAAAATGAGTGTGAAATTGTAGAGGGACACAATTCACAACACTACAATAACTATCATTTATTTGGGCAATAACTTTTTTACTTCTTGTTGCCTTGTGTTTTGATGTGACTAAGCTTACCTTATATCGATTTTGTTGGAAGCATAATTTCCATGTGTGGATTGATTCTAGTAGTGTTAGTAATTAATGGTATGCAATGGGGTGGCAACAAAACTTGACCCTTGGGTAATAATTTTCATTGAGCTTAATATAGTTACATTATAACTAAACCGTAGGAGTTATTGGTGTCATCATAGTATGATAATTACACATTTACCAAGTTTGCGTCTTTTGTAACCTGTGCTCAAACCAAGTTCACCTGGGTTCGGGTGCGGCCTGGGTGCACCCTAGGGACCCTAGGTTATATGTGGGTCCATGTACACAAACCCATAGAGAAGTTGGGGCCCCCGGGCTGCACTCAGGTGCGAACCCGAGCGAACCCAAGTGCACCTCCAGGAAAGTCACTTTTAAGTGACTTAAAAAACAATAAAAAATACTTTTTGTTGCCTTTTAAAAAAAACCTTAATCCACCGCCCTATAACATATTTTCTAGGTTGCCGGTTCAGGTTCGGGCACCAGTTCGAGTTCGAAGAACTGGTACGCAAAATTTTGAAAAGGGGTTTGGGTTCGTTAGTACAAAAACATGTAAATTATATATATATATATATATTAATATTTGAGCAGCCTATAAGCATGAATTAAGATTAGCATGTCATAGCATCATATAAACAACAAAACAAACATAAATTTGTAATCATAGCATCATGATCACACCATAATAGCATCATATACATCAAGTTTAATATCAAAATGACAAAATATTCAAGTGTCATTGTTTCAACTTTCAACAATTTAAAGTTTAATCATCAAATGGATTCTCTAAATTTCTAATTCATCATCCTCTTCCTCATCATTGACATTGACATTAGATGAGCCAATGCCGCTTGCACTTGCACTATAAGTTTGCTCAGTATCCGAGTCATCAAGTGTTAATGCAAGAAGTTGAAAAGCGGGAGCATCCAAATCAGTATGCTCTGGCTCTATATCCCACATCTTCGTTTCCCCTTGGGTGTAGTCACGTTTGTGTGAAAGAAGACATAGGTTGGAATGCACATATACTAAATTCTCTGCTCTTTTTGATAGCAACCTATTGCGCTTTACTAAGTGGATGAAAGAGTATGTGCTCCAATTTATTTTTGAAGCAGATGAACTAGCAACCTATGAAGACAAAGTAAACAATTAAAGTTATACATTTATAAAATTAAAATTAAAAATTACTAGCAACCTATGAAGACAAAGTAAACTATAAATAAACTTGTGATAAATTTTAATTAATTAAACTTGTGATAAAACTTTGACAGCGGGGGGTTGTAGGTGTTGGAAGCATGCACCATGGAAGTACCACCATGTGTTGAGACATGGACCAGCTAGGACTTGAACCTAGGACCTTCCATACGTTGCTGGAGTGCTCTACCACTGAGCTACTGGCCCCTCTTGGACTAGTCCATCGTCGGTCTGGGTGTGGCTTATTTCCAACACCAACACCCCCCCTTAAGCCACACCTCTCGTGTGCTTGGGGCTCCTAGCCTGGACCTGGCTCAGATACCATGTTGAGACATGGACCAGCTAGGACTTGAACCTAGGACCCTCCATACGCTGCTGGAGTGCTCTACCACTGAGCTACTGGCCCCTCTTGGACCAGTCCATCGTCGGTTCGGGTGTGGCTTATTTCCAACACCAACACTATGAGCATCCTTCTTGGTTCTATGGCAAAGAGCATCAACACTTAGACCATTCCCTTTTGCAAATTCTATGAACTCATTTGTAACAGTATCTCGCAAATCATCATCGAGATATAGTCTAAGAAATGCTGCCTTGTACCCATTAGATACTTCTAGATCTCTCCATGGTGTAATCCTTCCTGGTTTATCAAGAAATTGTTTGTTATAATACTTTGGTGTCAAGGCATAGGCAAGAAGATGCAAAGGAGTGGTCATCTTATTCCACCTTTCAACAAAAACTGCTTCCACTTCTTTGAAGAATTTCTCATTGGGTTCTTTCTCTCTTGCATTTATAGTGCACTTCATTTTTTCAAGCATTGAGTCAATGCCATCATAAATCTCACCAATGCAAGGCCTATCCATGTCGGTATGGCGAATCATGCTCATGATGGGCTCAGTGATACTAAGGAGATATGTCACAAGATCCCACCATTTCTCATTCAATGTTTGGTCCCTAATTTTTGCTGCCCTCTCACTGTTACTTTGCTTCCATACAGTCCAATTGGTGCTGATCACCATATTGCATAGTGCCACTCTAACTTTCACAAGTCGTCTTAAGACGATTGTGTTTGATGCAAAACGGGTCTCAGCAAACTATAACACAAATTAATGCCAAAATGATTTAAAAATAAAGCCAAACTTTAAAGAATAATACACAATATAGCTTACACAATGATATTATGAACATTGAAAATTAAAAAAATCAGGAAATGTAAAATTAAATTACTATTTCACTTACCTTCAATAGCTCCAAATTCGAAAAGGATCTAAAAATCTCTTGAGAAATGTGGTGGATGTCCTCAACCTTTGCATACACATCTTTGATCCATTTTATTTTAGTCCCAATCCTTTGTATCATAAGATTGAGTGAATGTACCGCACAAGGTGTCCAAAAGATGTGATCATAGCGTTCCTCAACCAACAAACCAGCAGCTCTACAATTTTTTGCATTGTCTGTTATGACTTGGACAACGTTGCGGGGTCCCACTAACTCAATGGCGGAGATGAGAATATCTGCAATAAATTGGCCATCTTTTACTTGACCCTCACAATCCAGAACTTTCAAAAACATTGCCCCTTTAGGGGACACCGCTATGACATTGATCAAGGGATGATTTTTAGAATCTTTCCACCCATCTGAAACAATTGATACACCTGTCTCAGCCCATGAATCCCTTATGGGTTTCAATTCATCTTCAACCTCCTTCACCTCTTTCTCCAATAATGTTCCACATACCTTCTCATAACCTGGGCCCTTATACCCTCTTGGAGCTTCATTAACACTTTTCAACATTTGCTTCCAATCTAAGGAGCGAACAACATTGAAAGCCAACCCATTTGTATATATGCACCTTGCTACATCTTGGTCAGTAATGTCTCGACTCTCATTTTGAAATGCGGTTTCTAAAGGCCCCTTTGTTCTTTTGCGTTTCAAGGGTGCTTCACTTTGAGGTTCAGCTGTGGAAAAGAAGGGGTGGTTTTCTACTACATTGGGATTAGATGGGGCTTGCATTCCCCTTGTTTTCTTTGGTGTGGTTTGATTCAATTTGCGGGCTTCTCTCTCTTCTGCCTCCTCATGCTCCCTAATATATTTCATCACTGTCTCATCTGGTATAGGTTTACCATCTTTTCCAGGACATTTTTTGATGCCTCTTCCTTTTATTCCACACAAATGGTCTACCACCCGATAATATGAACTATTACGTTTTATACCACATCCTTGGCATCTCCAACGGAATCCCCCACCTCTTGGAAGTGGCCTTATAATGTCAAGATACTTCCAGGGGGGAGAATTAATGTTTCATGTTTGACAATTTGTGAAACAAAAATAGTTGAAAAAAAAATTCAAAAACCTACCTCTTGCTGCCAATTGGAGCTTGCAAATGTGTGGAAGTGATGTTGCAACACTTGTTGAAGCTTCAAAAATTAGTTTTCAACTCCTATTTGATCTTGGAAGCCAAATTTTGTTCACCCTTTCTTCAACTTGCTAGCCAAAAACTTTTGTTTGCAACACAAATGAGGAGAAATGAGCCAAGTTTATGTTTTAGAAGTCACTTTTAGGGTTTTTTTTTCACTTTTTCATTGGCGGATTTCAAAAAAAACAAACAAAAAAAAATGTACATAAAATGCCTTTTTGGGTCGGTCGGCCGCCCGGGTTCGACCTGGTTCGAACTTGCTCAAACCAGACCTGTGGAAAACTAACCCTGTCCGAACCATAGCCGGACCGGACCCGAACCCAGGACCAGGGGTATGAGGGGGCGAACCCGATGTGCTAGCATATTTTAAACCTAAAACATGCTCATTTGCTCATTCATTCTCTCTTGCTTTCATTTTGGCATTTTGAAGGGCAGGTGATTATTTTTCGAAGGAGATCGTTTGTGGAGTGCTTGAGGGAGGAGGAGAGCTTGCACAAAGGAGATTCAAGCATATAAGGTAAGCATTTAATCCTATTATTTGATCTTTTAACGAATTTTTTCAAGTTTTTTTTTTTTTTAATAAATTTTTTTAGAAAAAGATAAACTAGTTCTACTATTTTTTATAATGTTTTTTCATACTTTCATTAGCTTTAACATTGTTTAATCTTGCATTTTTTTTTTTTTTTCTAATTTACAAATGTTTAATTTCTTACAATAGCAAAAAAATCAAAATGGCAACAAGTTCGAGTTTAGTGGGTGGGGGTTGCAAGACTCAAAACCAAAAATTTAAAGTTGACAACTTCCAAGAGGTGGGGGATATGCATGGAATTGTAATTTTTGTAAAACCAATTATAGGTGCTTGTATTATCAAGTGAGACGTCACTTTTGTGGCCTTGTTGGGTAAGGGATTAAAATGTGTGTAGGGCCAAATCAGCAAGGGTTGTCTACAACACAAATAGCAGGATTCATTAGAGAACAAGAAGAAGCTGATCAAGCTATAGGAAGAGAAAAACTAAGAGTTGACCCATCTGCAAGCAAAACATCAATGACTTTACCTAAAAATCATATACTACCAAAAAAGACCTCCCATCATCCTTTCTTGGAGATACCTGCTTTGCAAGATGATCCCAATCTTTTCCACAAAAGAGGCCCGTTGGATGAAAGTTGAAACATATAAAATGGAAGTAAGAGGTATTGCAGAGCAAAAAACTGCACGTTGCATCTATGTCAATGGTCTTCCTTTCAACTTGGTAAGATCATCATATTGGCAGGAGATGGTGACAACAATCAATAATGCACCTTCTAGTTTCACAAATCTTGGGTATGAAAAGGTGCGCACCACCTTATTGGCAAGAGAGAAGAATTTTGTAGAGACATTACTGAAACTGATTAGGGATTCTTGGGTTCAATTGGGTGTTTCTATTGTTTTTGATGGATGTAAAGATTGCAAAAACCATCCATTAATAAATGTTATTGCAGTGTCCCCCAAAGGGGCAATGTTTTTGTGGGCAGCTGATTGTGAGGGGCAACTTAAAGATGTAGAGTTAATTTCCAGAATCCTCTTTGATTCCATATATATGGTGGGTCATGAAAATGTTGTCCAAGTCATTATAGACAATGCAAAAGTTTGTAGGGCTGTAGGTGCTTTGGTTGAGCAAAGATATTCACACATTTTTTGGACACCATGCACAATACACTCCCTCAACTTGGTGATGCAAGCAATTGGCACTCAAATAAAGTGGGTGAAGGAAATATACCAAGAGGGTGAGAAGATCCAAATGTTTGTAACAAACCACCATATGTCACAAGCCATTTTCAAGAGTTTCTCGAAGTTGGAATTGCTGAAGGTAGATTTAATTTATCTATTTAATTTTATTTATGCCATGTTTAATATGTATATAATATTTTTTAATGTGTTATTGACATTTTTTACATGAACCTAGGTTGTTTTGACCTGATTTGCATCATATACAATAGTGATGAGACGACTTTTGAAGGTCAAACAACCATTGAGTGTCATGGTTATTAGTAACCAATGGGATGTTTGTAAACAATCAAATTCAAAAGGGCACAAAAGGTTAAGCCATTGATATTGGATGACAATTGGTGGGATTGTGTCAAATATGTCTTGAATTTCATCGAGTCTATCATGAGTATGATAAGGTATGGTGATACAGATGCAGCATGTTTGGGGGAAGTCTATGATGGCATGGACACCATGATTGAAAATATCAAAGTCGTAATAGCAAAAAAGAGAATGACTTTAAAGAAGTATTTTTCAAAAGGGTGGAAAAAATCATTCTTCATCATTGGAACTAGATGACCATGCCATTGCACCTCCTTGCACATGCATTATCTCCCATGTACTATGCAATGAAGTACTTTCTTTACCAAGGAGAACTTCACCATATAGAGATTCAGAAGTTGCTATTGGGTACAAGTGGGCATTTGCTAGACTCTTCATAGGTCTTGAATTGGTGGAAAGTGTTAGGAAAGAGTTTGGTTTGTTTATCTCAGGAAGAAGTCATAGTCCTTGTGCCATGAATGACCAATCCAAAATGGATGGTACTACATGGTGGTACCTCCATGGTCAAGATTATATGTTCCTCCAACCTCTTGCAATCAAGATTCTATCACAAGTAAGTTTATTTGCTTTTTATGTTTGACATTTGTATTGTAGACTTTAGCATTGAACATTCTTTAATTTATTTTGCATTTTTTAATTTTAAGTTTTGTTGATTTTCTCTTCAATTTCAACAGGTCGCAAGTTCTTCCACTACTGAATGGAATTGGAGTATATACTCCTTTATCCACTTAGTGAATGTAACCGGTTGACTTCAAAAAGAGTAGAAGACTTGGTTTATATTCATTCCAATTTGTGTCTTCTAACACATAAGGAACAACAATACAAGGAAGGGTCAATGAAGCATCGGGATGTAACCCCTGAGTGTACCAATTTGGATGCAACTATTGATGATCTGGCTAGAGTCACTATGGATGATGGTGATGAGATACCTACACCTGATGCACCTAGTGGGAGTGGCATTGCTTTGGGTTAAAATGATTTTGAATTTGAACTTGGAGCAAATGATGATGATCTTGATCTAGATCCGTTTGATGATTGATGAAGATAGAAGACAATTATTATTTTTACTGTCAATTTTGTAATTGTAATGATTTTCATTTGAATTGTGAACCTGGACATATATGAATCTATGATACATTGATATATATTATATGGCATATGACATAATATGATATTATTGAAATTTTGAACTATCAATTGGCATTTGGCATTGATCAATGATGAAGTAGCATACTATTAAATGTATTTAGTTTTATAATTTTGTATAGTTCTTTAAATTTTTGCATATATACATATTAATATATATACGAACCCAAAGGGCCAATTTTTTTTGCCTGAACCCACAAACTGAGTTTGTGTCCTCGAGCCCGAACCCGAACCAGTTTGTAGTAATACCTCATTTACATTGGCATCAATAATGTAGCATCTTATACCCTTGGGAAATATGTGTTAAGTTTTATGATCAGATTAGATAGAACAACAATTCACACAATTGCACAGATATTATCTTGGGAAAACCTTCCTCTTGAAGGTAAAAAAACCCAGCAACAAAGTTTCTTATTTTATTTATTAATACACAAGATGTCTTTACAATAAATTCACTTCAACCCTTGAAGCAAAATCAACCAATTGATGGCACAATCCGATCTGCAAATCACAATATGTAGAAGATATGTTTGCTCTATTGTAGATATATATCGGACTGCTGAAGGATAGACACGAACTGCTGAAGGAGATTATTGGATTGCTGAAGCATGTCAATTTCCTTATGGAGGAATATGATCTGCTGAAGTTCGATGCTTGATCCGCTCGATAATTGTTCAATCCATCTGAAGGGAGGGTAATGAACTATATACCCACACAAGTGTGTATCCAATCAACATGACTTTCCCAATAGTCAGCTACTCATAAACCATCACGTCTCCTTATTAGAAATCAGTTATAGATAATACATCTTCCAATGTGGCGGAGCAAATAATAGTTATGTTTAGTTAACAAACCGATTCAATATAAATATGAAAGTCGGCAATGTGTAAAAGTCGAACAAGGTAAATGTGTAAGGCCGATAGGCCAATTACACATTTGCATTTGCTATGTTGGCCCATAAGGAGTCCAACCAAAGCTATTACATTAACACTCCCTCTTAGCTAGGGAGGAATCCTTCTTGATATCTATGTCACATAGTGACATCCACCATGGCTACTCCCAGAGGGTGGATCCATCATGGCTACTCCCATGAATGGAAATGCAAAAAAACACAAGTGCTCATCACGGAGACACTCAATGTGATGATGTTCACCATGGCTACTCCCAGAGGGTGAATAAACACAAGTGCCAAATCATGGAGTCTCTCACATGACATCCACCATACCTACTTGCAGAGGGTGGATCCACCATGCCTACTTGCAAAGGGTGGGACAAGGGCTTACACCTCAAACTTCTCTCTCACAGAGAAGAATGCATTAACAAGGGCTTGCACCTCAAACTTCTCTT
Source organism: Cryptomeria japonica (assembly GCF_030272615.1). Classification (NCBI taxonomy): domain Eukaryota; kingdom Viridiplantae; phylum Streptophyta; class Pinopsida; order Cupressales; family Cupressaceae; genus Cryptomeria; species Cryptomeria japonica. The sequence goes on from NC_081413.1 coordinate 214,853,187, forward strand.
TCACAGAGAAGAATGCATTAACAAGGGCTTGTACCTTAAACTTCTCTTTCACAAAGAAGAATGAATTATAATACATATCAAGGAATCATTGATGCTGAGACTCCCTCTCAGCAAGGGCTTCATTCTCCACAACTCCAAGCTTGTCTCGAAAATGCACAAACTTCACTTTGGCAAGAGGCTTGGTGAGAATGTCTGTCGTCTGCTCCTCCGTACAAATGTATCTCAATTGAACAACATTCCTTTGTACCATAACTCTGATATAGTGGTACTGAATCTCAACATGCTTTGTTCTGTCATGGAACACTGGATTGACTGAAAGCTTCATACAGCTTTGGTTATCACAATGAATGGTAGTAGGCTGCAACAATTGTCCAAACAATCCTGCAAGGAGCTTTCGAAGCCACACTACTTCGTGAGTTGCCACACATGCTGCAATGTATTCTGCCTCTGCGGTGCTCAGTGCCACTGAAGACTGCTTCCTGCTACACTAGGAAATCATAGCAGATCCCAAACTGAAGCAACAACCAGAGGTGCTCTTCCGATCAGTAACACTCCCTGCCCAATCAGAATCAGAATAGCCTTCTAAATTCATGTCCACACTGGAAGAGTATTTCAAGCCATATCCAATTGTGCCATGCAAGTATCTCATGGTATGCTTGGCTGCAAGTAGACGTATCTATCTTGGTTCACACGTGAACTGACTCAGTGCACTCACTACATAACAAATATCTGGTCTAGTGTTGACAAGATACATCAAGGATCCAATCAATTGTTTGTACGTAGTAGGATCCACAAGATCTGAACTAGTTGCAACTTCCCTCAATTTCTTCAAGTTAGTTTCCATCAGTGTGGACATAGATTTGCAATCTATCATTCCAAATCTCTTCAAGATATCAATGGTGTATTTTCCTTGACTTAGGATAATCTCATTGGGCTTTTGCCAAACTTCCAAACCTAGAAAGAAGTGCATGAGTCTTGAGTTCTTCATCTCGAATTCTAAAGTCAACTCCTTGCATCTATGAATGAGATGACCTTCTCTGGTATCAAATAGGTCATCAACATAAAGTACCAAGATCAACATATCACCATTGAATACCTTGAAGTAAAGGTTCGGATCAGCATCATTCTTACAGAAACCCAAACCCACTAAGTATCTGTCAATTCTTTCATACCAAGCACAAGGCGCTTGTTTAAGGCCATATAGGGCTTTTTTCAGTTTGCACACATGAGACTCTCTCCCATGAATCACGAACCCCTCAGGTTGCTCGATGTAGACCTCTTTCTCAATCACACCATTGATAAAAGTTGTCTTAACATCCATCTGATGTAACTACCATCCCTTAGCTACTGCAATGGCAATGATGGTCCTGATGGAAGTGTAGCGAGCAATAGGAGCAAATGTTTCTTCATAGTCTATTCCCTCTTTCTGAGAGAAACCACGAGCCACAAATCTAGCCTTGTACTTTTCAATGCTTCCATTAGTTGCATGCTTAATCTTGTACAACCACTTGGAAGATACAATGTGCTTCCCCTTAGGTCTACGAACAATATCCCACACATCATTCTTGATTATGGATTGATACTCTTCATCCATTTCATCTTTCCATACTTGTTGTTTTGAGGCTTCATCAACACTGGAAGGTTCAGTCTCAATAAGATTACACATCAATGCAACATAGCTAGAGAATCTCTGTGGTCTTTTACTTTCTCTGAATGTGCCTCTAGGAGCTGCAAACTATTCTGCCTTCTGCATAGTGTTTCTTGCCAAAGAGGTCTCTTTCGAGTCACAACAATATCTCTAGGCCCATCAGTATGATCCAAAGGTTCAATTGGATCATCATTCACTTCAGGTTGTGTAGACTCCCTCTGAATCTCAGGAGCATGATCAACATCCATGTCTTGAGGAGTCTCATGATTTTCATCATCTATCTCCATGCAAGAACCCTTTGATTTTCTGAATGCAACATCTTCCTCAAATGTGACATCCATGCTTACTTCTATTTGTTTCTAACCAGGAATGTAAATACAATAGGCTTTGGAAGTTTCACTGTAGCCCACAAATATCCCTCTCTTGCCAGAGGGTTCCAACTTGGTCCTCTTGTCCTTGGGAATATGAACATACAGAGGACAACCAAAGATTCTTAGGTGACTGATATCAGGCTTAACCCTAAAAAGGCTTCTTCAGGAGTCATATTTTGCAATATCCGGTGAGGACATTTGTTCTGAACATATACTGTTGTTCTAGAGGCTTCTGCCCATAGAAAAGCCTGAAGGTCTTGATCATGAATCATAGCTTTTGCAGCTTCAACAATGGATTTGTTCTTTCTTTCTGCAACCCCATTTTGTTGAGGGTTGTAAGGGACACAAAACTCCCTCTTGATTCCTGCCTCAATATAGAAATCACGAAAGCTACCCGAGGTGTACTCACCTCCATTATCAGACCTTAAAACTTTAATTTTCTTTCCAGATAAATTTTCAACTTGAGCTTTAAACTCTTTAAACCTACCTAGGACTTCATCAGACTCTTTAGACCTTAATAAATAAATCCAAGTCTTCCTAGAGTAGTCATCTATGAAAGTTACATAATACAAAAATCCACTTAGGGATGGAATTGACATTGGACCACATAAATCTGAATGTACAAGATCTAGAATTTCTTTAGACCTACTTTCACTACTATGGAAAGGACTCTTAATATTTCTACCCATAGCACAACCTTTAGAAGTACCATCATGTACATGATTAAGTTTAGGAATACCTTTCGCCATCTTTTCCAAAGATGGAAGAGCCCTGAAATGAAGATACCCAAGTCTTCTATGCCAACGTTTGCTGGAACTGGAAGAATCATGAAGAAGAGATTGGACTAGAAGAGTGGAGAGCTTATACAAACTCTCATGTCGATTTCCAATCACATGAGCAGTCTTGATGCTGGAGTTCTTTAGCCATGCTAGAACTCTTCCTTCAGAGAAAGCAATTTGATAGCCCTTATCCTCTAAGGCTGAAATAGACACAAGGTTTCTCTTGATCCCCGACACGAACAAAACTTCACTTAGGTGTAGTGAAACTCCAGATTCTAGGTTTAGAGATGTAGCACCAAATCCTCTTACTGAATAGCGTGCATCATCTCCAATGATCACTTGAAAATTAGACTCCTCCACCAAATCTGAACGGTGCTCTTGATAGTCGGTGATGTGTCTAGACTCTAGAGGCTCCACTATCAATCAACCAGGTATCATTGTCCGTAGGAACATTGCTCGATAATGCTGATATGAAAAGAAAACCATTTGAGTTATCTTCTGCCTCCTTCTGAGATGAAACTTCATTGATATTTGCCCCTTGATGCTTAGGTCTTGTCAAACAATCCCTTGCATAGTGACCAAATTTGTCACATCTAAAACACTGGATGCGAGAGAGATCTTTCTTCTTCTTCTTTGATTCAGGTGCGGATTCTGATCTTTGATCTCTATTCCTTTTGAAGTTGCCCTTCTTCCAATTCTTTCCTTTCTTGGTAGATTGAGTGGCAAGAACATGAGTATCTTCATTTTGGGAACTTTTGATAATTCCCCTAGCCGCCAATCTTGATTCTTCTTGAATGCAATCCGCACGAAGTCGATTAGACTTAGGTAGTTTGGATCTTCCACTTATGCTTTGGATAAATGGCTCCCATGAATGAGGAAGGCCATTCAAAGCTAGCATGACAAGGTATTTATCAATCACTTGATCTCCAATTGCGCTTAGTTGATCTCTCAATTCTGAAATTTTCATGAAGAATGACATAACTGATTCTCCTTTTGCCATCTTTACTTGGTGGAGTTGTTGCCTCAAGGCAAGAGCCCTACTTGTGTTGTTAATCTCATATAAACCTTTCAAGGTCTTGAACATATCTCTCACAGTAGTCATCTTGGAGATGAGAGGCACCAAGTGATCCCTCACGGAGTCGATTAATATCTTCATTGCTATGATGGCATTTTTCTTAAATTGAAGCTTCTCCTCGTGATCTTCAGGTTCAGATAAATCCTTTTTCTCCACAAATTGAAGAAGATCATTTTCTTCAAGTGCAATGAACACTCTAAACTTTCATGAGGTGAAGTTCGATGTGCCTTCAAGCCTATCCTTGACTTTAAGACCGTTAACCATTTTTGAGGCTTAGTAGATACTTCTTGAAGGAGAGAGAGAGGAGAGAATGCTTAGAAGTTGTAGAAAATCTGATCATGATCTTTCTTTCAGCGTGGCTCTGATACCTTGTTAAGTTTTATGATCAGATTAGATAGAACAACAATTCACATAATTGCACATATATTTGTTGTTTATAACTAGGTAAGATGGGTTCGGATTGCCTTAAGGCAACATCCGAACCCACATAGGACTGGGTCCTATCTTAAAGGGGTAACGTGCCCCCAAGACAAGACCGGCCCCATATCTCCACGCCACACTAAATATGCACCATGCCTCCATAAAACAAATTGGTGCCAAAATGTTTAAGGTCGACTTGGAGTATATGGGTTAAAAGCTCATATAAATAAAGTTAAAATGCAAACTCAATTCACTCACTTCATCTCTCATGCAATCAGCGAAACAACTCTGCAACTAAAGGTGCGAAACATAGAAGAGGATTGTGCGAACTTGTTCAAGAGGATATAAGGCATTTTTGGTATTCCTTGATGCAGACTTGGTGTATTTAGAAGGGCAGATCTGATATAATAAAAGGGATCAGATTTGGAGAATCAAGCTAAGTATTATATTGGTGCAATTAAGATTGAATACATAATCTGACCTGTGGGTCTTTAGTGCTGGGTTTTCCCTCCTTGGAGGTTTTCCCAATGTATTTGTGTTTGTCTCTTACTCTCTTGTTTTCGTTCTTGGTCTTAATTGATTATGGTTTACTTAATGTTGACAAATAATTAAATGTTAGAAATCTGACTACTGAACTAGGTCACAAATTTAACATGGTATCAGAGCTAAGGTGTTACTAACTTCAGATTTTAGTAAATCATTTGTTGCATATAGTTGTTGTTTGGTTTCAGATTAAAATGTCAGGTTTGAGGGCTGAAGATAGACTTGATGGAGCCCTTGATTTTGCTGCTTGGAAAGTCCGTATTCTATTGATCCTTGAAGAGAATGATCTGCTAAAATTCGTAGAAGAAGAAAGGCTGTCCCCTCCTGAAGATGCTGAAGAGCTGAAGCAGTTCAAGAAAGACTCCCTCAAGGTTAGGAAGATCATAATTGAATCCGTCAAGAATCATCTTGTCATTGTCATATCAAAATTTGCGTCTGCCAAGGAAATGATCAAACACTTGGAAGGGATGTATGAAGTCAACAACCTCAGCAGGGCCCTTGCTCTAAGGCAGCAGCTTCTTTACATGAAAATGAAAGAAGAAGACTCAATCATGGCCTGCTTCATGAAGATCAATGAACTAAAGGACAAGCTAAGTACTCTTGATTGCCAAATTTCGGATAAAGATCTTGTTATGATTGCATTAAATGGTATACCCGATGAATGGGAACCATTTATTCGTAGCATTGGTGGAAGAGCTGATCCTCCCAACTTTGAGCATCTTCAATCTGATTGCATTGAAGAGGAATCTCGAATTGAGGTAAGAGGAAAACTCAAAAACTCTCACAAAGATGATAATCATGTTCTCTTAGCTAAATCTAGGAAAGGTGGACATTGGAAGAAAGAAAAGAGAAGCAAAAATTTTAGATCCTCCTTCTATGATCCAAGGAAGAAGTCAAGAGATTCCTCTCAGATTCATTGCTTCAGATGTGATAAGTATGGTCACTATGCCAGAGACTGTCAGAATGATCCCAAGGAAAGGGAAGTCAATTTAAATGAAGTTGCTGAACAAAATGAGGACTATCTTCTTATCTCTGCTCTATCAAGCAATGTTCCTATGGACAGTGATACTTGGATAATTGACAGTGGTGCCTCCAGACACATCTCAGGTTTTCGTGAGCATATTTCAAATCTGATTGAAAAGGATACCGACCTTCATGTGGTAATCGGTGATGATGCTCGATACTCGGTAAAAGGTTTTGGTAATACCTCTTTAAAACTAGATTCTCGTATTTCCTTACAACTCTATGATATCCTTTTTGTGCCTGGTATTAAAAGAAATCTTATTTCCATTTCTGCCTTAGAAGATAAGAGTTTGCAATGAGCATTTTTTGAAGGGAAAGTACTTGCTTGGTCTAAGAAATCTAATTTCAAAACTGCTCGTGTTATTGGAAATAGATGTGATAGTTTATATAAGCTTGCAGCTAATCCAATTCAAGCTCTCATCCATGAGGCCCCTGAATCATGTGAGCTATGGCATAGAAGACTTGGACATCTACACTTTCAAGCTCTTCCCACTCTCGGTAAAATGGTTAAAGGTATGCCTAAACTTAGTTTATCTCATGATGATGCTTGTAAAGGTTGTGCAATGGGTAAGAATGTAAAGAACCCTTTTCATAAAAGTGATAGTAGGGCTAAAGAAAAGTTAGAGCTTATTCATTCAAATTTATGTGGTCCCATGTCTGTAGCATCTCCTAGCGGCTTCCTTTATTATGTTATCTTCATAGATGATTTCTCTAGGAAAACATGGATTTACTTTCTTAAATCTAAACAGTCTGAAGAAGTCCTAAACAGATTTAAAGAATTCAAAGCCTTAGTTGAAAACACTACTGGAAATCGAATTAAATGTTTAAGGTCTGACAATGGAGGTGAGTACACCTCAGGTTGTTTCTATGATTTTTGTATTAAGGCAGGAATTAAGAGGGAGTTTTGTGTTCCCTACAATCCTCAGCAAAGTTGCTAAAAGAAAGAACAGGACCATTGTTGAAGCTGCAAGAGCCATGATTCATGATCAAGACCTGCAACCTTTTCTATGGGAGGAAGCATCCAAAACAACAGTTTACATTCAGAATAGATGTCCTCATCGTGCTCTAAAGAATGTAACTCCTGAAGAAGCCTTTACAAGAATCAAAGCTGACATCAACCACCTAAGGATATTCGGGAGCTCGGTGTATGTTCATGTGCCTAAAGAAAAACGAACCAAGTTGGATCCTTCTGGAAAGAAAGGCATCTTAGTGGGATACAGTGAATCTTCCAAAGCCTTCAGGATTTACATTTCAGATCAAAGGTATGTTGAGGTAAGTAGAGATGTAACTTTTGAAGAAGATATTGCTTTCAAAAGATCTAAAGGTTCATTATCTGATAATAATGATATGGTGATTGAAAATCAAGATTCAAAAGTTGATGCTAACCCTGAGATACAGAAGGAGTCCACTGACCTCCCGGATCAGGAAGTTCAGGATGACCCAGCAGAACCCATGGACTTTACTGATTTACCTAAGGATATTGTGGTATGCAAAAAGAGACCACTTTGGGTTAGAAACACTATTCAAGATGCTGAAGGATTTGCTGCTCCCAGAGGAACCTTTAGAGATAGCAAGAGACTCCAAAATCACGCCAACTACATTTCTGTGATGTGTAATATCATTGAGTCTGAACCTCACAATGTCGAAGAAGCTATGTCCCATCATGCTTGGAAATCAGCCATGGATGAAGAGTATGGGTCTATCATCAAGAATGATGTCTGGGACATTGTACCCAGACCCAAAGGTAAGTCTGTTGTTTCTTCTAAATGGTTGTTTAAAATTAAGCATAATGCTGATGGTAGTATTGAAAAATATAAAGCTAGATTTGTAGCCCGTGGTTTTTCTCAAAAGGAAGGAATAGATTATGAAGAAACTTTTGCTCTTGTTGCTAGATATACTTCTATTAGATCTATAATAGCTATTGCTGCAGCCAAAGGTTGGGAGCTACATCAAATGGATGTTAAGACAACCTTCCTCAATGGTGTCATTGAGGAAGAAGTTTATATTGAGCAACCAGAAAGTTATGTAATCCATAAAAGAGATTCTCGTGTCTGCAGGTTGAAGAAAGCCTTATATGGGCTCAAACAGGCTCCTCGTGCTTGGTATGAAAGAATTGATAAGTACTTACTAAGCTTAGGATTTTGTAAGAATGATGCTGATGCTAACATTTACTTGAAGATTTATAATGATGATATGCTTATTTTGGTTTTGTATGTGGATGATTTATTTCTCATTGGTGAAAATAAATTAATCATAAGATGTAAGAAAGAATTTGCCTCAGAATTTGAAATGAAGGATTTAGGACTAATGCATTACTTCCTAGGGTTAGAAGTATGGCAAAAACCCAATGAAATTTTTCTAAATCAAGGAAAGTATACTATTGATATTCTGAAAAGATTTAGATTGATGGATTGTAAACCCATGTCCACTCCTATGGAATCTAACTTAAAGAAGTTAAGTGTTTCTGCAGCTAACTCTGATTTTGCAGATCCATCTGAGTACAGGCAGTTGATTGGATCCTTGATGTATCTAGTCAATACTAGGCCAGATATCTGTTATGCTGTGAATTCCCTCAATCAGTTCATGAGCTTGCCTAAACTTGTTCACCTGGTTCCTGCCAAGCACATTCTAAGATACATGCGTGGCACTATTGGTTATGGGCTGAAGTATTCACTTAATACCTCAATCTTCTTGGAAGGCTATTCAGATTCAGATTGGGCAGGAAGTGTCAAGGACAGGAAAAGTACTTCGGGTATCTGCTTCAATTTGGGCTCTGTAGTAATCTCTTGGGCATGTAGAAAGCAATCTTCGGTAGCATTAAGCACTGTAGAAGCTGAATACATTGCAACATCTTTTGCACCCAGAGAAGCAATGTGGCTTCACAAACTCCTTGTTGGATTATTTGGTCAATCTAGTGGTCCTACCACCATTCATTGTGATAATCAAAGCTATATAAAGATGTCAGTAAATCCTGTATTCCATGACTGGTCCAAACATGTGGAAACACACTATCACTTCATTTGGGATATGGTGCAAAGAGGCACCATTCAACTAAAGTACATTAGCACAGATCAACAGGTTGCAGATATCCTTACCAAACCCTTATCCAGAGTGAAGTTCGAATACTTCAGAGACAGACTTGGTATTGTGGAAAATGAAACCGTGGTTGAGAGGGAGTTTCAATCTTAGTGACTCTATCTGCAACGCTTTGATCATTCTTTGCTTGTGTGCAAGAACGAAAAGTATCCAATCTATGCTTGTGTTCTAGATGGAAAATTGTAATTATGTAAAGACCCACTTGTGTATTACACTTTCTATGCTTGTGTGCTAGAACCATCCTATGCTCGTGTGCTAGGTGGAAGATGTAATTCTATGCTTGTGTGCTAGATGGAAATCTAAAGGTTCAGATTATGTATTCTTTTCTTCCCTAGTTAAGAGGGAGTGTTGTTTATAACTAGGTAAGATGGGTTCGGATTGCCTTAAGGCAACATCCGAACCCACATAGGACTGGGTCCTATCTTAAAGGGGTAACATGCCCCCAAGACAAGACCGGCCCCATATGTCCACGCCGCACTAAATATGCACCACACCTCCATAAAACAAATTGGCACCAAAATGATTAAGGCCGACTTGGAGTATATGGGTTAAAAGCTCATATAAATAAAGTTAAAATGCAAACTCAATTCACTCACTTCATCTCTCATGCAATCAGCGAAACAGCTCTGCAACTAAAGGTGCGAAACATAGAAGAGGATTGTGCGAACTTGTTCAAGAGGATATAAGGCATTTTTGGTATTCCTTGATGCAGACTTGGTGTATTTAGAAGGGCAGATCTGATATAATAAAAGGGATCAGATCTGGAGAATCAAGCTAAGTATTGTATTGGTGCAATTAAGATTGAATACATAATCTGACCTGTGGGTCTTTAGTGCTGGGTTTTTCCTCCTTGGAGGTTTTCCCAGGGTATTTGTGTTTGTCTCTTACTCTCTTGTTTTCATTCTTGGTTTTACTTGATTATGGTTTACTTAATGTTGACAAATAATTGAATGTTAGAAATCTGATTATTGAACTAGGTCACAAATTTAACAATATTATCCTGGGAAAACCTTCCTCTTGAAGGTAAAAAAACCCAGCAACAAAGTTTCTTATTTTATTTATTAATACAGAAGATGTCTTTACAATAATCAACCAATTGATGGCACAATCCGATCTGCAAATCACAATATGTAGAAGATATGTCTGCTCTGCTGTAGATATATATCGGACCTCTGAAGAATAGACACGAACTGCTGAAGGAGATTATCGGATTGCTGGAGTATGTCAATTTCCTTATGGAGGAATACGATTTGCTGAAGTTTGATGCTTGATTTGCTTGATAATTGTTCAATCCATCTAAAGGGAGGGTAATGAACTATATACCCACACAAGTGTGTATCCAATCAACACGACTTTCCCAATAGTCGGCTTCTCATAAACCCTCATGTCTCCTTATTAGAAATCGGTTATAGTTAATACATCTTCGAATGTGGCGGAGCAAATATTAGTTATGTTCGTTTAGTTAACAAGCCGATTCAATATAAATATGAAAGTCGGCTATGTGTAAAAGTCGAACAAGGTAAATGTGTAAGGCCGATAGGCCAATTACACATTTGCATTTGCTATGTCGGCCTAGAAGGAGTCCGACCAAAGCTATTACATTAACAATATGATTAGAGTATAAGGAACTAGTCTAACTCGTCATTTACCCTAATGGGTTTGTGTGAACAAAGGTAATTTCTTGTTGAGTAATAAGTGTGGCAAGAGTTAAAGAGTGTGCTCTACCAAAAGAAGTATTCAACCATATAATAGGGTTATTCTGCTTTCACCAATAGCATCTAGGTGATAGATGCTATGAGTTACCCGGTTTCATAAGATTAGTTGACTTTCACTAGTTACATGTAGGTGATAGATGCCAAGAGCCACTTGGTTTCATAGGGTTAGCTATCTTTCACTAGTAGCATGTATGTCATAGATGTCGAGAGCTTCTTGATTTCATAGGGTTAGCCAACTTTCGCCTCTATCATGCAAGTGATAGATGTCAAGGGCTACCTGATTTTATAGGGTTTAGAAAGGCTTTCAATAGTAGCATGCAAGAGATGGAGGCCAGTAGCATGCAAATGATGGATGCTAGGATCCACCCATCGCAGGAATTTAGTATTGGCATTGGTGTATTAGAGGAATTGTGCGATCCCTATTTGGTGTTTGCCTAAGGTAGCATTTTTTGGTTTCACTATTAGTTTAGTTCGTATGGTTGATAGTATAGGTGCTAGCCTACATCTTGAATATGTAACTTATACGGTGGTTTGATGACTTGGGAAATTAATGAGTTGTGGAAGTCTTATTAGTAGCCTTAGGTATGGACACATTGTTGTACTTATGTCCTTGCCAATGAAGACATCAAGTAGGATGAGATGTGTATTTGTCGTCATAGCTGGTGGTGGATTGGGAAAGTGATGTATCCCACTGTGTAGTATGAGATGCACCAACATTACTTTTCCAGATAATAGCTACTTACAGGGTTGTGTTTGTGAACTAGGTAGTGAGATGATGCATATGGTAGTCTGCATACATTTCCCTTATGCCAGTTGGTCTTTATCATTATGTGAACATGTGATGTATGTGTGGATCGTTCACACTAGATATAGGTGATGTATGCTTGAGATAGGTGCTATTGTACTTGTCTTGTGCATATGAGCTAATCATTGTGGTACCAATGATGTGTGTATCAGTTATTCACTGTTGATCTTGTGATGCGTTTATGAGTTAGTCACCTTGTGTATAAGTGATGTATGCTTGAGCCATTCACTGTGTATGAACATGGGATTTTGGAACGATATTGACAACATGTGGTTTTGTGAGTGTTGGTACACTAATGATTGGTATGGAGCCAACACCTAATTGGAATATGATGTTATTATTCTAGTGTAACTGGACTAATTTATAGACACACTTAATTAACAATTGTGATTTAAAAGACACATCAGGGGTCTCATACAAGAGAAGAGGATGAACTCTCTCTATCATTGGTATAAGAACTATGAACTTTTGATTCCCAAAAAGGGATACATAGGCAAGGTCATCATGAGTGAACTTTCGAGGTTTAGGTTTGGGTCTAGGGATGACCCTAACGTTGGGAGCTTACCACTTTTGAGTCTAAGCATAAGTAGTGGTGTGGAGTTGTTGCCAGGCAATAGTCATTCAGCAGTTGCAGAACACCTGTACCTTTTTCACGTCTTTTGTTTGGTGCAGTCAAACTGAGTTAACTAATGACCTATAAAGATGTCCCTATGGTTGTGCAATGTGGATATGTAATGTAAAAGGTCCATTTAATTCTATGTGGGATCTCTACAACCTGGTAGATTTTTCTGTATGGAACTTATTGTGTTCTTTGTTTAGCTATCTTTATTATATTTGATGTGAAAGTTCTCTATTTCTCAGTTTGATTTCAATTCCTTCATTAATGCCAACAATATATAGATCGTGTCTCATGATTTGGATGAGATTTCAAGAAGATACATGTTAGTAATTAAAAGCTGCTGTCTTACAGGTATTTGGCAACAACATCATCTGACCATACTGTAAAAATATGGAATGTTGACGGCTTTACTTTGGAACGTACTTTGACAGGTTGCAGTGTGTTTTGAAGTTTTTAATAGTTCTCAAGATTTTGTAACACTGGCATTGCAATTTTCTTCTTTCATAAATATTTTTACTTGATATTAATTTTGTAAAACATACATCTTTTTAATAAATGTGGAAATTTACTAGCCTAAATTTTATTGTTTATCTTATGTTGTATGATGCAGGACACCAACGTTGGGTTTGGGACTGTGTATTTTCTGTTGATGGAGCTTTCCTCGTGACTGGTTAGTATGTGTTCTTTGAAATCTGCTCTGTAGGGGTAATTTTGTTCAACGTGTTTTATATTTCCATTTTAACATTATTAAAGTTCTCAGGATTTGACTGTTAAACTTAATCCTGGTCATATGTTCCCTGCAGCATCTTCAGATACAACTGCAAAGCTGTGGGAGCTATCAACAGGAGAAGCAATCAGAACTTACCAAGGGCACCATAAAGCAACTGTATGTTGTGCCCTGCATGATGGTACAGAGACTTCTCCTTGCTAGTAACATAAATCCCTAAGCCAGATAAACATGACTTAGCTCCCCATGTTCCTTTTACCAGATTCTTTCATGGACATGCTTTGCATGTTGTAACAAACATGTTAGACAATTGTGTATTCTGGGGAATATAGTTAGTTCACTAGCTTATGCTTGTATATTATTGATCTAGAGGGATAATTTTACCAGCTATACCTTTGTGTTTAATTTTTAATGAATCTGAACCTGGATTCTGGGAGCAGAGCAGGCTGCCCCTCTTTTTATTGTTGTGTTCTGTGGGTCATCAAGATTGCCAGGATTTCACATTGCTCAGGAAGGCTCTTCTTATCAATGGTGTGTGGGTCCACCCTCCAACTTTGTTTCCACTGTTTCGTATACTTGCAAACTTTTATGTCAGGCACATACAAATAAAAAATAAAAGAATAACTGCAAGCACACATTCTAAAATGTTCATAAATTTTTGACCATGGATTCCTATTGCTTGTGGTTATCTATTGCTTGCTGTTATCACTTCAGTCTGTGTAACTTAATTATGTCGCATTTTCAAAAATGCTTCCACAGACAGGTGGAAAGGAACCGTGTTGATTTTCGCCTCTTGCTCTATTATTGTGAATATATCCTACTATCTATAGTGGAACGAATGCAACTGTGCCAATCAGAACATTTGCAAAAGATTCAAACTACGTATAGCAAAAGTATTACCAAATTGTTATTGTTTGTAGCATAGCAACAAATATCTGTTGGGGAGGAAATCGACAAACCAAAAGATTAATTTTTTTTCAAAAGACCGTAACTAATTTGGTAAAAAATGGATTTTCAAAAGAGGTAGAAAAACTCGAAAAACTTGTTGCTTTTTAAACTTGAAAGCATTTTAATAGCATACATGCTCTTAGCTTCTATCATTGAGCACAAGCTGCTACACACCTCTTTCCACCTTGTCCCTTTTAAGCTCCATCTAGGTGCCTTACTCTTCCTCACATCCAAGTGTCTGTCCAAACACAACACATTTTACGTGTAGCTTCAAGGGGATTACTTGAGTCAGTTGAATCTAAGCATTAGAAAAGGCAACCACTTAAACCTTAATGTGCACAATTCATGCCTATTTCTTACAATTTGCTGAATTCCACTTTATTCCTATTCCACTCCCTTGATAGCATGGACTTTTGGAACCCAAGTCAAGGAGATTGGTTCCTTGTTAACCACAAGTCAAAGGAGCTATATGGTTTTAAACTCTCACCAATAGTCTCCTGAAGTGTGATAAATCAATAATACTTATTATATTCCATCTCTTTCAACCTTAACACTTGTAGGCATTCTTCATCGGCTTCCACTCCCGTGGCAAACATTGACAGTAGGCATTCTTCGTCTACTCCCACTCATGTGACAAAGATTGACAACCTCATAAAATCACCAATGCAAACCCTCATGAGCTGAGAATCAATTCTTGTGCTTTTAAGATGTTATTTCCCCAAGGTAGCCCATACTCCAATTCTCAATCTATTGATCATAATGAGTCTCGCCTCCCTTGCAAAAGCAATCCTAACATATTTGCATAATTGGTAGCCACCACTCCAAAGCATTTCTATGCTAGTTTAAAGATTTACAAATGCCACTTAGCCACTACAATAGTACAACATCATCAAAAGGGCAAGCAAAGAATCTCACTTTGTGGATAAAGATTGGTGAAGGAATTGATTGTAGTGAGACATCTATCTAGCCATATGGTTTTGCTCTAGCCATATAGTTTTGTTTCGGTCCTAACAACACATTGAATCTCAATCTCTGCCAAAGAAAATTTTAGAGTGGCAAAAATATTGTTGAAATTTGAGTCAAAATGGGATACTTTAGGATTTAGATGTGTTTCAAATGGTTTAATTGCAATTAATTGTGAAAAAGTTGGTCAAATTTTGCTATTACATTTCTTTTTAAAAAATGCAATTTTTCATGAGTAAAATATGAATTGTAGAAAACTCATGATTAATCTTTATTTTCATGACTATTACTTCTATGGTTCATAACAAGATTATAATTTTGAACCATAGGTAAGATGCCTATTCAAAATAACCAAGTGCAAGTACATACATGGTTACCCCTCTAGTGCTAGAATTTTTGTTGTAATTGTGAAGAAAAAACATAGTTCCTACTAATGCAAATGGGTCATGCTTGACAAGTTCTTTCACAGATAGTAAGTTCTTGTGATCAAATGTGAGATTGTTCACATTTTTTATCAGTTCAATGAGTCATGATTGACAAGTTCTTTCACAGATAGTAAGTTCTTGTGAACAAATGTGAGATTGTTAATATTTCTTTATCAGTTAAACATTTCATGATAAATGGTGTAGTGGTTTCTTTCCAAATTCTATGGCCTTTGAAGAACTTGACCAATGGGCTATGATTGTTGATTTTACACCATGTGCCCTAATCCAAACCCTTAGTAAATATTTCATCCAATGGATTATTTCTCTCAATTAAATGAATTTACTATTGCCAAAGAGATTCATTGTAAAATAATTACAATACCTTTTAATTGTGCTAAACATTGGGTAGGTTTCAACAATCAAGATTTGCCCCCTTTTAAACCTATAGAGTTGTGATATTGATTGACAAGTAAAGAAAATGGTAATCAAATCACCTATTGGGATGAGGTTAATAGAATCATCACATGAGTTTGAAGATGGCAATTTTTAAAAGTTAGAAATTTCAAGCAAGAGTGGTAATTGCAATAAATATTTGTTGTCAAATATTGGTGATAGATTTCTAAAATCATGAAAAAGTTGAAATACAAATTGAAGTAGTATTGGCTGAAAATTTTAATAATAGATATCTACAATTATAAGGAAGTTAAAACACAAACTAAAGTAGTAGCAGTAGGAATCTGTGGTCAAAGCGTTTAGAATTTATTAGAATGTGTTAGTGGATAATTATTATTCATATGTGCTTGCTAGAAAAATTACGAGAAATAGCAGAAATAGAGTTAGAAGGAGACTCACGTGCCAAGGAAGAAAGTCAAACTTCCTTGTGTCTTGGATAAGTAGTGTCAAACTATAAGAACTACATAACAAATTTTAATTGCAACCATTATTGATAATTTTATCTTTATGTTGAATTGAAACGTTTGTGATGCATTTTAAAGATATTTTGTCGTATTGCCATTTCCAATACACATTATCATTGATAATGTTGTTGATACTTATTTTCTTGTTCTAAAGGTTTGGTTTCGAGAGGCCAATGTGCCACACATGAATGAGCAACATGGAAATCCTTGTAGACAACAATGTGGGTCTGCAATGATGTCATTCTCTACAAGACAATCTTTGAATTAAGATGGTTGACTCGCTCATCTATCTAATGGCTAAGCCTAAAGGTATTTGTGTTGTGTGGGGAGGGGGAGAAAAGAGAAAAATGTTGAAAGCAAGTAAATCAAAACTAAGGCTCGTATGGGATGGATTAATATCTTATTTGCAAGACCAAAGCTTAACAACTCATGATGTAACAATCAACAAAGATATACATGCAAACAACCAATAACAATGAACAAATACAAGACAATAATTGCTTGCAACAATCACTTGGTTCATATTAAATTCAAACTCATGATGTAATAGTCAACAAAGATATATATGCACACAAATAGTCAAAATGAACAAAGACAAGTCAATAGTTGCTTATGACGATAACTTGCTTTCTATTAATTTCATGAATTATTACATTGATGAATACATATGTATTTTGGAGACATGCATAGAGGCTCCCCTATATAGCAAAAAAGAGAAAAGCAAATTTCACTTGGACATCAAGCTCAAAATCCTAGCTAGCAAAGTGTCGACTTTGAAGAATTAACCAATTCATTATGATCAAAACCTGAATTGCTCAAGATTCCTCCTTTTTAATATGCACATAGGCTGCTATTTTTTAGATTTTCACTAGATCCTTGCAAATACATATGTATTTTGGAAACAAACATAGAGACTACCCTATATAGAAAAAAAGAGAAGCAAATTTCACTTCGACATCAAGCTAAAATTTTTAGCTAGCAAAGTGTTTACTTTGGAGAAACAATCAATACATTAGGATCAAAAGTTCAATTGCTTAAGATTCCTCCTTTGTAATATGAACATAGGTTGCTATTTATATATTTTCACTAGAATCCTACAAAATTTAGATTGAGGGGGTCAACATTGTATAGTTGTGAGATGGTGGTGCAAGCATTATTGGTTATTGGCACAAGGTAGATTCCCAAACCAATCTCCTTTTGGACCATCAAGTACAAGGCTTTTGGGCATACTCAATATAAGTATGCACAAGTGTGAAGGCAACAACAAATTGCTCAATCTCCTTATAGTAGGCTTGATGTAAGGTGTTGATAAGGTCTAATGAGTCCATTGACAACTTTAACTTCCTAATTTGGCTTGGAGCTATTAAATTCTTTACTTTTATGCTTCTATTCTTTTTGTGAGGTATTAAATTGTTTTAGTTTATGTCTAGGAATGGAGTGCTAGAGGTCCTCGACCCTCAAATTTTGCTTCAGTACTCCTAGTTGAACTTTTTGTTCCTCAACGTGTTTGTTTGACATCCATGGTGGCTTGCTTTGAAATACCTTCTCCTTTTGTAGTAGCAAGGTCCAACTTGACCTTTTCCAACTCTATTTGAATCTCAAAGATATGCTTCTTTGCATCTTGCACCTACACATCTCTTGCCTTGATGGCCTTGTTGAACATGGTAGAAACTTGCCCTTTGAGTGCCTTGATCTTTGTTTGTGAGGCCTCTATTGTTTGCCTAGCTTGCCTTAACTCTCTCTTTGTCAAATTTCTCTTTAAGACAATGGATGATCTACTACCTTAGGTCCTTAACAAAGGAACTCAAATCAATCATGTTCTTTAGCATCCTTGATATTTAACAGTGCATTGATTCCATTTGATAGTCATTTGGCTTCATTTGGCCTTCTGGTTTATCCAACAATGGTGTTAAATGAGAAAAATGTAGTGTGTCCTATGTGGGATTGTACGTAGTTCCCATGCACTTGGTTGCAAGAGCAAAGAGCAACATCTTGTTTTGTTTTTCTCATGGCAACCTTTTGTTGTGTCATTCTTAATTTACACCATTAGTTGGTACAAAGTGGGATCCCATGTCATTGTGATTGCTTGAGCCAATTGGGTATTCCTTAGGGAAAGTGGATGTACAAATGAAATGCGGCTAGTGGTTGTGTAGTGGTAGAAGTGGTGATTATTTAGGGGGTGCAAAACTATACAAAATGAGAAAGAGATGGGGAATTATTACAATTGTTGGAATGAGATGGCGAGTTGGAGCATTAGGAGATGACATCCTTGAGTTGGTTCCAAGAATTGTCCAATTGGGCTTTGAATATGGCAGAGGATATGGATATTATGGAGATTGTGTGGATTGTTCTTGAATTATGGGAATTACTTGCAATGGTGATATGTGGTGTTGAGAATGGGAGAGGTGGGGTAATTTAGTGTAAGGGGAAGTAGAAATCACTAGGATGTGTAGGGGATTGAATTCCTCTATGGGAAAATAGAGGAGATTGTTGGGGTCTAGAAAGGGAAAGGAGTAGTAGAAGAGAGGGGTAGAAATACTTACATTGAGGCTTATGAATATTTATTAATTTTGCAATGTCACTTTCTAGTTGCCTTTTTGATGCAGACAAGGTAGGGAGATCCAATCAAGGATAGCCCTGCCTTGCAGCCTATGACACAAACACCTTGAAAGATGCTGACAACCGATTCACACAACACAAGAAATAACCGGTAAAACAGAAAGAACAATCCTTATAACAGTTTAATGAATTACATATGCCCACATGCTTTAGACATGTTGGATTGCAGCCCAAGATTACAAAACAATTCTTACAACTCAAAACTATGATCCGCAGATCATCTGCTCAGCAATTCGGCCTTCAGTAATAGTCTGCACCGATCCAGACCTCAGTCCCTTCGGACTTCAGTCCCCCCGAACCAGAATCTCTCTGAAAACTACATCTACTCTCGATCTCTTCTTCCTCAGACCTCTGTCCTCCAAAATGAATTTCCAAACTTCCTCTTTATACCATCTGCAAGAAACAACAACTAGATCAAGTCAGCCAAAGATCAACTAGTTCATGATGAAACGTGCAAACAATAAGATGTCGGCCCAAATCACCAAGAACGCCTCCAATAATGCTTAGAACTTCGCACGGACCTCCAAGAACATCGGTCAAGCCCAAAACAACATCTCTTAATGATCCGTAAGTTCCGGAAATCATTCGCAACCCAATTCAGCCTCGCTTTACTCACTACAAGACCAACCGGTAAGAACACACCAATACCGGGACAATACCGGAATTGATATCTCACCAGAAACAAATCCAAATGCCATGAATCTCGAATATGTTTAAGACAACGATCTCAAGGAGATAAATCCGCAACTCAGAATCCAAAAACATGAGGAAATGCAATGATCTCCAAGCAACTCCACTGTTAACTACTCCAACCGGTTGAACCAATCCGGTGCTCCTGCATCAATCGAATGAACTACTTTGGTGCTCCTACATCACTTTTGATTTCTTTTTTCTTCTTGTTTCTTCTCTTAGTAGACATGTCCTCTTTCTCCAACTTCATCTTCTTATGTTCTTAAGGTCCACTGTTTCTATCAGTCTTTTGGAGTAAGCATTGTCTTTCACTTGATCCCTTTGAGACAATGCCCCTACAACTTTGATCTACCTTTGTGTTCTTGTTGACCTCCTTGATGTATGACCAAAAGTTGCTTTTCCATGACCATTTGATTGATGGTCAAGTCTTCTACTATTTGTGTGGATGTGACCATGACAATCTAGTTGTTAGGTTCATTAGATTACATTTCTTTTCCTTCTAAGGTACCCTCCTCACGTTATTTTCTCTCTTGTACATTATAGGAGATTGGGATATAGTTTACTTTATCATTGACTGCCTTCCAAGCATCATCTTCTAACAAAGTATTTGGTGGTTTATGTGTAGCCAATTTCTTGGTAGAACCTCCACCATGGTATAATCTTTTCTTTTTTTACACATTTTTTTATTGTTGGTAGCTAATGATTCAACATCTTGGGATCATATTATTTCACTTTCTTATAGGAGGTCGTGTATGGCTATAATATTAGTTATGGTTGAACCTTTGTCATCTAAGCATCAATAAGTTTTACAAAATTGTCTTTAAGAGGGTTGCTCTTGGCCTCAACTTTTGGCAGGTGCTCATTGGATGAATTCGGTGGCTTTGCTGCTCTTTATCTTCTTGATCCATGACAAAAAAAAAATAGGATCAAATTCCTTGTGGTCATGAATTTTATCCATTTGCATCTCCCTAAATTTGATGTTGAGGATGTCCACAATCTATTTACTGGCAATCATTACATCACAAGAAGTCTACTAGAGGGTATAAAAATTAAATCTTCCTCTTTAATTTTTTAACTAGAGATTAATGGTGTCCGCTTTCTTCAAACGTTCAAGAACAAATAATCTTAGTGGAACTAACCTTCGATGTTTGAATATGGACCAATATGCCAATCTCCTTTATTGATCAATCATAGAGCAGACACACAAGATCTAGTTAGTGTATACATTTTTTCATTTGGAGGATTGAGAAAGTGGACCTGGCGTTGTCTCCACAAAAGCAGAGTAATCATTGATTCTATAGAGGATGTATAAATGATGATTTGATCATATCCTAGGGCTCCATGGGAAAACTTTAGATCAATACCTAAGTATAGAAAGTAGCATTAGTACAAAGCAAGTGGGTAAGCATGGAAAGATATTTGAAAATTCTAGTGAACTCCAAGTCTATGGTTGACTAGATGTTTTCTTTTCTAGGTGCTTAAAGAAGTCAAGCCAAAGAGTTTTGGTGGTGGGGGTTCTTTTAAAAAGATTAACAAAAACAAGTTTCACTAGGTGATGGGTGTTAGAATTGACACGTTTAATTATGTTTATTTCCAATGTTCTGATGATATCTCTAGACATTTCCAAAATTTTATGTTTAATTGTGAAGCACTAAACTTAATTACTAATAGTTTAAGAAATATTTGAATGAGTGTATGATTGTTGTTGAATTGTGATATTTTGTAATGATAAATTGTGTAAGTTATTGAATAAGTATTTTGTGGGAGATACTAATTTGTCATGCAAAAAAAGGAAAGCAATAACATATAGCCAATAAATTGTCAGTGACCTGTAGCCAAAGGATTCCTAGTTTCCAACAAAAGGGCTAGATACTTAGCTGAGTAAGCCATAAGCAAAGGAACCTGAGCATTCAATCAAACATTTGAACCCAGTGACAACTTCTTCCATAAATAATGAGAACTCTTTGATATTAAATAATGGCAATAACCCTTTATTGCATGTCTTTGCTGCCTATTCATGCATGCCTTCAAGATTGATCTCTTCATTTAAGCTAGGAGAGATATATTAGGACTTTATTCAAGTTTCCATTTTGTGTCTTCTTCATAGAATAATCTTGTTCCTATTTTGATGGAATGGGTCTACACTTGTAACTATGAGTCCACTTTGTTTGAAACAATTAGATTAGTCAACATCAAGATTTGCAATAAGAAGTAACAATTACTTTTACTAGCATTTGTCTTTTTTTGAATAGTGATAGAAAAAAATCTTCTGTCAAATAGCATTGTTTTAATCTTGAATGAGGAATTCATTGATTAGTAGTTCAATCGTTTGAGAGAGTGCAACTCCCCCAAGTAAGGGAAACTTGAGGAATGTTGCAACTCTACTATTACAAGTGAGTACGGATCTCTTTAATATTTGACATTAGACTGTCAATTATTTGCTTAAATACTTCATAAGTATCACTCATAGCAATTAGTAAGCAATTGAACTTTTGATCAATTTCTATATTTAAAAAAATAAAAATTATAAGAATAGGAGTTGTTGAAACATCAATTTTTGCAAATAATTTTATTTTTTTGGTAATTGGACCCAAAGTGGTATAAAATATGCATTAGTAGACACTTCCAATTGAAAAAGTTGTGGCCCATTTCTAACTTAGATAGAATGAATCTAGCTAGACCATATCTTTGACCAAAATTAATTTTCAGTTAGAAATACTTAAATTCACTTGTGTTGATAAGTTGGTCTAAGGTGTGGCACAACTTTGTACTTTTACCCTTGGTTAATCTGAGGGTGTTCCTAGAGGCTAGTAAATAAAAGATGTTAGAAAGGTGGTAACTAAACCCTCAATACTCCTCCAAATTTTTTTGACCGAGTACGAGAGTAATTAGTTAGCCTACTACCTCTATATAACCAATTAAAGACCATTACCACGAGTGTAATGTGAAAGCAAGATAGACAATTCACAAAAGTTTAAAAGTATCATTACTTGTAAATATGGTGAAATTGTGAATTCATGGAATAACTAAATTGAGAAGGAAATATTTATTAATCTGTTTGTTTAATGAGTGATTGATTCAAATTATTCTTAGACCAATGCCTATTAATGACTTATAAATTCAAGTTAGTAGGGAAAGATGCAATGAAAGGTAAAATATTAGACAACTGATACAAGCATAAAAATGCATCCAAATGAGTGTATTAGTGATTGAACATACTTAATTATCTGTAATCAAATTACAAAAGTTCAGCTATAATCATTGAATGATGATTATAATATGTGTAATCATATTAAATTGCTACCATATTTTTAAGCAAGATTTACATTCATATCACCAAATGTACTAAAGGGAGATTTTGTAGCATTGAAATGCCCTAAACTTGTACCTATAATTTTCGAGACATTACATCTACAACTCACTCTAGCATAACTTTGACTACCCTCCTATAATTAATCATATAGGTTTCATAGAAGAAAAAAACCTCGTAAGGGATTAAGCAAGTGGATAATTTCTATCTTAAAATGATAACATTAGATATATATATATATATATATATATATCTTCGAATGCTAGCCATACAAATAAAATTAAAAATATTGTTAAATTTTTTTTTACTGTAAAATAGATTAATTCTTAAATAAACATAATAACTATCAAGTAAATAAAAAATATAAATTTAAAAAAAGAATGATTTTAAAATATTTGTTTAATAAATTAATTTGATTCTTAATATAAATTAAAAAATCTAAAATTACCTCTCGGTCATGGGAACTCTCAAGTTCATTTGAATGAGAAAGCAAGAATGAAATAAGATGGGAGTCATTAAATGTTGGTTGGTTCAAATTAACTTTTGATTCTTGATGTCTAGAGGAAACCATGTTTTGATGGGAGTAGGTGAAAAAACTTTCAGTGGGAACTAATAATGAATTGCAAGCGGCATTCTTAGGCCTCTCAATGAGAATTAAACACAGTTTGAAACATGTAATTAGATAGGGGAGTTGATTAATAATTATCAATGCCGTAAAAAATAACAAAGTCAAAATCAACACCCTCGTATTGCTCTTGTTATAATAAAAAACAAAGCCGAAATTAAAAGTTAAATAACATTATTTTCTTTTGATAGAATTTGGTAAATAATTTCAAAGCATTTCAAGTAATGTGATGAATCCAGTAAATGTTATTGTTTATAATTTTTATTTTTTGTTAAAGCAGTGAGGGATTTTAAGTGGCTATCTCATCTATGTTGGAACAAATTATATCTCCCCCAAGGTTGATGAATTTGCCTAGGAAACCCTTCAATATAGGATTTTAATCAGGGATAGACTTAGAAAGTTGCGATTTATTTTTCCCAAATTTGTGTTCTTTGTAAAAATATCGAAGAAACAACCAATCACATTCTTCCAATACGATCCTTGAAATATTACTAGAAACGAGTCATGTGGAAGTTAAGTTTGTATAGCCCTCATCCCCCAATCATCTGATCAGTTTTCAATTCATGGTTGGCCTTTTAGAAAAGAGCAATCTTTGCAAGCATGTTAATGGCTACTGAGCTCCTATAGTAATTTTGGAAATATGGAAATAAATAAATATAAGGATCATTCATAATAAGTCTATGGGCTTGGATACTTTTTCTAGAAAATTAGGAGAAATTATAGAGGTTGTTAATAATTCAACAAGAAATCAAAAATTGAATCATAATTCATTTACCATATGGGATAGGGAAATGAAAAAATCTTGGTTGTGTCTTGTTATTTCCCCTATTCATGGGGTTGTTAATCCTAACTCCACTATGTAATCGCATGTGAAGTAACTTCCTCTGAGGGAAGGTCCAATTACATTAAATTTTGACAAATACTCTAGAGGCAATCTGGCTAGATATGGGCTGCCTATATTTTAAACAATTACAAGGCTAAAGTTTTGAGAAAAATGAGTATTCCCCTCCCCTAGGCACCAACAACATGGCTAAATTACAAGTAGTTCTCCATGATTTTCAAGGAGTTAGTCTTGGTTTAAAAAAGCTAGTAGCTGAAGGGAAATCCCTAATAATAAGTAAAAGAGGTGGAAATATTAAGAATCGGAAATTGATTAATATGCATCAGATGGTTTTGGAGTTGTTTAAAAATTTGGAGATATTAATAGTCTACTTCTACTGTGAGGCTAATAGTGAAGTTGACTCCTTGACTATTGATTGGTCAATTAACTAAAATTATTCAAAGGACATCCTACGATGTTAGACGATATTATAACATGGCATGAATAGCCCATTCTTTAACAGTTATGGCTCTCAAATGATTGAAGGTTTGGTGATTGAAGGTAATGTCAACCGAGGGTAAACTAGCATGTTTTTCAATTTGTTGCTATGCCCCCAAAGGATTATTTCTCAGTTAGATGAAGAATCTTCTACCGGTGGAGTGATACTCTATTCTACCGATGAAGGAATAGCTTCACTAACATTAATGTCAGACTTTTTAATCCATTGTTTTGAAAATTGTTGCTTTACCTCTTCAACCTTTTCTTTACCTTTCAAACTGGGTCCTTTGTTATTTGTCGTTGATGCCTTACTTCTACAAACTTTTGCAATATGTCCAATCTTGTTACAAGCATAACAAGTCACATTGTTTTTCTAAATAGCTTTCCCATAACCTATGTCGGTATGTGTTCTGCATTGGTTAGATAAGTGTCCAAATCTTCCACAAATATAACATCTTACATTCATTCTGCAGTTTTTTGAATTATGTCTAACTTTGTTGCATTTAGAACATTGACCGGTGGGTGCATTATTATTCTGATAGTTTCTAGATCTACACTGATTTTCTCTATGACCGTACTTGTTATAGTTAAAGCATTTTCCATTGAATTTATAAGCATTAGGTTGTCTTACCGGTTTGCTATGATCATGTTTGTTTGTAGTACGGGAGCTCTCACCAACTTCAAAGCCAAGGCCATTTGTAGCCAATTTATTTTCCAAGAAATCTTTCTGTCTCATGAGTTCAGTTTTATTGTGTTCCAAGTGTATTAGATCTGTCTTTAGCATATCATTCTCATGACTGAGTCTTATATTTTCATTTGTAGCATCATTGATTCTTCTAGCCAAGTCATCTTCATTCTTCTTTCTATCTTCAATGTCTTTACAAAATCTCATGGCCATATCTTGCATCTCATTCTTCATTGTACTATTTTCTTGTCTTAGTTTGTTCACAAGGTCATTAAGAGTTTCTTTCTCATCATCATCACTCTGCATCTTCTCAGAAAGTTCTCTTCTTTTGTTCCTAGCAATAGTGAGATTTTTTTGAAGTGCTTGAATGATTTCTTGTGCAGCCTTCAGATCATCTTCAACTTTGATATTCCTCAACTTTTCTGCATCATAATCTGCAAGAGATGTTTCTAGTTGCTTTCTCAGATTATCCATCTGTACCGGTGTCAGAATCTTCCTCAAGTTGTTAGGCTTTTGAAAATAGAGGACCAGGCTCTGATACCAATTGTTAGGATTCCCAAAGATACTGAAAGGGGGGGGGGGGGGGGGGGGGTGAATCAGTATCTAACCGGTTGATTGATTTTCTTAACTTATTAAATGAAAAGCATTCTAAAATTGTGTACCGATAAACCAAAATTAATGCAGTAAATAAGAACAACAACCACAACATGAAAGGCACACCATAACACAATATTTTTAACGAGGAAACCCGGTGTGGGAAAAACCTCGGTGGGATTTGTGACCCACAATATTTGCTTACTGGCCAATAAGAGAATATTACTGTTACAATAGGGGCCTGCACATGTAGGAAGGCCAACTGCCTAAAGCTCACTGCTTAAATACAAAAGAGAAGTCTCACTGACTTACAAAAGTGGATTATGAAAATCCAATGTCATGTATCGCTACAAAGGGGCATCTTCTATGCCAGATCCAGTACCGGTTTAAGCTCTGCAACTTCAAAAACCTTATTCCAAACTCTGCCTTAATGTTCGCACATAATATCCATCATATATCCTACATACAAATGTTCTCTAAGATCTCATACTTATATATGAGCCTTATTACAATATGCCTTGTCGGCTTTCAAAAAAATATTACAATTAATTACATTTTGCAATAAATAAAATCCTGTCGGTTAGGGTGTCGGTAATCAATCTTTTTGGTGCCGATGAACGTATGCTGGTGTAGAGTCTGCTGATGTCGGTGCCTGTCGGTATCATATGATTGTAAGGTTGCCATCAATGACAATACCTTCAATCACCTTCAATTTCTCATTGGAGTGTGCATTTGCCAACACAACATTCTCCCCAGTCATAGGAGAAGGAACATCTGCATCTTCAATCTTGAGTCTCTCCATATACTGTACCAATGCATCAATTTCCTTTATGTGTTAAATGTGCTTCTTTAAATATTGAACAGTTTGGATATCTGCCTTGCAAATATGAAGGACACCCTCTCGGACCAGGATCATGAACCTATCTTTCGAGATCTCTAGAACAGCAGAAACCTGAGACATAATGTAAAAGTATATGAGTTTAATATTAAACCCAGTAAGCCTCCTCCTCTTGTTTTGAAATAATTCTCCATTTCTTTCTTTCCAGAGAAACCAAATGATTTTACCAGACAAGACAAACCAGAATCGGTTCAAATTAAGATCAAAGGATTCCACAAAGCCAACAAGGATTTCACTCCAAGAAGGACCAGGCCGACAGTTCCAAACAATGGGAGAACCGAGGAAAATTGACCACACACCTCGAGCAAACTCACATTCAAAAAACAAGTGTTCAAAAGACTCCTGAACATTGCACACTCCACACCTAATAGGTTCAGGGCCCATAACAGATAGAAAAGAACCTACTGCTAACTTTTTAAGAAGTAAAAGCCATCTAAAACAAGATTTCTTAGGTTCAATGGGGAAGCCATAAAAAATCAAAAACAAATTGCCACCTAGACTTAGGCCAATCGAGACCCCAACACTGATTGACTCGGGTGAAGATATAGTAATCATCTTTCAACATCATGTAGATTTGCTTAGTAGATATATCCAAAAAAGGAGAGTCATCCAACCATTTTAGTTGCTTCAAAAAGGAACCAATATCCAAAACCTTGCCAAGAAAAAAACAACTAGTACCTTTAACAATAAGAGAATATGTTTTCTTCTATGAAAGAGGAATCCCATATATAGAACTAAGCTCGGCCCAAGACCCTAGACGGTTGTCAAACAATACATTTCTAATTAGAGAAATACCTTTATCATTCCAAATGTTAGCAGAGCAACTTTGAGTCAGAGCAAGAGGTTTATTATTTAAAATCACCCCCACCAGATAGATCTGTTCATAACACCATATGAAGGAGAATTACTATAGCACCCTTAGAAGGAAGTAAACTCTTTACCTGTGACCATGCCTTCCATAGTCAATCAAATACATTAGAAGCAAACACCTTCATATTAAAGTCCCCCAAAGCAGTATCACATAAAGGGATAGTCTTCCATTTTTTGCCTTTTTTAATAACAGACCTTTCAATATTATTTTTGATCAACACTTGCCATGGTTCATTACCATTCCGAGCTTTGACAATCCATTTAGAATCTAGAGCAATGCCATGAGCCTTGAGGTCTTTGATACCCAATCCACCCATACTCCTTGGCTTGCAACACCAATCCCAATTCACACAGTGTCTCTTGCTATGACCCAACCCATCGAACCATAAAAAGTCCCTCGTGATCTTCTCAAGCTTGTTGGTTTGATAATTAGCAAATAACCATGCAAAGGCACAGTAAATGTGATGAGAGGAAAGAACCTTTTGCA
Source organism: Cryptomeria japonica (assembly GCF_030272615.1). Taxonomy (NCBI): domain Eukaryota; kingdom Viridiplantae; phylum Streptophyta; class Pinopsida; order Cupressales; family Cupressaceae; genus Cryptomeria; species Cryptomeria japonica. Next base: position 214,881,357 of record NC_081413.1, read on the forward strand.
CAATTTGCACTCTTCCAGCCAAGGAGATAAGACGAGTCTGTCATTTTAAGTGCTTCCTCTCAATTTTAGAATATAACCAAAGCCACATATCTTTAATAGAAGGGTTAATAGCAAAAGGAATACCAAGATATCTAACAATAGAATTCAATCCGGCCCACTGCCAACCTTTGCAAGTAACCCAACTTGGAGGAAAATCAAACCAACCAAGAACTATAGATTTGTGAGGAGCTACCTTTGCACCAGAAGCCAAACAAAAAAACTGCAACCTATTCATAGCATTATCAAAGTTCTCCTCATTCAAAACCAAAAATAAAGCAGTATCATCAGCAAATTGGGTATTGATCAGATCCTTAAAATTACGTAAGGTTAGACCTCTGATAGAAGGACCGAGGGCAGGAGCTCTCAGAATGTAAAAAAGTGCATCAACAACAATGAAAAACAAGGTCGGCGCAATGGGACAACCTTGCCTGATAGATCTCTTAAGGGGAATAGGTTCTGAGAATTCACCATTAACCTCAATGACTGTGGAAGAGTCCTTAAAGATAATATCAATCCATCTGTAGAAATATGAGGGAAATCCAAAAACTTGCTACATCCCTCTAATGAAGGGCCACTCAATTTTGTCATATCCTTCTCAAAGTCCAGAAGAATGATTGCAAAATTCTGCTTGTCAGCTTTAGCCCAATGCATGGCCTCCCAACCAGTAACCAATTTTTCCAAGATATATCTACCTTTAATGAACCCAGTCTGAGTGATAGAAATGAAGTTGTTTCATAACCCAACAATCCTCCTTGCTAAAACTTTTGCAACAATCTTGTAAGAGATATTCACTAAGGTAATAGGCCTCCAGTTTTTAACTAGATTCTTATCCCCACCCTTAGGTAGCAGTTTAATGACACCTCTATTGATGTTTTCTCCAAGTGATCCCTGTTGAAACACATCTTCATACAGGGCAAGCAATCCCAAGCATATCTAGTCCGAGTGTAGCTTATAGAATTCGACGGGTAACCCATCCATCCCTAGGGACTTACCATTGGCCAGTGAACTGATAACAACTTTAATCTCCTCAAGTGAGATCTTTTGGCCCAAAGCATTGACCTCCTCACAAGAAAATTTCTTAGGGATTAACAGTAAGCATTTCTCAAGAGCCTCCTGGTTCATAACACCATGTTTAGAAGAAAATAAGCCACTGTAGAAATTGAAGAAGGCCTCCTTAATGGACACTGGATCATTGGTGAGAGTGTTATTGACTTGAATATCTTCAATAAGTTCCCTTTTATTCTTGGCTCTAATTATATTGAAGAAGTATTTGGTTCCCTTGTCACCACCTTTAAGCCAATTCATTTTAGCTCTTACCTTCTGACCTTGGATCTTGAATTTTTGTAACTTCTTTAGGTGATTTTTGACCCAAGAAAGCTCCCCCTCTAAAACCATGTCATGCCCCTTACTCTGAAGCTCCTTCTCAATACCATTGATCCTATTCTGTAAGTAGGACTCCTCCCTAGACCTATCCATAGCATACTTCTTACCAATGATCTAGAACATTTTCCTCCAAGTAACAATGAGAGCATCCCATTGCTCCCTAGGTCTGAGATCATGATTACAAAGCTTGGCCAAATGGGAAATCATATTAATGGCATCCCTAGATTCCTTGTCCTTAAGTAAAGAAACATTAAGCTTGAAGACATTATCCCTCTTAGGCCGGATAACAAAGGAGGGATCAAGATCCATATTTATAGTGATAGAGATAGGAGAATGATTTGAAATACTAGCAAGAGAAACACAAATAGTGGCATGACCCCCTTGTGAGGAAAAGGAGAAAAGAGAGGCATTTGCATAGCATCTATCCAATCTACAATAAAGTCTCTATGTACCACTTTGATTATTACACCATATGAACCAGATATTAGAAAAGGAGTCCTTCTTCCTCTCCAAAGGGTACGCCAGATTAAATCTCCTCTTGAACCTAGCCCAGAAGAAATGTTCATTACCCTTCCAACAATGCTTATTGCCACCACTTTTATCTTCGCCATGCTCAATCATGTTAAAGTATCCCACAAAGATCCAATGAGCATTCAAGAGGCCGGTTGTCAACCAATCCCAAAAATTGGCTCTATCTCTATAGTCATTAGCAGCATATATATTACATATACCAAAAACACAACCCTTCTCTTTGAAAGTGACCCACAAAGCCCTTCAGCAAGGGGAGACACCATTATCAATAATCCTATCTACCCACTTAGAACCAACCAAAATGGCAGTACCACCTTTACCCCTATCATGATTAGAGTGAAACCCAATGGCTTGACCCCACAAAAAATTCATCATAGTATAGGCATGGAACCGTACCACTTTAATTTCTTAGAGGCAAATAATATCGTTCTCCTTGATACTGTTACACCATTTCCTAACCACATATTTTTTATCAGGCATCTCTAAGCCCCTAACATTCCAACTATGAATGTGCATCATCACTAATCTATTTAGTGGAGGGTTTTTGGTTCTTGTACAACCTATTAAAACATTTTGGCACTTCATTACCTTTTTCATTGTTATCATTGGAGAGAGACTATCTGTCTGATGTTTTCCTTTTCTTCCTAGCCTTTTTACTAACAACCTCTATAAACTATTTAGAATTATTGTTAGCCATACTATCTGCTCCAAAAGGCACAATCTGTTTATTAGAAGATGCATCCACCATGGAATCCATGATACCAGGTAAGGAGTTACCCATATTCAACTCAAAGGGGGTTTGAGAAGAATTATTTATTAAATCATCTTTCTCCTTAATACTTACAAGAGCAAGTTGTTGAGCATTCAATTGGGAGGGGGGGGGGGGGGTGGTAAATTATCAACCTTGTCTTGACCACAATTAGAAGGATGAGCCTGCACTGAATGACACCCGACTAGGGTGTTGGGAGGGGCATCCATGGTAGAGGCATGAACAACATCATACTCATCCTCAAACAGAGGATTAGAGAGGCTAACAAATTTATTATTACTTACATCAGTCGGGCAATCAAGACTCGATTTGACCTTCTCAATGCCAATGTCAGAGGTTTCATCCACTAGTAGATTATTACCTTCTTTAGGATTATTAACAGATTTTTGCACCTTATTAGGATCACTTCTCATATTGCCTTTCAAAGCAATGTTAAAGTTAGCACTGTGAGAATTTTTAAGAGATGGACAATCTTTTCTCATATGTCCATTAATTTTGTAATAAAAACAAGCCCCCAAATTGCCCAACATGGACAATTCCCATGAAAAGCTCTCATCTTCAAAGTCTAAAGAAATAATGTCAGGAAAAACAACCTCTGGAGCAAGCACTACAAGAGTCCTGACATTTAGGTGAGGGAGAGTGGTTCTCGATTCCTCAACTTGCAGAACCAAACCCAAAGGTTTCAAAATCTAAGGAATGAATGGCCAAAATTTGGGCTGTAAGTTTTCAATTTCTACCTAATTAGGGGAGGAACGTGCAATAACCTGCTCAACATTCCCTTTAGGGGACCATGGAAATGCCCTAAACAAAGAATGTCCCACATTCAAAAAAAATTCTTCAAAACCCTATCTTGTATATTATGGGATTTCAAAAGAACCACAAATAATCCCTTTTGAATCATTTTGCAAAATTTAACATGAATACCTAACTTCTTACCCCAGACATTAGCAATCCATTCATCAAAAAAATTTCGTGAGGGCAAAGACTCTCTATCCATACAGACAAAGAAAATTGCAATATTTCTTAAACACGACTGCTCTGATCTAATGGCTTTAATCATGTCTTCATTAGGAGACAAGGAGAGGGCCTTCAACCCAAGAGGAAGAGACTTACCATTTCCTCCCCCTTCGGGGTCATCGGCTGCACTGCCACCACCATTTCCAAATCTATCTCCATCGGCTAAGGACCCTCCTAGATCGTTCTCTATATCCATGTGTTCTGGCCTGAAAAATCTTCCATCAAAGCTAGCAGAAGGTGGGCAAACCGGAGCCGAGTGATCCAAAACCACTATTTTGTAGGAGGGTTTTTCATGTTTATCCTTCTGCGAATTAATATTCTTATTCTCCAGACTCCCACTATTATCAATGGTGTGCACCTTATCATTTTTGCAACTAGGTTCACCATCATTAACACTACATATTCACCTTCACACGAGCAACTTTAGAGATGGGTCACGACCGACCAAGCCCAAGAGCAACCTGGCGAAAACTAGGGTAACATGAATAAACATAGAGGCAAGAAGAAATGAAGAAAGAAAACACGAGCAAAGCAACCACATTAAGCAATCATAAACCAAGAAAAGACATGGGCATAATATCAATCCACACAAAAAAGAGGATGTAGGACACCAAGGATAACACACAAGCACCAACAAACAAGGTATGTACACCAAGGAAGGTGAATAGACAACCTTCCTGGAATCGTACTAGTTACAAAGTGCTCATAGTATGTCCTTTTTTTTAGATTGTATTTTTCTTAAAATACAGGTTTTTGTATATATATATACGTATATTTATATATAACTATTTATTCATTTATACTGTGATTTTAAAAAAAAACATGAAATATAACACACAGGAAGAAATATAGATAGAAAACCATGAGTATATCAGAGTGTTTTTCCTTTGTAAACAGAAAAAAAATGTATATATTTTCAGATATATAAACATGTGTATGTAAAAATTAGAATGTAGGAAAACTTGAAACATAGACAAGTAATTTTCAGAATGAAGTATTTATCCAGAATATTCATGATATGACCGTTTGGACGAATTTACCATAACATTATATACATATATGTATATATGCACGTAATCACTCACAAACACACACACACACACACACACACACACACACACACACACACACACACACACACACACACACACACACATATGGATACATAACAATAAGTATATACATGCTGAATTCCGTATTATTGGATCTCTTTAGTTGTATTGGATCTCTTTAGTTGTTGTTCTTATATTTTTCCAGACTTAGGATTAAAATGAGACAAATTCAAAACTTGTATTCGTTATTCTATTAATTTGGAAAACCTATGACAAAACAAGAAACATAAATGTTAGTGATTACATGGTATTATAATTATTCAAACTTCAAACTAGAAATAGATCACTGAAATTATAATTCTTTCATAGAATTGAAATATAGAAAGGAATGAAAAAACTCGAAGATTTTACATGATACATATACACATAGAATACAATGATAATTTGTGATTCAAAAGGATTTGTACTCATGTTTTAAATTATGTATTCTGTTATATGCAAATGAACATTCATTTGTTACACCTTCTTATTTAAATTTACTTTATAAATCTGAAAATGAAAGATTGTCTTCTTTACAAATCATATTGATGTTTTATGAATAATAGAAAAAGTAGACATGTTAGATGAAAGAATAAATAGACATGTGTTTGTGGGGAAAGGTACCTTCTAGGATGGGTGTCGAATGTGGAGTTTATAGAGAAAATAGTTTGCTTTTCCAAACTATGTTTATTTGCTATGCATGACATTATACTTGGCCGAGTAACTTATTGACCATTGAAACAAATGGATTTATTTATGTTCTCTACCATATCCTTGTTATGATCTTGCTTGTTTCTTAAATGAATTAAAAAATAGAAAATGCATGTATCATTCTAGGCACGTCCCAGATTCCATCTTGTTTATCGAATTCCTTTTGCTAAGCAATTCGTGCAGGGTCAGGTATTCTAAATAGATTAAGAATTATGGGGAGATGTATACTTCAAGGTTGGGTGGAAAAAGCACCTGAATCTTGTTCTCGTCTTCCTTCTAAGGATTGAAATGAAGATAACTTTGGATTGAAGATCAATAGACACATCTCATCCTCTACTTTGTATTTTCTTGTTATTTGAATTTAAGGCAAAAGAAAAGCCTAAGTATTGTATGTAACTATGAATGATGTATAGAACAAATGAAATACTATGAAGACCCTATGTTGTAAGGATCATTATTTCGATCATGGAAATTCATGTATGTAAGGATCATATTTGACTAACAATATTGAACTAAGGATAGCAGTGAAAGAAGTAGATGAATTTATTTAAGAATAAAGAGTTTTTCGTTTTATTATTGAAATTAGAACGTTTACGTTTTTACAGGAATCCAAAGTTCAACATAAGGTCTATGACGCCCAAAAACACCAAGAGTCAAGGCCCCTATACCATAGCAAGGTTGATTGACTTGCTAGAACAAAAATACAACAAGGAGTTTCAATGCAACAAGGAATGATTGACTAGCATAGAAGACATGCAGGACACTAATCACATTACATTAAAAGACGAAGAGTAACGATAAACAAATAGGAACTCAAACATTGTCCTTAGCCTCTAGAACCAAAATACATTAAAACAACATATCCGAGTATCCAACTATGATAGACAAGAACCAAAAGAAATACAAGGTCTGATAATGCCAAACATAAGAGAATCCAACCATAATAAAATACCAAAGAGACCATAATCTCATCTATACAACAATTAATTCAAGTTAACATTAATTTCAATAACCCAAAATTTAAACTATTATAACTCATTTTATTCCTAATAATTTGCACAATGAATCTGACATTTTATTATTCAAAATATTTAAGAAATCGTAACTCATTCCTACAATTTTTCTATCATTATATTTGATCAACAATAAATTAAATGTTTATTACCCAAGTCCATAAGAAAACTTATACATACAAAAAATCCTAAACAACACTTACCACATGATTAATTAATTATATGAAATAACATATGTATAAATAATTAGTTGTTCCAAGGTCATGATTTCATGATTTGTATAGACTCATACACATACAAAATCTGGACAACTCCAAAAATGACAAATTAATAACTTGAAACCTTGATAACAAATTATAAGCAAACAACTAAAACTGAAAAACCCTTGATCAATGCACAAAGAAATTTACCAATTGCTAAGCCGAATATTTCAGTGGATTCAAACAACCTTTCATAAATAACACTTAATTTTTCATACAAAATATACAAAGAAAGGCATAGGCACAAAGGGATTTAAATCCCTACCTTAGGATGCTATCCTGGCAAAGAATTCGTAAGCGAAGCCTGAAGATCCAACATCCGACAACACACAGGCAACACAATAAGCCAAAACCCCCAAACTTTGACCTCTGCAAAAATCTTCCTTCTCCAAAACTTCCTCCAAAATCCAGGAAAGAAACAACAATTCAAACCCATAAATTCACCCCAAAAAAATTCTTTATGAGAAAACCAAAACTCCCCCCTCCATTTCAAAAAGCAGAAGATACACTTTTTCCAAAAAAGTAACTCCCCATATAGAAAGCATGCAAGATTCCTTTCATAATTCCAATAATTAATTTATATTTCGTAACTCCCCTATACATTCGAATTTTAAATAAATAGATATTGATTATTATTATTATTATTATCTTTTAATAGATTTTCTATGAGCACAATTAAGATGCCAAATTAAATATTTAATTCCCTCTTAAATAATCATTTCAGAAAAGATATATAATCTAAATTATTTAACTCAACAATTTAATTTAATATAACGTAGTAACAATTTTCTATTCATTAATAACTTTAATAAATTAAATTCATTAACTCCTTTATTTTATTAATATTAATACTCCCTCACTGTAAAATATAGATAAATATTAAACCATACACGAGAAATGAACTACGACTAGCCAAAACACAAGGACCAATAGGGCTAACCACTTATATGACCGAACAACCAAAGAACAAGGATACTTGACTGGGAACTCATTCTCGTAGGAACGATGGTCACGTCAAGGGTATGACTGATAAATCCAATTTTCCATTTTACCATTGGGTCATAGAGCACGCTTAGACCTGAAGGTTCAGGTGGAGTCGATGCTCGGTACCTGCAGTTGCATCATCGAGAAAAACACACATACATTTCTCCAACAACAAGTAAATATGTCCCTTTGAAGTGGGTCATGGAATATCATTCCCTCGCACCCCATACAAATACATACACATACAAGAAAACAAACACATGATATATATATATCTCATACATAAAGTAAATATGCCAATCTAGGATCAGTGCATAAGCATATAATCTAACATCTAAACATCCATATATATCTAATGCATAACCAACATTTATTAAATCCAAAACGTCATATGGTAGAATCGTGATAAGAGTCATTACATTAGAGAGTATCATTCAATCACAAAAACAACAGAACAAGTCAACTGAAGTCAAACTTGGTTAAACCGAGTTTGATCGAGGGAGGGGCATTACATATATGTACATATACATATACATATACATATAATCTTGAATCTATTATAGAGATTTTAAATAAAGTTCAAGTCAATACTCTTAAAAACCTACATACATATTAATTTCAACTAATAAAACTAGGAATAAAACTCTTCCTAACATGCATGTTGCTTAGTTTTTTTTTATTTGAAGATTTAATTTTTTTTTTTAACTTTTTATTATTCAAAAAATAGATTTATTTATTTTGTATTTTATTAATTTTTGTATGTGCTCCATTAATTTTTGTTAACATTCTCACATCACTACACTTTATTTTTTATTGTCATTGTAGTTAAGCCTTTTTGTATAACTAATACAACTATTTATATTTAATTTCATTAATAAAAACACTACCACTTTTTCATTAAATAATTAATAATACCAATATTCATTTAAATGAGATCAAATGAAAATACCATTTATCATTTCTTTATTGCTCATAAATTACCTATATATTTCTTATTTTGAAAAGGTGTGACAATAACAATCCAAATGTTACCACAAGATCATCTCAACAATGTCTATTCAACATCTTGACAAAGCACCCATAAAATGCATGCTAATATGTTCATATCACATCACATGTTGCTCTCTTTACATTGCTTTAGCTATTGACTAACTATTATATACCATCTTGTATATATATTAAAGCGTTGACTTGCAAGCATATCATCTGATTTGACATTCAACAACAAAACTGTCTTCAATTAGATTCAAAACTTTTTGCATATAGAATTTTAATTGCTTTTTAATTTAGATTTTAGTCTTTAATTTATTTTTAAATTATTCATTATCTAATCATATAACAAGTATACTAATTATAACATTTTAAAAACATAAAAAATTAAAGTAAGAAATCTCCTCAATGAATTAAAAAATATTAATATTTAAAAAAAATATGTCTAATTAATATAAATATATTTTAATTTTTTTTATAATTAATAAATATAACCAGTAAAATAGTATCTGCCTTTTAATGAAAAGAATCTGCGGCATAGAAAGAATATGTGTTGCGTAAACTTTGGGGCCCACGTTATCTATACAGACAATTTAAATAATGTTTCGTGTTTTTGCAGAGGATAGAAATATGAAAAGTGTGGGTAAACGTTGTGTAAACCCTTCAAAATCTGGTAACAAATTGGGAAATTGACAGCAAAGCATGAAAATGATTACTGTTCTTCTGCATGCTTTCCACCTGATGTTTGTTGCCAACCGAACAGTGAGATAAACAATCAGTCACATAAACTTCCAATTTTCACACAAATATCAAGTAACTAATATTATGGCTCATAGTCATAATATTATTTGCCTCTCTCTTGTTTGGACACAGCTAGAAGAATACTTGACACAGCAAGAAGAATACTCCTCTATTAACAAACACCAGAACAGTACTTATTTCCACTATTGTATCATATTATGGCGGAAAATGGAGCAGAAAATGATTTGGATTTGATCGAGTTGGCCCTTAGTCGTATACTGAGAGACAACCCACATGCTCAATTTAGGGATCGTGCAGTTTCTAAGCTTGCTCAGGATGAGGAGGGCAAGCAATTGTTATTGATACTGTTGGACCAGGTAATTTGGTTGCCCTCTCAGAGCAAACGGAGTCTATTATAATAATTATGATAATATATTGATGGGTACATTTTTTTCATGTGATTGTCTGTAGTTTCTGTTACACATTACCCTTAGCGTTGTGAAGCTCTGCATTATATCTGGTTTGCCTCAACAGTTCTTATATAGCTTATTTTTATATATAGATTCCTTAAGTAGACTGTAGAGCAATAAAGGTTCTTTGCATGGCACCCTTTTGATCAGTCTTGATGTCTGTAATGGACCCGCTTTCATTAATCTAGTGCTAGTTCTTGTCTGCATGTACTTGGGCAAAAATGAGTAATATTTAGCCACAAACCAATCTACCGTCGAGAACTTTCAAGGGGCTAAGCTCAAAAAACGCAGTTAAAAACTTTTGACTTTGAAGTGGTTAAGTTTAACATGCAGTTGAAACCTTTGATGTTGGAGCTTTTAGCCACTATGAACATATGCAATTTTTTTGAACCCCACAGCTAATTTAATTTGAGTGGCTATGGCCTTTAAATATCATGATTTATGATATTGGAACATCAAAACATGTAGACCATGAAATACATCTCAAAGGCAGGTTATGTCAAAATGTGCATCGCAAATATTTTTATTTTGATCTGGTTAGGCTTAAGGCCGAAACTCTGCCCCACAATTCATCGGATTTTTGAGGTGAAATCTTGGTTTAACCAGGGGTGCACTGGTCAGATCTCAAGGCCAGAGTATGCTATTGCGCTAGAGATTACACCTAGTTCCTGCAGGAATCACAACTAATTTGCTGATAGACTAATTGTGACACCACCCGGTGTCACCTCTGAGTTGCAAGCTTGGCTGTGGAGAGTTTTTGCAGCAAGGGGTATGCAGCTGGTTGCTGAAGGCTAATCGGCCTTGGGATTACGTGTAGTTTTTGAAGGAATCACTCCAAGCCGCCAGCAGGCAGTTGCTGCGAATTGCCAAGCAATCCTGGTAATCCAACACTTGCATCTAATTGTAGGAGGAATATCCCCATAGTTTTTATGTTAGGGGCTATGCCATGGCTGCTGAACCCCAATAAATTCTGTTAACCCGAAGATTAAAGCCGATTGTAGGAGGACTCACCCTAGAATTTTTCAGCAACAGGAGGTATACATTGGCTTCAAACGGCAATCATCATGGTAACCCTGGTATTCCACTTAATTGTGTGAAGAATCACCCTGGAAGTGTTTTAGTGGGATTATGCGGTGGTTGCTGAAGGCCACGCAATCCTAGTAACCCTAGGTTAACACCTAATTGTAGGAGTAATCACTTGACAGTGCTTTTACAGGATAGGTTTGGCTGGGGCTTCTGAAGGCAAGACAATCCTGGTCGCACTCAGATTACACCTGATTTTAGGATGATGCAGGATCTTCCTCTTGTGAACAACATCCACAAGACCAAAAGATATTATTTTCGTGTTTCTCTTTTGGAAGCGTTCCCAAAGGAACAACAAAATGTGAAAGGGTGGAGGGTTAAGGAGGCCATGGGTCAAGGAAAACCAATAAATTTATCGTCTCTCCAATTAACTGTTGTAAAATGAATTGAAATCTCAGATAGAGGGGTTGGAAAAACTGAGTTTAGATATTTTAAATAGAGATCAAGTGAATGATACTAGTTTTTGAATGCCTATGACAAATTATCAAATCGGTGTTGTTGCTGGAAGGACAAGGCTGCCATTAATTTGGCTTCCTATCCTTGACTACATCGTAGGAGGAATCAGCTGGGAGTTTTTGCAGTAGAGGTTATGCAACAATGTTTATTCAGTGGGAAGGCCAAGCAATCCTGTCTTTTTGGTATTACATGAACATCTAATTGTAGGAGTAACCAACCCATAATGTTTATTAAACAGGTCCGTAGTAGCTGTCAAAAGCCCAAGTAATTCTGGTCCTCTGGGTTTAAACCTAATTGTAGGAGGAATCATTCAAGCCCTATGGATAGTAAAAGCAGCAAAGCCTGATTGGCCCACCTTTGAAATAAAATTTGGCTACAGGGATTTGTAATGTCCCTTTTTGTAAAATGCCCTAGTTTACCCTAGATTACAATTCCTAGCTATTAAGGGTGGGTTAGAGAGGGAATACCTTTATCTCTCTAATAGAAAAACCCTGCTAACAAGTTAGGAAATTATTAATTAACCTACAAATTATATAATAATTACAAACAACTAACTATGATGATACATAAAATAAAGAATGACTGATTATGATCCATAAAGTAAAGAAATACCAACTATGATTCATAAAGTAAAGTAGAAAAGGCTATAAAGTAAAGGAGGACCAATTATTGATGAAACTTATTACAATTTGCAATTACATTACAAACAACTATAAATGTAGAGATCAGAATCATAGATCATAACTAAAAGAATCCCAATCGTAGCAAGCTAGGATAGGCAACTTGATAGGGTGTCTTAACAACCGTTCTCCCTCAATCAAGCCACACTTGATAGGATGTCTTATTAACCGTTCTCCCTCAGTCAAGCCACACTTGATAGGGTGCCTTTATCAACCGTTATCCCTCAATCAAGCCACATTTGATAGGGTGTCTTTATCAACTGTTCTCCCTATCCAATCCTTCATAACTACGGCTGATTACCATAATCAGACATGATGCTCTCTCTCTCTCTATATATATAAAGCATCATATTACATCATATTAACCACAATAAATCATGCGGTATACTATATTGAGTGATCATAACAGTGATCTTCTATCAACAGTAGTATGCAGGAAACATTATCAGAAATATGCACAGAGATTTCATACCAGAGTATCACCATATCTCCCTGATGGTTGCTGGTTCGATCTGTTCTTTATGCTCCCCTTTTCCAAGATTGTTTGATCCTCAAACACCAATGCAATACTTAAGCATTGATCAGTAATTAATTACCAATACAATACACAACCACTGTATAGAATCGAACTGCTGTATATTTTCTTTCTTATAAATGCCAAATCTCATCGCATTCAATGATGCCTTGAATGCATGGGTGTTGTCTTCTTATACTCCTCCATCGGGCTTGGAGGGTTACAACCTTCCTTCAAAGTGGTGACCGTTGGAAAGGGATCTGTTCCTTTGCTACTAACCGTATGTCTCTTCTTGATTTAATCGCTCTTTTTAATGTATTGTTGTTTATTCTAACTAATCCCTCATTCTGTCCTAGAGAAGATCGCTACTAGAAGGGAAGAGGATCGGTTCTTTCATATAAATATTATTTTCTATATATCAAATCTTATCATATCTGCCCTGCAATATTTCTGACTGTTGAGGATAGACAATTGTAAAATGTTCTACGATCAATGAAATTGTGAAGTCTTACTTGCGTAAGACAATTTCATATTACGGTTAGGGTCTGTTTACTGTTTTGGTCTAGTGTCATGGCAGGGACATGACAGTCTATATTAATATTACTATTAAATACTGCATAAGAACATGATCAAGCTTCATATATAAAGCATACATATTAAGCACATCCCCATGCATACCACCAAGAACAAGGATGTTACTGCCTGTAACTTAATAACAGTTCTGATCTGATCTGATCGATGGTGTTGTCATTGGATGCTTTTGATTCCTTTCCTTTATATCCCTCAATGTGAGGGAGAGGTCACACCTCTTCATCATGTATGGCGTTTGGCAAGAGACATGCCCTTTCCACCATTAGCACCCTTTGAAAGAGTGCAACTCTTCATTATATCCGCCCTTTGAAAGGGACACAACCTTTCACAATCAGATCTGCACTTCTCATTCCCAAATTATCCCCTCTCAAATGAGATACTCTTCTCCCTTTTATATCTCATGTTGAGGGAGTCGCAACTTTTCAGTCCATGTCTTTTGATCATTCATTAACTTAATTGAATTTTAATTATATTCTTTTATATTTTAATTTTAATTTTATTTTTATTCTTGTGAATTTTAAATTTATTATCATTATTATTTGCCAATAAATTCTATTTCAAAGTGGGGACATTACAGGATTACACCTTTGTAGGAGGAATTATTTACTCTTACAAATGGTAAAATCCCATTAGTCTTCCTCTAAGTTGAATTCTTTGCCATGGAGAATTTCTCCACTAGGGTGTGCACACAAGACTTAAAAACTCAAGTGATCTGGTAGACCTCAGTAAGAACACCTAATTGTAAGACGAATCTGTTGTTTTGCCAATAAAGTGTAATTCAATGCATTGCAGAATACATCATGACAGAATATAAAGGAACTCAGATATTCATTGATTCATAATAATGTCAGTACAATGACAATGACCATACTAACTCCGTCCCCATGACTAAGGACTCGCTAATATATAAAGGTGACCGGTCAGTTACCCGGTGTCAACTGTCGACAACTGACGGGTTAACTGCCGTCATTAACTCTAATTACATTAAATGTCTTATTGCTTAATTACCCGACAACATCATCCCCCCCACAAAGAAATGTCGTCTCCGGACGACAGACAACAAAATGGGAATGATATGCCTACAACAGATAACAACTACGAACCCCACAAAATAACAACTACACACAGACTACTGAGGGGGTAAGGGAGGTGTCCCTGATGGTGGAGGGGCTGGGGCTGCTACTGCCAATTGCTCCCGAAGCTGTACCACCTGGTCGGTCCGGTATCGAAGGTCCTGCTCAGCCTGCAACTGCCCCTCCCGGGAACTCCTCACTCGAAACACTGCCTCCATCAATTCCCGATGCTTTGCCTCCAACTCGGCTGCCAGGGTAGCAACTCTCGATTCTGTTGAGGCTCTCTCATTTGACTGCACTGCCAACTCTGCCCTCACGACACTCAATTCTCCTCTCACTCAATTCTCCTCTCACGGCGGCAAGGATCTCATCTGTACTCCTAGCATGGGTGCGCTGCTGCTCTAACTCTGTCTCCAATGCAGGGATGCGAGTGGCCAACTCCTTCTGAGCCCTATCCGCCCTGAGCTGAGTCTCTCAAAGCTCAAGATACCTATCTCGTACAGCCTGCTCAATCCGTCTGACCACAGACTGTGTCTGACTCCCTCCGGCCACCTCCTGGCTCTGCCAGTCTGCTCGCATCTCTGGAAGATCAAGCGTCGGCCATCCATGCTGCTCAAAACACTGCTGAAATGCCACTGCTACTCTAGATGTAGCAAACGCAAGGAGTCTCCGCAAAGTGAGCTGTCCGACAGACTCCTCTACTGTCGAGGCAACCAGTAACTGGACCTCCTCCTCCATCCTGGCTAAGAACTGCACCATAGCAGTAGGTCTCCCCTCTCCAATCCGTCCAACCTGATGCTGCTGCTGCGGTGATACCGCCCCCTCCTCCACCAGCGGTGTCTTTCTATTGCCCTACTTTCTAGTGCCACTGTCCAAGTCGATAACCCCTGGAGGTGAAGGAATACCAGGGTAGGATGGTGTGGGTGGTGCCTGCCTGCGTGGGGATGAAGGTAGAGCCGCATATTTGTCTAGCCATGAATCGACATCGTCCCCCGTCAACCTCTCCTTGATCGTCCTCTGGGCCTCCTCTGTCCTAGGTTCTGTCAGGATGACGGGCATGCGTACTGGTGCACTCGCTGGTGTCGTCATCTTGGCTGTGACTGGCGATGGCTGGACTGGTGGAGGCTGAGGATGCATCTGACCAAACCCAGGTATGGGGATGGTAGAGCTGGTACCCACTGTGACTCCAGATGATGCCAATGGTCCTCCCTCTCCTCTGACAGTCAGGAATGCTAGAGTAAATACCACCTAGCTGGTCCTGCCAGCTCCCCCTCCAGGCATTCCACGATGCCCCCTCGGTACACTTGCCAATGATACTGTCTGAGTGGTGGGGGTCTCCTGCGGCGGTACTGGCTGCTCGGTCTGTGAAAGCCTAAAGGTGCTATCTTCCTCTGAATCATCCGACCCCTCACTAGTGCTATGTCGTCCTGAATCCATGTCACTGGCCGACACCACTACGTGGACCGGTCTCCTCCTCTTCCTGCTAGTCTGTCCCTCGGCGGTAGTCAAAATATCCAGCTCTGACCAATAAAATATAGCTGGCTTAAGGGAGTCGATGCTATCCCGCGGCTGCCATCCTCTACGGTGTGGTGGCACCTGTACCCGCACGGAATCTAAAAATAATTCGATAGCGTGATGTGACATATAAAATACTTTATGTTTCAGCATCATACAGTCGTGGGCTCTGTCTGACAGTAGACTGGCCCAATCATACACCGTGCCCGTTCTAAGTCCTGCCATCAATGTGATTATAGGTACTGCCGCGTCCGACGCTCTGCTGGCGCCAGTCAGCCTGCTCTGTACTACATCAAGTAAACATTGCCAGATGCTAGATTTTAAAAATGTCTTCTTTAGACCTCTTCCCTTCGGATCCAGGATGCGACTCCATTCTTCTGTAGTCAAGTTGTCCCTACACATTTCTTTTAATAGCTGGGTTCTTCTTTCCTCGGACAACTTTGTTACCTTTTTGTCAATCTTTTTACCCTTGTTAGGAATGCCAAATACTCTCTCAAAATCATCAGAGTTAAATGAAACAATGATGTCAGTGTGCTGGAAATTGAATGACGATGTGCGAAGTTCAGGATCATATGTTTTAATCATTTGTCGTAGGCAGGGTTCGAATTCCTTAATATTAAAAATGGGCATCTGAATAGCATCATGGACCCTATCTCTTGCTAATTCAATTTTTACCTCAATATCTGACGGGCTCGTGGCATTTTCCCACCATTGCCTGCACACCGTTCTAGCCAAACCCTCGAATAGAATTGTATTTGCGGTGACCTGTGTAACTCTTCCCTTTCCTGCATCCTGTGCAATTGCTTTGCCCTTGTCTTGGTTGCCCATTGCTACAGCAGGTTTCTTTCTGGCTTCTTTCTTGGTTTGCTCTTCTCTTTCTTGCAATTTCTTCCTCCAGTCTAGCTTTTTCAATCCCCTAGGTTCAGTCGCCATTAATCAAAATAAAATAAAAATTCCTTGTCTAGGGTTCGATTTGTAATTGTTTCGAGTCTTAATTGTCTTTCGTTTTGTACGGATTTGCCTTGCTAATGTGGTATGGCTGATTTGATTGTACGGCTATCACCCGACAATTTTCTAACTGGCAAGTAGCTAATTTGTCCGTACGGACGTCTTTATAACCCGACAATTTTCTAACTTGGCAATTTCCTGAGTATTCATGCCATATAAAACACTTAATGACAAAAAAATAACTTTAACTTTTTTTCTGTACGTCCCTTTTTTCTTTTTTCTTTTTCTTTTTTAACTCAATTCCGTACGTCCGTACGACAGTACGGTTTTTTTAATTTAAAAAAAACATCAATTCTGTACGTCCGTACGGCCTTTTCCGTACGACCATACAGATTTTTTTAAATTATGTACCGTACGGCCATACGAACCTACTGTACTGTTATTTCCGAATGACAACATTTTTATATTTTTTAATTTTCCCTTTTTTCTTTCCTACGGCACCGTACGGAGTCATACGGACCTACCGTACGGTCATTTCCATACGACCGCACTTACCTGTCCGCCTGGGCGGACCTCGTCTCTTGCCTCCGTTGGTGATAGATTTTCAACTTGGAGCCATTTACAGCATCAGACACCTCCATCCCGTCCATCGTCCACAGCTTGATGGCTTCGTTCGCGCCAACTTCACAAATCTTAAAGGGACCTAGCCATTTTACCCTGAACTTGCCTGGCTTAATTTCGTTTCGACCATTAAACTTCAATACCATTTGCCACGGGGTGAACTGCATCCTTAAATGTTTGTCGTGCCAGGCTTTCCGTCGTTGCTGAGCTGTCTCCGTCGCCCACTGTGCCATCGTCCGTCTTTCATCCAACTTATTCAGGGCATATAGTCTCTCTCGGAGGCTTTCCATGTCGCCTAACCTGTTGTCAATGGCAATTCTGAGACTTGGCACCATGAATTCCACTGGCACCACAGCCTCCTGGCCATACATTAATTGGAATGGTGTCTACCCAGTGGTTACCTTGTAAGTTGTTCGGTACGCCCAAAGTACCGACGATAGACGCTCCTCCCAGTCTTCCTTCTCAACCCCGCAGGACTTATAAATTACTAACACCATGATTTTGTTGGTCGCCTCAGCCTGGCCGTTTGCCCGAGAATGGAAAATTTTGAATTCGGTTGTCAACAGCCGGATAATGTGGTTTACGAAGTGCCCTCCTCTATCACTTGTCAACTGTAAAGGTATTTCGTATCGGGTGATAATCTGTTCATAAATGAATCTCGCCATACTAACGGCGGAGTTGTCTGCCAAGGCCCTCGCTTCGACCCATTTGGTCAAGTATTCGGTCGCCACGACAATGTATCTACATCGTCGGGCCCGGCTTGGTTTCAACGGACCAATGAAGTCTAACCCCCATCTATTGAACAACTCTTGAGCATTCGACGGGTTGAGTGGCATAAAATCCCTCTTTAACGGTTGTCCAACGCGTTGACATGTATCACAACTTGTCACCCATTCTCTGGCGTCATTATGCACTGTCGGCCACCATAAGCCTGCTAGTAAGACTTTCCTTGCCATCGTGTCTGGTCCCATGTGTCCTCCTGCGACCCCTTCATGTGCTTCTCTCAGGACTCCTGGGATTTCCTCTTCCAAGACGCATCGTCGTAGGATCTGGTCAGGTCCCATCTTGTAGAGAAGGCCATTTATGAGTTGGAACGTTCTGCTTCTTAGTACAAGTTTTCGTCTTTCGCCTGATGACATTTCCTTAGGAAATTTTGAAGTTGATAGGTATTCGCCCACACTCGTGTACCAGGCAGGAAGGATGGCAATGTGGAAGAGATGGGCGTCCGGAAAATCCTCGTTAACACCTTCGGCCGGCTCTCCAGACTTGATCCGTGATAGCTGGTCGGCGATGACATGGCTCTTGCTAGGTCTGACAATGATGTTGAATGTAAATTCTTGTAACAGCAACAGCCATCGGCTAATCCGCCCCTGGATGATTGGCTTGTTCACCAGGTACATCAACGCCTGGTGATCCACATAAAATGTGAATGGTGTCACCAATAGGTAATGTCGGAATTCTGGACGGAGTATACCATCCCGAGGGCTTCTCTCTCCGTCGTGCTGTAATTCTTCTCTGCTTTTGACAAGAGTCGGCTTGCAAAATACACTGGGTGGTCCAGCCCATGGTTGCCAACCTGCGCTAGTGTGGCCCCTATGGCAAAGTTGGATGCGTCGACATGTACATGGAACTCTTTGTCCCAGTCTGGATATGTCAGGATTGGCGCACCTACCAACCGTGACTTTAACTCCTGGAAAGCCTCTTCTTGGGCCGTCCCCCAGATGTACGGCTCCCCCCTTCGTGTCAGCATATCAAGTGGGTATGATACTTGGGCAAAGTTCTTAATAAACCAACTATAATACCCAATGTGTCCAAGAAATGACTTGACGCCAGTGACATCGTCGGGCGCCTCCATCTCCACAATGACCCGTACCTTGTCAGGGTTAGTCTTCAGTCCGACCTTGCAGACGATGTGCCCTAGTAACTTGCCTTAAGGCACCATAAATCTGCATTTCTTGGGATTTAGGGCGAGGCGGGCTTGTCGGCATCTTTCCATGCATTCGCCAAGTGCGGCGAGATGTGCCTCTTCCGTGCTGTAAATGGACCAGTCGTCCAAGAATGCTTTGAAGTTTCCTATGGACATTTTGTCGAAAATATGGAGGATTATCCGTTGGAAGGTAGCTGGCGCGTTGCACAACCCGAATGGCATCCGGTTGTATGCATAGACGCCATCTTCTACGACAAAGGTGGTCTTCAATTTGTCCTCCTCTGCAATGGAAATTTGATTATATCCGGAGAATCCATCCATAAATGAATAAATTTCATGGCCCGCTACTTCCTCGAGGATGGTGTCTGTGAATGGTATGGGAAATGGATCTTTAATTGTGACAGCATTCAAACACCTGAAGTCTACACAGATTCTTATCTGATCGGCCTCCTTTTTCAAGGATATCACAATGGGTGATACCCATTCGCTGGTCTGGACCTTGAAGATGACAGGCACGGCTCCGGGAACCAGAGGGATCCGGTGTACACAAAGTTCTTGTGGTACCCCTTTGAGGTCTTTATATGTCCAGGCGAACACATCCTTGTACTCTGTGAAAATTTTGAACGCCACCGTCTTCAAGACCGGATTCCAGTCGTCGCCGACCAGAATATTTTTTTGTTCTGAAGTTTCTCCAAGATTTGTAATTTTAAGTGCGGATTCCTCGTACCTTATGGGCTTACTCTTGTCGAACTGGTGCGCTGGTGTGTCATCCACAGGGGCATCCCCTTCCTTGTATTGTCCGTACTCTGGCGGGAACTCGTTCTCGTCAGGTTCTTCTTCGATCTCCAGCATATTGCACCCGTACAGTAATTCATAGTCTTCCATTTGCCAATGGAAGAGCCCTCTCAAAGAATCCGTCTCGTCCTCAGAACAGGCTTGAATTCCTAAGATGCCTTCATCATTTGGTTCCCTGCCATCCTTCCCTTCGTCCGTACCGTTGTCCCCGTCGGACTCTGACTCTGATGCCAACTCTTCACTGACCAGTTGGGTTTTGAGGTCAATGATATATCTTCTGCCGGCCTTTTCCATGGACAAGGTGTTCTTTTTCCAATTGTGGTTTGCTTTTGCCGCCACCAACCAGCCTCTGCCAAGGATGGCATCATATCCCTTCTTCTTCAATGAGATGACCACAAAGTTCAAGACGAGCGGCTGTGTTCTGATTGTTATTGGCTGCGCCATGAGTGTGCCAAGCGGCTTGATGCCGTGTTGGTCTGCTCCCAATAAATTAAAGGTGGACGACCAGAGAGTAGGTTTGCCCAATTTTTTCCATGTTTCCTCTGGCAAGACATTTAGTCCCGACCCACCATCGACAATGGTGTCGGTCAAGATGGTGCCCAGTATACCCATTTCCACCACTGCTGGGTGTCTACCATTGTTGATCGTCAGGGCTAATGGGTTTGCCGCTGTCTCGCCAAGGTTGTCCCTTCCATGTGTTGGTCGGCCAACTGGGGTTATCAGTACGGATTGCAGAAGTGCCGTCCGCAAGTGTGGCATACTTTCCAAGAGATCCTTCACTTTGACAGGTATCTCGACTTGTAGCAGTTGGTTTATAATATTTGTTTCTGCTTTAGAGCGAGAAGTACTTGCAAGCCCGTGTGCATCCTTGTTCGTTGACATCTCCTCCTCCAGTTCCGCTCGTGCCTCTAGTGCCTTTTGTTTTTCTGTACGAGGATCTGGGTAAGTGGCCGCTTTCGTCTTGGATCTTGTTATGGCGAGCACATCCTCCGTTTCTGCATTCAACAAATTCACTCTAGATTTCGGACAGTTGCCATCGTCATGGTCCTCCGGACCGCACCACTTGCAAAGTTTTTGTGGCACTTCCTCCGTTGTACAGTCCCTGGCAAAATGCCCCCATTGGTTGCAAGCCTGACATTGTATCATCGGCCGCCCTTTAGCGTCATATTGGATTTGGCTTCTATTATTAGTATTATTATTATTGCCTCTTCCTCCTCGCCTGTTGTTTCGATAGCCGCCAGACGACGCGTTGTTGATCGCAGGCTGGGACGTGCCGGCTGGTGCAGACGGTTCCGTAAAGAGAACCTGTTGGTTACAGGTCCTCATATTGTACGGACACTCCTTGGTAAGGTGTCCGGCAATCTGACAAATATCACAAAATGCTTTCTTCGGACAAGACCCCTTGGTGTGTCCATCGCTGCGGCAGTTCGTGCACCATAAATCCCCTTCGTCGGCTTTGCTTGTGCATCCTTTGGCACCTTCATCTCTCTCATCATTCGCTCCATATCTTTCTGGAGAGCCCGTACCTTCCGATTAGACTCGTCATCACTGCTACTGCTTTTGTCAGAAGAGGAATCGTCGTCTGACGAGGATTTCTTTTTCTTTTTCTTGGACGTCTTCTGCTCGCTTTCTAAATCCATTGCCCTATTATAGGCATCGATATATGAAGAGGGAGGTACAATCTTCATTTTCCGTCTAAGAGACGTCTTCAGACCTTCCACGAACCACCGTTTTTTCAGTCCGTCTGCGTGCTGGTTCTCCATTTTTCCTAGCAGCTCTTTGAGCTGTCGGCTGTAGGTTTGAACCGTCTCGTTCTTCCTCTGTTTCGTGCTGTAAATTTCGGCTACGATCTCGTTATCGTCTCTTAGGAGGCAAAACTCCGCTTGAAATTCCTTCTTCAAGTCAGGCCATGTGCTAATTTTAGCCTTCTTCGTATCAGAGAACCAGTCGATGGCCACGCCCCTTAGGGTTGCGGGAAACTGTGTTACCCACTCGTCCTGATCGGTAACACCATTCGCTCCCCAAATTGTTTCACAAGTGCGACAGTGGCAGACAGGGTCTTCTTTCCTGTCCCCATGGAACTTTGGAAGTTTTTGTTTTTGCGCCATGCCTTGTCTTTTTACTACTGGTGGCTCTTGTCCTACTCCGGATGGGTTAGATCCTGTAAGAGGTGCTTGACCGTCGTGCCCCGGTGTCCCTCCGACACTCCTAGCAGCCCCGGTGTCTTCTCCCTCCCTTGCCTCCTCCCCACTCCGTGGAGTTTCCCTAGCCTTTGGTGTGCGTGACAAGTCCCTTAAGTCCCTCAACTGAGTTTTAGTACACTCTATCCTGTACTAAATATCCTCATTCATCCAATATACACCAAATTGGTCCCATCAGTCGATGTCTTGATTGTTGAACATTACTTGTGAATAGAGGCATACTCAACTATGTACAATACATCACTCCTTTTGTGAAGCGAGATGTAGTCAACTATCCACAAGAATACCACTCTGCATATGAATCAAGATATGTTCAACTAGCCGTAGCAACAACACTTCTCATGTGGATCAAGACATACTCAACTATTCATAGGTACAAACCTCCAAGTGAATGGATCGAGACATACTCACTATTTGTAGATATGACTTGCTAAGTCTATGGATTGAGACATACTCAACTATCCATAGATACAATACATGAAACTGCCAACCCCTCTTTAGACACTCCATGCCCCACTTGCTCTATAAGAAGGAACACAAATGTAGACCTAGTTCTTCTCATGCAAAGTACCATTTCCAAGCAAGAAGTTAGCTTGAGATGATAAGATACCTCCAGCCTCTTCTTTGACCTTGCTTACTCTTTAATAAATATATTCCTCCTCACTTTCATGGTGGGGAGAGTGTTGATTATGTACGCAAAATCACAATCTTTTATCTCTATTTTAGTTTCAGCCAAAGTTTTATTTGTCTTCTACTTGTCTTCAATGATATCCTTGGCACATTGAATACAATTCATTAGGCTATGTCTTTTGATCAGTTTGTCATTGATGTCACTGGCTTCTTGTTGTGTTTCTGATTCTTGAAGTTTTTGGTTGAGCTGGGTGTATGTGTGCTTCAGTTGCTTGACAAGTTTGAGCTACTTGTCTGCTAGTTTGGTCGTGCAGTTTGGTTGTGTGACTACTTCAATTTCTCAGATGCCAAGTCAACTGTTTCTGCCATGTCATCATTTTTTTTGTGACTAAGCTCTCTTGCACATCAAATATAAAGTTTTTTTTTGGGCATGTAGTGGCTCATTTTTCTTACTGTTCAAAATTTAAGTTTTTCTTCTGAGCCGGCTAAAGGGTGGTTGTTTCATTTGACAACTGTATGTATGCGTTATTTTTTATGCTCAGACTTGATGGAAATTGGCATTTGGTAACTATGCTCTCGGTGGGATATTATTACACGTT
Organism: Cryptomeria japonica; assembly: GCF_030272615.1. NCBI lineage: Eukaryota > Viridiplantae > Streptophyta > Pinopsida > Cupressales > Cupressaceae > Cryptomeria > Cryptomeria japonica. The sequence continues at coordinate 214,904,989 of NC_081413.1, forward strand.
TCTAAAATTCTTTAAACCTAGTAAAGATGTGTTCAAAATCATGAGTTCTTTTTCATTTTTTGCTGTGTATATTTTTGTTCTTTGGTGAAAATCGTGGTTGGTGGAGAGTCACAGATGATGAGCGTTGGAATCCGACTTCACTTCAAAAAAGGTAGACAAGCCCGACATGAAGAAAATCGGGAGTTTGGATATAAGCTGATTTTTTTTAATCGATGTTTGTGTTGACTATGACATTCTTTTGGACAGATGTTATACATTTCCAAGGAATTAGCTTGGGCGTTTTTGATTCTTTTTACCGTATATGTGTGTTTTGGAATTGAGTGGACACTTAAAAAAGTTGCGTGAATTCTATTCATGCCAGCACATGTTCAGAGAGTCGGTTTTTCAAAATATGGTGGCTGAATATTCTTGTCCGAACGCATTTTTGTGTCAGAGACGTTTTTCTTGGGTAGCGCTAACTCTGATAGCTCGAATTCTTTTTTGCAGTTCTGTATTGAATATATTTGTAAGATGCTGTGCACGTATTTTTATGTTGAAAATTAAAAAAACAGGTGGTTGTGTGAGAGGGCAATTCAGTTTGAGTGAAGGGTTGATATCGTGTGGTGAAAAAGATATGGTGAAGTGCTGATGAAAAGACAATTACAGAGCTTTTGCCTTAGATACAACACTCTAATTCATCAAGAGTGTGTTAAAAAACTATGGATTCCTTTTGATTGTATTTTTTCTGGTTGACAAGGGTGTAAGAAATTTATGAAAAAGTGTGGGTGCGGCTTATGCTGGAGATGAATAAAAATAATCTCTTAGGTCGAGAAGTTGTCTTATGGTAGCAACTGGAAACTAGTGTGGCAGATGGCTGTTCACTTCTGGACGTAGATACTGAAAGATATTGTATATGTTGTTAACTCCCAAGATGTGCTATTCTGAATATGGTTTTTAATTTCATACATCTGAGTTAAAGTCTGTATTTAAAAGAATGATCTGTTTGAGTTGTAGGTGTTAGTTTTCACAATACTCTTTTGTACTCGTGATAAGGCTAAGGTTGGTGCCTTAGCTGATTAAAGTTGATGCTTCAGTCATACAGAGTTGGTGCTCTGCATTGTATTTCGGGTTGAAGCCCAGTGGGTTGGTGACTATTAGATTAATGAGAACTTTTGTTGCTGTGGTTTTTTACCCGAAAGCGTTTTCCACGAGATAAACTTTGTGTCCTCTTTGTAATTATTAGTTCAGCTCTGTTATTCTGACCCACTTTGTATTAAAAGTTTTTGAAATATAAGAATTCGATTTCACAACCACCTTCTTTATATTTGACCATATCTAAATTCTCTCTCTTGCTCAAAACTCAAGATCCCTATATGAATTTTTGACCACCAATTTAGAAATATTCAATGACATGCCACTTTAAAATAAAAAATGAAAAGCAATTTAATGCTTGTCTGTGTATTTTTTTATCCTTAGGCAGTGGCTGGCAAGGTGAAAGAAATCGCAATCATTGTTTTTTTCCCATGAAAAAAGTAAAATAAGAAATCTCTTAAACTGAAGAAGTATCCTTGACAAACATTTTGGATTAATTCTTTCAGGCATGTATGAATGTTGGTTGGTGCACTCTCACTCAGATTTATAGTTTAAACTTCACATCCCCATGTTAGATTTCTACCATGTTTATGGAAGGGCACTATGTTTCAATGCTGTTATGTTTCATATCTCCTCTCGTGTCAGATCTCTACACCATCTTTCAACCTAAAAAATTGTGCTTCACACTAGATGCAAAATGAAACTACACAAATCTCTGTAGGCAGGACCTTTGTTGGTAAATGAACAAATTGAAGTTGTTAATGACAAAATCAATTTGCATGCCCCATGAATAACTCTCCAATGTTACCGAAAAAAAATGTTGGCTTTATGACTACTACTTCATCCTCCTTCAATTTCTCCCATAACTGTCTACTGCTCTAATACCAAATTGAAACAATGGTAGAGCATATGCAGAAAACTAGTTGCAAAAACTAAACCATTGTTGCAGATAATTTTATGCTACATGATATACACTAATTTTATGTTACATTGCATTGGCTTATAAAGCCATGATTTCCTGTACAAATTGTCCAAAGTCAAACTATGTTAACGGAAACTAACTCCCCAAACCAATTAACGGTGTTAATTATTAATATCAATAAACAAAGACTTATTTATTTATCTAATCTATACTATATATAATATTATTTCTGACAATATCTTGTATGCAAGAATTTTACTCAATTCAACTTTATCAAGGTATGCAATCTGGTTACATGTCTCCTTTGAAATCTAGTAGATGCATTGATTTTATCCATTCCAGTTATATCCCATTGTTTAGATCAGGGGCATGAGCTTTTTTTTTTTATCAGTAAATACTTTATAGTTTTATTAATAATAGTTATAATTGATACAAAATTTCGAGTTCGGGCCACTCGTTGGCCGTATAACAGACAATCCTGTTGGTGTTGGAAATAAGCCACACCCGGACCGACGATGGACTGGTCCAAGAGGGGCTAGTAGCTCAGTGGTAGAGCACTCCAGCAGTGTATAGAAGGTCCTAGGTTCTAGTCCTAGCTGGTCCATGTCTCAACATGGTAGCAGAGCCAGGTCCAGGCTAGGAGCCCCAAGCACACAAGAGGTGTGGCTTAAAGGGGGGTGTTGGTGTTGGAAATAAGCCACACCCGGACCGATGATGGACTGGTCCAAGAGGGGTCAGTCGCTCAGTGGTAGAGCACTCCAGTAGCGTATGGAAGGTCCTAGGTTTGAGTCCTAGCTGGTCCATGTCTCAACAAATCTCCCCAAGACACCTTACAATGATTGATTCAACAATATACAGTCCCCAAATCAATATACAAAAATTACAGCAAACCTCTTTCACTATCTACCTATACATCTCTGCACTAAGACTGGTTACATACAGAATCTACAGTGTCTGTACACTATCCAAATTGATACCAAAAAAACCAGGATGGACAAAAATCTATCTTCAGCAAAGGAAAATTAGGGACATCAATGTCCCAAGCAGCTAGGCACAATCACACACCCACCAATTCTCGAGGCCACAGTTGGAAACAACCTTCCGATAACCCGCTTGTCCTTACTCTGCTGTGCACCTCGTCCACCTCGTCCTTCCTCCTTTTGACAATTTTCGATTCTCAGGGGCGCCCTCACCTTCGGGATGTTACAGCAGCCTCTTGCTTCCTTTGCACTTGGTCTGAGCTCCCCACATCGCGACAAGCCCTTGCCTCCCACGTTCTGATGAAATCCTTGATTCTTTCCATACCAATCTAGGCAGCTGCTACCTTAATTTCCTTGTCTCGGATGCACCCCAGATGAAAATGAAATGAACTACTACTGTATCTACCAATCTAACCCTTATTATTGCTGTTAATTATTTCCAGAATTTCAAGTCTAATGTATTTGTTTAATTTGATGTATTCGATAGAGGCTTGACAAAGAATAGAAAGGATATAAATAATTGCAGAATCAATAAACTCAGAAATAGTGCAAAACCTGACCTCTTTATTGGTGCCACCAGATTAGTACAGTTGGTCATCAATGGAGACAGAGCAATAATATTCAGCGTTGTAAGTTGCTGAAATTATCGTATAATAATCTGTTTACATATATTCATGCAATGTACATCCAGTTCCAATACTGAATCTGCTTACAACAATGGAGATTCAGTAGAATGCAGAGAATATCCCATGATGATCAGCAGAGAGCCTAACGACAATCAAAAGGTCCAATCTTCCAGTGCCATGGACCGGATATCATACCAACTGAAGATACCAGGAATGACATGCACTTGGATAACTGCCGATCAACTCAGCTCTTGGAGATATAGTCCTCTATCAATATTTACAGGTAGAGATAGCTGCGATAATCTCCTTTGAATGAAACAACAATCCACATCATTGAAATAATAGCGCCTCCTTCAAATAAACATTTGCCCCCGATTGATATTGGTTACCCAATATTTGGACGTAGCTGCCAATACTAAGGTTTGCATTAAATATCAAAAAATTAAATACTTGTAACGCACCGCTATGAAATACAACCACCCCGAAAGATTGATATATTGACTTGCTGCAAATCTATTGATTCCTTCGTCTTAACAAAACTTTTCCTTTCCTGTGTGCTAGCATTCCTGAGAGGGTGCAATAGATGAGGCGCCCTCGCAGTGGTACCGATTGTAGCCCGATTCCCTCACAACACTTGTATCTCCTTCTCTTGGTCTTTACCAAAGGAATTGAATCATCTATGAAATGATCTTCCATTATCTTCCCCCGAAGTTAATCGCTTCTAAGGTCCTTACGATAGTCACGACTGACAATTATTGAGAGTGTAATTTAATTGAGCAGAGAGGCAACCAGCTCACGATCATATTTGAGATGGAAGAAATTCATCATGAAACAATAATGAACTTCCAGTATTAGCAAATAACTTATTCACATGAACTTATCTGCAAATTTGTCTCCAACTGAGACTTCACAAATTTGGCACAAATGTAGACTCCCAGTATTAGCAAATAACTTATTCAAATGAACTTATCTGCAAATTTGTCTCCAACTGAGACTTCACAAATTTGGCACAAATGTAGACTCCGTTATGAAGTCACTCCTTTGGAAGAACTAGGTTTTCATCCAACTCTTCTATCACTCCTGAAGGTTTCCGTCCCCAGAAATCAAAGTCATTTATCAAATCCAAAAGCATGCCTTTGCTACAACACCGGGACCTCCTTATAAAGCCCTCCAAGAAACATCTAGAAGATCAAGCCAGTTAGAGAAGTTTATTAAATAAAGTGATCCTATAATAATATATTATTTCTTTATTGTTATTTAATTAAATTAATTAATATTAAGTCATCGTATGAATATTTCATTTATGCCACCTTAAAAATTGGGGACATTACAGTCCTCCCAGCCCAAACATTGCTTGTCATCAAGCAACTCTCTGCTGCACCACTAGGATCCCAAACTAGCCATGTGAAAAATATTACATCACTCCACTACTGCACTCTGATGCAACCAGCATTGTCGAATCCAGAACTCTGTTATCCTGAAGCATTCCCGCTACCAAGTTGATTTACGGATCCTAAATCATCACACACTTATGCCAATGGAAAGCGGAGGGGTAGAAGTCTCTTATCGTGCCACCAATGCCTAACGTCCATCCATTGTATGAGTTCCCAAGGATGGGAACAATGATCATCCTAAGTGCATAATCAGTCGTGATGATATACCATATGTTGCTGTTGTAAATGAGGACAGCATCTATTTGACTGAGAACCTCACTCCAAGTGAAGCAATAAGGACCTTCAATAAGAGAACCTCCAATAAGAGAGAGATGATACAATCCTTTCCAACTCTTCAGGTCAATTGCTGTTCCTGAAATCTTTGTGGTTTCATTATGCCATGTATCAAGACTCAGCTGACACTTATCCATTCCAAGTAAATGCCACACATCATGAAGAACATTGATTATGCACACTTCATACCCTGACGATTGAGCAACTCCACAATTCAATAATGTATCATGAGGTAGAAGAGTAGCAATAGCTTCTCCAAGAGTGTCTACATGCTTAAACACAGCTGAATCACCAATGCCCCTATCCATGTTCACTCCATTATAAGCTGGTCTAGAAAAAGTAAGCTCTACCATGAAAGCCTCTAGGAGAGATAACTCCCCAAACTCTCCATAAATGACCAAAGGTCCAACCAAGACACTTATGCCTCCTTCTTGTAATGTCCCTTTCCGTGAGTTATGTGAATAATTAAATTTAATAGCAGAAAGCTAAAGTCATTAATATTGGCTCTTAATTATTCACTTTAATTCATAAGGGACCATTTTAAGTGAAAATGAAATAAAAGAGCGAAAAGGCTAAAGTTTTGTACAAAATATTCTAATTGTTCATTATGACTTAAGTGGGGCCACACTTAAGTTATAACATTATGTCTCCTAGGCAGCTTCATTAAGGTGGTGGTTTAATTAATAATTTGTGCAAGCATTAATATTTTCCCTCAAATCGCCTAAGTTATGAAGTGAAGAGGAAATCGATAGCTTTTTCAGTTGAAGGACTCTCTCTTATTAAAGGCATCAACTTGGGGTTTGGGATTCATTCATTCATCGATTTTGGTTTATGATTTTTTCTCTGCAAGTTGAGTTTTTCTTCCAGGACGCATTCCCTGTGAAGCTTTTCTTCTGGACAAAACCCCAGAAGTCTGTGAGAAATCCATTATACATCTAGCGCTGCTGTCTGGAGGTGAATTTCCTTGTGTTTGAAGACAACAATCTGGTCTATCAGTATATTATATCTCCAGCAAATCAACCATGTCTTGGACTCATTAGATTGCAGCCTGTAGCTGATCATCGCAGCCTATGGAAGGATTCTTATTTGCTGACAGAGCCTGATAATATCAGACTGGGACAGTGACAAAGAGGGCAGCAATCATACCTTTCACTGCAATGTCCATAGCTGTAAAAGGTGTGATTTATCTACTGAGTTGTTATATCATTCTGAAATCTGATATGAATCAAAGTAATGTATGAGAGCACAATAAACATATTCAAAAAATACTATGAATTGTTTCTCTTTGCAAATTATCTTGCTGCAAGTTGTCCATACTTATGCTATAAAACGAAACCCAAGCACACATTCAAGAAAATTGCAAAAATTCCATAAAAATCAGAAGTTAGAATATTTCACTTCTACACTTGCAGGTATAAAAGTTAAAACTAGTGGCTGTTCCACGAAATGTGTGCTCAGCTATTCCATCTTCCTCTATGATTTGAGCCTTCAATGGATTCTCTAAAAGAGGAAACTCATAAACCTCATGATGGATACAAACAAAAATTTGCGAACCTTACCTCTTTCCTTGTCCACCCAAACTTGAATGTTCCTCTTGTAAGTGTTGTCTTGCTTGGGCAGTCAACCACTTGGCCCTCCAATCTCTTTGTAGCTATCCATCATACGTACTTTGTGACTAATTTACATCCCTTAAGGTATGATGTGTTGATTTTAGCAATCAGATTAGCAGTATAGAACAGAAAATCAGAATGCAAAGTAATTCATATGCATAACACACATGTACCCTGGGAAACCTCCCTCTTGAAGGAAAACCCCAGCAACCAAAGATCTCAGATCTGATTAGATTAATGTCAGAAGATAATCAAATACAAATTCGCCCACCTAGGGCATGACAGAATTGACTTATCTGAATCACAAGTTCTGATGTGAACTTGACTGAATCTCCAATCAGATGTAGGGCAGACCTTAGGGCAGATCAGTCTGATATAGTTCGCACAGCAAGAGGATAGCTTCTTGGATCAGAAGTCTGCCGATTTACAAGAATGTGAATTCGTTGTCGCTCAGAATGTGTTAGCTGACTCTTGGAGAATATTCGCTGACTTCAACATTGAATTCGCTGGCAGAGTGGTATTCGCTGATCAAGTGCACATTATTATCTATGAAATGGATTACAATCCATTGATTATATAGGAGGTACAAGCATTATATCTTGCCTTAGTCGGCTAAGGACTTTGGCGCCAAAATATAATGCTTTTAGTTTAAGTTACATGAATAGGTCCATGCTTCCACACGTTACATTTGTGTTTGCCCTTTGAGTGTTTAATGTGCCTAGGCGGGACCAATCTTCAATGGTCACAAGTTACATTATGGGGTCAGACCCATTTATAACCACAAGTTACATAGGTTAGGACCTAACCAATAACCCTTTACAAGTTACATATGAATGGGACATGACCTATTGAATTTACAAATTACACAATAAATTTTAAGGCCGAAGGCCACATCTAAAATTTACCAAGCTAGGTCGGCCCAATCAAGGGATATGACCTAGCTACATTTTCAACACTCCCTTTTAGCTAGGGAGGATCCCTTTGATTAATCAAGTTACATTGTGACCATGCTTCATGGACTCTTTCCACCATGCATTCTCATAGAAGATGAATTCAATATACATCATGTACTTCTTCCATGATATTCATCATGCATACCTGCAGGAAATGAATACACAAATACACATCATGAACTTCTTTCATGATATCCATCATGCACATCCACAGAGGATGGATTCAAAGAATACAGTCATGGATTCCTTCCATGATATCCATTATGCACACCTGCAATAATTAATACTCAAAGATACATATAACCATACAACATAAATCATGCACAACCGCAGAGGATACATAAGCTTCTTCACAGAGAAGGACAACTTGTCACCTTGCACACCGCAGAGGGTGAACTCACCTTGCACTCCGCAGAGGGTGAGAAATAACCGCCACCTTGCACTCCGCAAAGGGTGGACTCACCTTGCACTCCGCAGAGGGTGAGCGAGCACTGCCACCTTGCACTTCGCAGAGGGTGGATGATACACCCAGTGTATCATGGTTAGTATCATAAAAAAAAACCAAAAAAACAATTTGCAATAGACAAGGAATATTAGATATATATTATCAATTCCAAAAGGAAATAACTTTGCTATAATCAAGTAGAGATCATACATTAGACATATTCTTATTAAATCCATCATTAGAGCTGAAACACAAAGTTTAGAAGACCAGCAATAAGATTTACTGAAATAAGGTATTTTGACAGTATCATGAGACTCCCTCTAAAACCCTATCTAGATGATAAATCCACAACAAATTTCCTGACTTAAAGTTGGAATCAATCTAAAATAGAATTTATCAATTTGTATCCTTAATAAAGAGAAGGTTTGAAAGTTTGAGTAGACTTTCAAATCTAGATCCGATGGCATGAGCTGAAGTGGGCCTTGGATCATGCTTGAGGACCTGAAAATTTTCCTTCTAGAACAACTGTAAGGGTTAGTTTCCAATACATCATTACTGAAATAAAACAACAAGATCAGAAGTTTTAACTTAGGGATGGATCACAAACCAATAGATCAAAAGAGGAAATCTTCACGATTGTGGGGATTTGATACTTCATTTATGTTTGCATCTTCTTGTTCGTCCTGAATTTGACAGTCCCTTGCAAAGTGGCCAAGCTTGTTGCATCGGAAGCATCGGATGTGAGATAAGTCTCTTGGTCTCTTCCTTGAATGAGGGGTAGAAGAGCTGAAATCTCTATTTCTCTTGACTTGAGATCATTCTTCTTCCAATGGCTGCCTTCCTTCTTAGCCAAGAGGACATGTTGCTCATCATAAGGGTTCTTAATTTTGCAGCCAGCCGAGACTCTTCTTGAATGCAATCTCCCATTAATTGATCAAACTTAGGAAGCTCAACTCTGGCACTGATTCCTTGAACAAACGGTTCCCAAGAGGGAGGAAGACCATTTAGGGCAGTCATAGATAATTCACTTTCTTCCATTTAGGGCAGTCATAGATAATTCACTTTCTTCAACGCTCTTCCCAACGGTAGCAAGCTGATCTCTTAGCTCAGAGATTCTCATGAAGTAAGCAGCAACCAAAGATCTCAGATCTGATTAGATTAATGTCAGAAGATAATCAAATACAAATTCGCCCACCTAGGGCATGACAGAATTGACTTATCTGAATCACAAGTTCTGATGTGAACTTGACTGAATCTCCAATCAGATGTAGGGCAGACCTTAGGGCAGATCAGTCTGATATAGTTCGCACAGCAAGAGGATAGCTACTTGGATCAGAAGTCTGCTGATTTACAAGAATGTGAATTCGCTGTCACTCATAATGTGTTAGCTGACTCTTGGAGAATATTCGCTGACTTCAACATTGAATTCGCTGGCAGAGTGGTATTCGATGATCAAGTGCACATTATTATCTATGAAATGGATTACAATCCATTGATTATATAGGAGGTACAAGCATTATATCTTGCCTTTGTTGGCTAAGGACTTTGGCGCCAAAATATAATGCTTTTAGTTTAAGTTACATGAATAGGTCCATGCTTCCACACGTTACATTTGTGTTTGCCCTTTGAGTGTTTTATGTGCCTAGGCGGGACCAATCTCCAATGGTCACAAGTTACATTATGGGGTCAGACCCATTTATAACCACAAGTTACATAGGTTAGGACCTAACCAATAACCCTTTACAAGTTACATATGAATGGGACTTGACCTATTGAATTTACAAATTACACAATAAATTTTAAGGCCGAAGGCCACATCTAAAATTTACCAAGCTAGGTCGGCCCAATCAAGGGATACGACCTAGCTACATTTTCAACATTATGTACAAAATCAGAACCTTTGTGGCTTGAATCTTCAATACATTCCTTACACAAAATTTGGGTGCCCATATTGGGAGACTCCTCAATACCATCATCCTCATGTGAAGTGGCTGCCATCTCATGATTATGCAAAGGTGAGGGACTGTTGTTGCCAAGCAAAAAATCAAAATGGTAGTCATACCTTTCCTCAAACACTCCTTCCTTCTTTTTTGAAGGTTCTTTATCAAGTGCTGCTCCAAGAGATGTCTCTAACTGAAAATCACATCCTTCAAGCTTGTTTTGAGCCTTCATCCTCTTGGCTGTCATGTTCATAGGTGTGCCATTGATTTTTGTTGTACTAAAGTGTGTACCGCACCAAAAACCATTTTCCTCAAGGTTGCCAACTGTTCCAAGTTCCAACTAAAGTACTGATGTCAACAATCAGTAAATCAGATTTTTTTGAATTTAGGGTAGCATCATGTCCAATCAAGAAGTCATCCTCTTCAGGATGAGGTGTCAAAACACAAAGAGATCTATTCCATTCTGAATCAAAGACAATTTTTTTCCCAATTGCACCACTATCATCCTTGATGATCCACAAGGAGTATAAACAATCTTTTCTTCTTTGATCATAGTTTGAGCCTTCATTGCAGCTTCTTCACTGAGCGTTTCCTCCTCAATAAACGCTGGCACAAGAGAAGTATCTAACTGAAAATGATTGCAAACTAAATCCTCTTCTCTATGAAGATCCTCCATCTGTTCTATTATTTTATTATTTTCCTCTTTCTTAGGTGTGGCTGCAAGAAATGATTCATCTTCTTTTCTTCTTAATGCATTAAAATATATCTCATCAAGCTGGAAGCAATGATCTCCATCCAGAATTAGGTGTATGTAATTTTAATTCATTACAACCAAAGCTTCTTTGAGTACTTGTAAAGACGCAAGAGATAATTCTCCTTCAAGGCTTTTGTGTCCTCCTTGAGTCTTCGAACAATAATCTGCTAGCATCTCATGAGTGTCATCTATGTGGGCTAGGGTAGCAATAATCATGTCTTTGTTTATCCTCAATTGACCTTCCAAGTGACGTGACTCTTGAAGTCTAACATCTTCAAACAAATGTTCTGGCTTGCCTTCATAATCATGTCATTCAAAAACAGCTCCCTTCATAACATGTCTTCCACACAACTCACATTTTGAAGCTAGGTCAACATCTTATTCAACCAAAGGATTGTCACCAGAACAGTGAGTGGAATCATTTACCTCATGCTCTTCTTCAACTGCTGATGCAAAATCAGACTGTGAGAATTTTCATCTTTAACCTCTTCAAAGTGTCTTTGCTGTCCTTACTTTCATCTTTTTCCAAAGTAGGTGGTTTCTTCATGAGAGGTATCCAGCTGAAAGTCACACATTCTCCCAATTGCCTTAGCTGTCATTAAACTAGTCCATACCTGCACCTCCTTAGATGTTATGTTTTTTGCCTCCAAGTAACTCCATGGTGAAGGATCCGTGACAAACCAAACATAATCGAACCGAAGGACCTTCTTGTTAGGCAATTTCTTGGTCTCTACAATAAGCTCTGTACAACAATATGCCTCATATGATCTTACCAAGTATTCCTCCAATGTAATCATGTGTACAAAACAAGGGAAATCAATCACACTATGGGCTGTCATACCTTGCTTATAGCTGGAATCTAAAGATTGGGTTGATTCTTGCTTGTCCATATCCTCCTTGGGGCTTCAAGAAGCTTCAATGTGTTTGGCTAGGATTCCAAATTTGTTTGGCTAGGATTCCAAATCTTTATACACGTGGACTGAATTTTGTCTTTTGCATGATCAATTGCAGGCTGCAAATCACAAACAAGTGATTCCTCTTTCTTTTCCATCTTATCTTCCATAATGGCTTCTGAGCTTTCTTCTTCCAGGAATGTTTCTGCTGGCTTCAGCTCTTCACTCTTCTTATTTCTTTCAATTTCTCCATCTGAATTGTCTCTTAGACAATACTCTGATTCATCATACTTAGAAGTTAGAACCTATGCCATTAGCAAGCTCCTTGAGCTTTTTAACCTCTTTGTCTGCACAAGCATCCTTTTGACCTTGTTTAATTTTTGGTTGAGATTTTGATTCAGCATCCATTTCTTCTTTCTTTTTTTTATGTAGTACTGTTGTGACCTTTATCACACATCGCCCCATTGCAAATGGGGACCCTCTCTTTTCTTGCTTTCTAGGGTTTTGTTAGTGTCCTATGACCTTCCGCTACAGTTTCACCAAGCCTTGTCCAGTTTTGAGCATTCAGGTCCTGACGATTGAAAGTTAGTTTTTGCAAATTATGTGATTCCGAAATACGAACACCACCAGAGTGCTTAGAAAGGCCAAAGGACGAAGATCGCAATTGATTTGGACGAATTTGGACAACTTTCTATTTTAGAAAGTTTGCTTTTTTGCTTTTTCCTATATTTTTAGGAAGTTTGGTTTTTGGCATTTTCAGCCCGATCCCCGGTGTGGCTATTTTTAGAAAGTTTTTCCTAGATTTTAGGGATCCCTGCTTTTTGCTTTTCCAGGATGCGAACCTAGGGTTTACACTTACACCGCTGACCAGCTTCGACCAGGACTCAAAAATTCCAAGTTTTGACCTAAAAAGCTAAATCCCTAGATTTTAGGGATCATACTGCTTCAGATGATCCACCTAGGCATGGATTTCAAATTTCAAGTTAATCCGCTTAAATTTGATTAAGCTGTGAAATTTTGAAATTTTTCTAAAAAATTCTTCTAAGTTTGGCTAATGAAGGTTTTAAAGTATGGTTGCAGGTTCAAATGATCTCATGATGCGGGAGGCCATGAAGAGAAGACCCTCCTAAAGTGCGCCATGTGTTGAAGACCCTCCAAAGTCCGCCTTGAGCCTTGTATAAATGATGCCACGTGTGTGGGGAGCCATGAAGAGGGGTTAGTATAAACTCCGCCTTGGTAGTCAAGTCACCAAAGTCCGCCTAGGACATGGGGAGATGCCACCAAAGTCCGCCATGTCTTGGGACTCTCCAAAGTCCGCCATGGGGAGATGCCACCAAAGTCCGCCATGAAGGAGGACCCTTCAAACTCTGCCCTAGGATAGAGGGTCACCAAGAAAGCCCTCCAAAGTCCGCCATGGGGAGATAGTCCAAAACTCCGCCTTGGTGGAGAGCGCTCCAAACTCCGCCATGCTATGAAGGGGAACCCTCCAAAGTCCGCCCAAGGGGTGCAATCAAAAGTCCGCCATCCTAGAGATACATCAAACTCCGCCATGTGTGTGTGGTCATCGAGAGAGCCCTCCAAACTCCGCCATAGCCATGTGGAAGACCTTCAAAAGTCCGCCCAAGCATGTCAAGTAGTGGAAGACCTTCAAAAGTCCGCCCAAGGTCTTCAAGTGATGGGAGCCTTGCCTAAAGTCTGCCCTAGGGGATGTTGCCTAAAGTCCGCCCTATGTTGGAGACCCATCAAAACTCCACCCCAGGCCTTCAAATGTTGAAAGGTAAAGGAAAGTCCGCCCATGAGGAGAGGTCTAGAAGTCCGCCCATGAGGAGAGTCCTCAGAAGTTCGCCCAAGCTAAGGGCTCACCAAGGTCCACTCTAGGAGAAGGTAACTCCAAAGTCCGCCTAGGCCATGTGGAGGTCTTCTCGGCCTTCTCAAACTCTGCCATACATTGAAAGGTAAAGGAAAGTTCACCAAAATTTGAAAATAATGAAGGTAAGCTTCCAAAAGTCCACTTACACATGAAAAGTCAAACGAAATCAACATGATGTCACAAAACTCCTCCAAGATTTCGAACTCAAAGACCAAAATAGAAAGTTTTTTTTGAAAGAAAATATTTAAGGATTATTGAATATTTTCAAACTTAAATAAAAAATGGAAAGCTTTTTTGGAAAAGAATATTGGAAGATTATTAGATATTTTTAAACTTAAATCAAAATGGAAAGCTTTTTTGAAAGAGAAAAAACTTGGAAACATGACGTTAAAATTAGGAAGTATGAGTTGGAAGATTTCAAGGGTTTCTACTTGAGGATTTAACCTTGTCTACAAATACTTCATTATCAACTTCATTATTACACCAAGAAGTGCGAAGTTACTAAGGAGAGCTTAGTGAAGTATTTCAGTTTGAAGTTACTAAGGAGAGCTTAGTGAAGTATTTCAGTTTGAAGATCATCTGGAGAAAATTTTTGATATCGCTGGAAGTTGGATAACTTTTTTGACAAAAGTTTCACGGATTTTTGGAGAAAGGCAACTATTACGAGGAAGGATTATCTAAACTTTTCTGAATTTCTGAGTGTTCTGGAGAAAATTCTAGCCTTACTTCTATCCAATTCGAAGGTGAAATTAAAATTATGAATTTTCTGAATATTTTCCAGAATTTAATAAATGATTTTTTTTTGAAAATTTGGAGAAAGAAAATCAATTTTTTTTGGCTAAGTATGAATTTTTTTGAAAGTTTTGACACTTGGTGGTAACCACAACCAGACTTAAGATTGAGGGTTTTTTGAGGTGAATTTTTTTTTTTTTTTTTGGCTAAGTATGGGAATAAAAATGAAAATTTTCCAACACTCAGCCATTTTGCAGCCCCGTTATTTTCGAAATTTTGCAATTTATCTTCTGAACTTAAAATTTCATTGTTTATCTGCAGGTCCTGGACATTATGAAATTTCAAGTGGATAAAGATGCTCCCCCAGAGTCGAGGATGACTTCAAAATGGAAGAACGTCAGCGACACCAACCTCGAACACATCAATTTGAGGGAATTTAAGAAGCGAATGTTTGGTTTGGACAACCTTGTGCTTAGCACCATTGCGCGAAAGATGATGAAGAGTGGCATCGTGCATGTTGCTGGCTTCCTCCCCAACATGCAGTGCAATGAACTAGTAGTCGAATGTGCCAAACACTACAACCCCATCAGTAAGGACATGGTTGCACCTGATGGAAGAGTGCTGGCGAATAGCAGTGATGAGGCCATCAGAGAGGCCTTCAGGATCCCAGAGTATCACAACACAGTGTATATGACAAAGGACGGAGCTGACAGTCTGTATCAGGACCACCTAGAGGAATATGATGCCATATCAATGATGAGGCCATCAGAGAGGCCTTCAGGATCCCAGAGTATCACAACACAATGTATATGACAAAGGACGAAGCTGACAGTCTGTATCAGGACCACCTGGAGGAATATGATGCCATAGTCAACCATTCCTGGCTAGACAAGCCGAGGAAGGGCGCCTCCAAACTTCAGAGGAAGAGCCTAGTGCGAGCATATTTCAAGGACGACATGATCATCCTGCTCAATAGAATAATGGGAAATCCTCAGGGAGCTCCATTTGAACCCTGGATGTATTATTTCATTAATGAAATAATCAATGGAGTAAAAATGATAGACTGGGCCAAGATGATTAGTGTTGGTTGAAAATTTTGTACACTTGAGGAAATATACAAAATTGTGGTTTCAACCATAGCACACGAGTAAAAACTCTCCTAATTAAGGGAAGGCTCCCCCTATCTAACTACAACTTGGAAAGTAAAATGGGATGGGACAACAATCTTTCTTCTTTTTTCAAGAAAGACAATACCCTTTTCTCTTCACAGAAAAAGATAGCGATTGAATAACAGCAGTAACCACTTTAAAGTGAAATAAGAGAAAGGAAATGAAGTTTCCTGAAAGCGCAAAGACTTCCGTCACTTCCTTCGGGACGGGACAACAATATCAAGCTCAAAGACTTGACTATTGGAAGTCCTATCTACCCTTTGCTATACTAAATTTTACAACGAATAAAAGACAACAACTCAAAGACTGGAATAATTTATTCTTTTAACACAAAGACAAGAACTAATGCAAGCTCAAAGACTTGCTGCTATTTCTTATCAAACAGTAATTTTCCTCAAGAATAGACACAAGCTCAAAGACTTGCTGCTCCTTCTAGAGATTTTCCTATTTTAATTAATCTTCTCTACTTGCAGCTCAAAGACTTCAAATCAGATTGGACTAAGTTCCTTTAGAAATACTTTGCATAGAAGAAATAAAAAGATTCAAACTCAAACGTGTAGCTCAAAGACTCAAAACTTGAGTAATCCTTCTTTATTATTCTTCCAAAACCTTTCAATCCACATACATAAGCTCAAAGACTTCTTGCTGTAAATTTGGCAGAGTTTTTACTTGCTTTCCAAAAGATATATTTACAATGGACCTCTCAAGTATTTATAGAGGAGGAGCCTTGAGAAAAAGGTGGGAGGATCCTAACTAACTTGAAAGATTCTCTCAACCACCAAGACTCATTCAATAAATAACTGAGACTTAATTAATTAACTAAGAGTTACTCTAACTAACTAAGACTTATTCCAACTACAGTCCTAATTGGACACAACTTGTAGTTGCCTTACATGTAATTACAAAAGTACGTTTTACAAAAATACTTTTACATGTAACTTGTTAAAACAAAATTACAACTAAAGATTACAAAAGAGGGAAAATTCAACTAAGTGTTGAAAAACACTTAAGTTGCATTTTGTGAAGACACGAATCTTTGAAATTTCCGGATGCTCGCTTGTAGTTCCTCGGGATTCGGTTCATGGGTGTTCTTAGCAACAACCATAGTCTTCACAATAGTGTCGTGACAGCGGAGGAGCGCGAAATTGTCTTTATCTAGGATAGACTGGATCTCATGCAAAAAGGCTTGGTGTTTCGTCAATGCTTGAATTGAAGCTGCCGAGAATTGTTCACTCCTCCATTCATTATGAATCCTCATCTGTAAATCAGCAAGAACCTCTTCTTCTGGAATCAGCTCTCCATCCTGACTTACTATATTGCAAGAGGCCCTTTCACAATGTGAGACAATACCTCAATAGACTTCATCTCGGAATCTCCTTGCATCACTGATCTCCTCAATGAGGGATTTAAGAACAAGGGTCTTGTTTTCCATGAGTTCCTCAAATTCCAAGTACATGACCCTGGAAGAGATGATGGCGTGCTCCTGCAAAATACTCAGCTGTTGTTGGGGCATGGTACGCCAAATTGCCAGACTTTTCTCAACACTTTCCAGATTCTTTTTGAAAGTGTTAGAAGTCTGATCCAGTTTCTCCTCAATGGTTTCCAACTTAGACATTATTTGAAAAATGTCTTTTACCACTTGTATACATTGATCATGAAGCTGATCAACCCAGGAATCCAGTGCTTGTACTTTCTGAGCAGCCCTTTCCACTCCACGAATCGATTCTTGGGAACCAGAAGAACCTATGGAGTTACTCCCTTCAGCAGCAGGTTTTGTGATTTTATGAATGGCTGTCATGAGCTGTCGGTTTTCTTCTTCTAGCTTGTCTTTCTTTGCAAGAAGATCGTCACACCTTTGCACTAGTGAAGCAACAAAAAACTGAGCATCATGTTTAATGACCTCATGTGTTTGCTTGCCCAGTTCTACCCTTGTAACCTTATAATCAGCAGCTGTCATTTCATCAAGTGGTTTATCTGCAATAGGTTCCACAATTTCAGCTACTTTCATCTTGTTGCTATCAACAGCTACCCTAGAGATAGTCTTCGCCTTCTTAGCAACTTTGGATCTGGACTGTTTGAGTTGCTGGTAGTCAAAGGCATCAGGTGAGATCTCTTGCTTCTTTCTTTTCGGGGTGAAAGAACTAAGCCATGGAGGCAAAGTCATCAACTCACTTCCAGTAGCAGCCGTAGGCAAAGGAGAAGCAGTTTTTGTTTGAATTACCGTGGTTACCCTGGGAGGAATATCTGTTTGAATAGCGACCACGGTTTGCTCAGTTACCAATGGACATGAAGATTGCCTCATGAATTCTTCAAAACTAGAAGTAGAAGTATCAATTTTTGATAACTGAATGCAAGTGGGATTATCTTCAGGAACTTTCAACACACTTTCTCGTTGTTGATCAGGAGAAGGCCCGTATGCTGAAATGGGAACTGCATTCTGAGGAGACTCATCTACGAGCAAATCAGGAGGAGAAAGAGGTGTCTCAATGGGAATTGGAGGAATGACCTCGTGAGGCGAGTCTGAAACTAGAGACTTAGGTGCATCGTTAGATTGCTGCCCCCTCTTCTGGATTATCCAGATCGATCACCCGAATATGGAACCGTGATTTCTCCTTCCCACGAGTAGTCGTCTCCTCAGGATGAAGCACTACTGCACGACTAACTCGTAACTTGATCCTTGTGCCTGAAGATGAAGCACCCTCCTTGTTATCAATCTGAATCTCTTCTTTACCAACCTTGATTTTGATAAGTCTAATAGCATTACTTTTCAGCCATGCGTTAGTGTTGGCCAAGATAGGCTGAAATTTGTCAAGGATGGAGACGCACTCTTTGTGTGACCATTGGATCAAAGGAAGTGGAGCTCCCTCAACCCTTCATGAAATGTATTCAGGATCAAGTATATGCCCGTCATCGATCATCCCTTGTGGGATATCCGCCAAGTTCAAGTCAACAATTTGCTCAACAGTGAGCCTGCAGTAATCCATCTTCAGAACTTCGGCTTCCGTGCGGAGATCTACCCAGATGTCTTCAATGCGATGAACATGCACAAAGGATTTCTTGATCTTCTCCTTCATACCTCTATAATCAAAATCAGCTCTAGGTTTGAACCTCTTAAGCTTGATTTCTTGCAATTCAGCCTCCATGGCCTTAGCCTTCATAGATGTGACAAGGGAGTATCGACCAATTTTCAATGGGTTTGTGCTAGAGATCCCCATTCCAACCTTGTGTCTAGCAGACTGAAAAGTATGAACAGCCATGATCTGTCTTCCCAACTCCATAAGAATTATCTTATCGGTTGGGTATCTTGGAAGCATGTATGGCTGTCCATCATAGCATCCAATCCTCATATAGGTGAAGGTGGGAAATTGCAGGAATAAACACCCATACTCAGACACTTTGACCCATGCCTCATCTGATACTCTTTTGTTTCTGAGATCCACGTCAAACTGACACATGAAATATCCAAAGAATGCATCTTGGACCCTTCTGAAATGCAGTCTACTAGGTTTCAATGGCAACTGGTCATAATATTCCCAAACTGGTATAAGCGAGCGATCACCCTTGGTAGAAAGACCTGGAAAGTGTCTAAGTGACGCTGCTAAATATACCAAATAAGAATTCATGAAGAAGGTCATAGTGGTAGGAACTGCTGCAAGTTGTTCGCACAAAGCATCGCTGATGATTTCACCCCATGAAATGTGATGCGACTGCCGTATGAACATAATGAATTGATATATCCATGGCTCAAAGACATTAGAGTGCTCAAGGCCCATCATCCTGCTGAGAAGAGTGATGGTGTCTCCTATATCCCACTTGAAATCACAACGGTACAACTTTGCCCATCTTGAGAAGGAAGGACGTGGCTCTTGGATCCACCTATTGATGTGTCGCTTGCAATCTTTTTCCCTTTTCACATAATACTCTGCTGCACTTTCTTTGGTGATTTCCATATAAACAGGTGCAGGAGGTATTTTGAAGGCCTTCTTGATTGTATCCGCATCAAGACGAATTATAGCTTCTCCATCATTATTTTTGATGACTCTTGACTCTTTGTCAAAATGATGGGCGCATGCAAGAACGAACTCAGGTTCTAGGGCAGCCACTGGGAAAGAAGATGCATGATGGCTATGGCTGTCCAACAGCCGCTGCAAATTGTTATCCTGTGGATCTTCTACCCTATTGATGAATTCTGCCATATCAAAGTGCCCTATTTTCGTGTCCCTGATGCGATCCAAATGAGAAGAAACCTGGGAAGGTGCAACCTCATTCTGGTATTTGTCATATTTGTATTTCATTTTCTTTGGAGTTGGCGATGCCGGCAAATCTGACATTGATTGTGAACCTGGAATGTTGTGATGAAGACTTAAAAGAGTTAAGGCAACATCATAATCAGTTGCAAATATCATTCTTCCTTTTTTAAATGGGTAAAACTTTGATCTCTGAATTTTACGGTTTTGTGAGAGGAAGAGGGGAGATATGGAGAAATGGGAAAATCTTGACTTTGACCAATTTCGGATCTTGGGAAAATTTTCGCAAGTATACAAGTTGGAAAGGACATACATGCAATCGGGGTTTTGAAACCCAAATACAAGTACACTTGTAAATTCGAAAATGGAGAAATGGACGAAAAATGAGATTCTGACTTGCGGGAAATGATGGAAATGGAAAGTACGGATATGGGGAACGTGAATGAATAGAAACGGGGATATCCGGGAAAGTCATTTTTATGAAAATGGGAAGAACTCTTCAACATGTAATCTGGTTTTTAAAACCCGAATTTGCAAGGGAGGGGTATTTCACACTTTTCAAGCTTGGAATTTTAACCAAAAATGATTAAATTCCTTAACCAGAACAAGAATTTCCAGCGAACTTGTAATCGAGATTAAAAATCCCGAATACAAGTTAAGAAGGAATTTTGAGAAGAACAATGCAATTCAACAATTGCATTTCAAGGGGAAGATTTCTTTCACGAAAACCAATTTTTAGGGGAAGAACATCACATGCCAAAAATGCAACTAAATAACGAAAAATAAAGAAAACAAGAAAATAATAAAATGAAGGGAAGAAAGGAAAGAGAACATACCTTTCTTAAAAAATGCAAAATGCTTCTCCAATAAAGCAACAATTCTTGGAATGAAGAAGCGAAATCGGTGAAAAGGAGCAATCTGTAATGCCAAACCCTTATCACGTTTTTTGCAAAAATGTCTTATATGGAAAAACGTGGCACCAAGCAAGAGCAAAATGTCATGGAAAATGCTTGAATGCTTCTTAAACTTGAACGCCTTGGTACTTCAAGCTAAAACAATCCATGTCCTTGAAGATGCGTGGCATTCAACACTTCTAAAATGCAGCCATAATGATTCACGTGGAGGAAAAAATGTGGCACTTGTTGCATATTGGAGGGCATCATTAAATGGCTTAAAACTCCTCCCAAACTCCACGCCTAGGTGAGAAAGGGCAAAACGATTTAGGAGTTTGCAGTTTGTTGAAGATTTAATCCCTCAAAATGTGGCATTAAAGAAAAACTTGGTTGCTGATTTAGGGCAAAAAACCAGCAAATGTATCCTCCAAATGGCGTGAAAGATGTCCAAGAATGCATGAAAATAGGATGCAAACCAAAACGCCTCCTTCCTCCAACAATTTCTCCACAAAATTTGCCTTGAAATGGTCAAAAATCGTTTTTTTCCTTGCATTTCGGGTTTTTTGGAGCAAAAGACAAGTTCGAAATGCATAAGGGAATGAAAATCGGGTTTTTTAGAACAAATAACAAGTTCTAAAATGCACTTTTTCACTCACTAGGCCAAAATCGGGTTTTTTGAACCAAATAGCAAGTTTTATTTTTCACTTTTTCACTTACAAGGCAAAATCGGGTTTTTTGAACCAAATGACAAGTTTTATTTTTTTTACTTTTTCACTTACAAGGCAAAATCCGGTTTTTTGGAGCAAACTGCAAGTTTAAAATACTTGTAAAAGGGAAATAAAATCCCTACAACAAGTTAGAAACACTTGCACATATGTAATGGGGATTTAAAATCCCTATTACATGCAAAAACCATTAAAGTAGGGGTTTTTTGAACAAACTGCAAGTTTACTTGCAGTTGAGCCAAAAAATCCCTATTTTAACTAAAAATGAACAAAAAACAATAAAAAGATAAAAACATTAAAGGGGAAACTTAAAATAAATTACAAGTGACATATTTAAAATAAAAGTGCACATGTAATTGATCAAAAATTCCCCTACAAAGACCATAACAATGAATATCATTAAAACTTGCAGTTTGAAGAAAATTCTCCACCTGCAGTCTGAGTTTTAAAACCCGAAATTGAAGGAAAGGCATAGCAAACGAACCCAGAATTGGACGAAATTCGAAACGTAGTTCGAGAATGGACTGAGGATCAAGCCAGTCCAAGGATTAGTCAAAATTTTGCCTCGGGAAGCGTGCCATAGAGTAAATTTTTTCATTTTTTCATAAAAATTTTACCATAGTGGTCCTTCATTTTTGAAAACAAAAATGAGGACAACAATTAGCGACAACCTAGACAGCCAACTGAGGAACCTGGAGACGAATAGGACTTTCTTCATGAGTTCTTACTTGTTTTATTCCTTGGCCAGGACCTATAGGTACAGAGGTCTCACTTGTAGAGGAGAAGTTGGGAACAAGGAGAACCAGTTTCCAGTGTATGATTGCTATCCCCAGTTCCACATGGAAGAGAAATTCCATTTCAAAAGAGTGAATGATACTTTCCTTATGCACATTACTCGAACACTTCAAGGTGGGCTGCACCAGAGACTCTCAAGAGTCTATGGACTTCATCGGTCGGTTCGGGTATTGGTACATCCAATATCCAAAGTTCATTTACCTCCGAATTCAGGGATTCTCCGGGCCTCCATACAAGCTTTCAGCTTACCCTAGCAACCGAGTGGTGTTGCTCGAGGTTGTGACACAATTGGAGGAGTATATAGTGATTCAAAGGGATAAGCAAAAGAAGGCAGGAACGTCCTCACTTACAATTGGCAATGGGCTGGAAACATGTCCGTCATCACAAGTTGTTGCGACCGCTGACAAGGAGCTAGCCTGGTATCCCTTCTATCAATACAAAGCAAGGAGGAATTTCGATCCATTCCATAGGATAAAGAAGGTTGAAGGAACAACGTTTGAGCACAGATTGGATCTAGAAGACTACTGGGCTAATGCAGCCGATAGCTTTGAGATCAGGAAGAGATTCTGGTCAAGAATCCCTTTGAGCATGGTGAGAGCAACAAAAGTATTCAAAGTTGCCGATCAGGTAGAAGAAAGCCTAGAACTTCAGCAGTCGGGCTTTGAAAAGATGAAAAATGAACCCCTAATTTTAATAGATTGGACAGAGGGAGAGAAATCAGATCTAGCAGACCTCATGAGGTCGGTGGTTGAGTATTCGAGGTGGTGGACATTTGAAAAGACAAGGCAGTTGAAGGCCAAAGGTGTGACCTTGACTTACGAATTGATGGGAGTAGATGATACTCTGTCCATCAATCCTTGTACCTCCACCGGTGATGTTCGAAATCCAGAAAGTGTTGGGTCTCGAAAGAGGAAGGAGTTGGTTGGAAGCTCCACAAAGGTCACAGGGAAAAGGGTTGTAGGTGAGAGAAGAGAGTCTAGCGAAGGCCACTCCATCCTAAGTGTTGCTTCCATTGTGCCCAATCAGAATGCAATTGGGGAGCAAGAGATGAACATCTGCGTGATTGATGAGGAAGTAAGAGTGCCTTCTCAACCAGTTAGGGAAGTAGTGGAAGAGGTCGTCCAAAGTCCAGACAAAGAGCAAGCTGAAGCACCTACAGTCTTCTTGGATGGCATACCAGCAAACCTAGGAGAGGCAGATGATGAGTTTGATCGGAACACTGTAGAGCAATCAACCATTCCGGATTGGCTGAGAGAAAGAATAAAGGCCAAGGTTCCCAAGGAGGCCCACTCCGAAGAGGTCACTGCAGCATTCCTGGAGAAGGTGAATGAGCCCACTATAACTAAACCACCCAAGCCCGCCAGGAAGTTTTCCCTAATTCAGAGAGACAGTGCAGGATTCAGGACAGTCCAGATAGCGGTGCCCAAAGAAGGGAAGACTAGAGATTTTGTCACCGTGGATGATTACAAGGTTACCACCATAGAGCTGGGTAAGCCCACCCAGGACCAAGAGGTCCAATATTTTGACGACTCCTGCAATGTTCTAAAGACGAGTCTAGCTTATGAAAAAGAAAAGAGGAAGAAGGTTGAAGAAGAGAACTAGCAGTGGAGAAAGTACGTTCTCCATCTTACCAGCCCACTCAACCGTGAGGTCTCGGTTACTCTGCTAGAGCCTCTTCAGCAGGGATCAATGAAGGACTATGATGATATGAAGGGCTTGTACACTCAAGCAAAGGAGTGGATTTCAGACACTTCGGTGCATGCTGACACACTGGTAGAGAATTTAGTATCGGCACATGAGTCAGCTTCTTTACTGATCGATCGTATCCAGGATCTAGCCACCAATTGGAAAGAGGTGGATGAAATTCAGAATGAAATACTCCCACATCTGAAGGTTATCCAAGACATGTCGAAGAGAAGCTTAGTGGATGCAGGTATCATACAGACAGGAGACAGGTACGACTTCAGCACATGGTATTATGCCATGGTCACTTGGATTGAAGTTCTGAAGAAATCCGAGACCAAGTGCTTTGAGATAGAGGAAAGTGTTAGAGAGATCTTGGGCAAGGTATTCCATGTGGCATCAAAGATCTGGAAGAAGGAAAGCCTAAGGGAGAAACATTTACAAGCGAAGAACCTAAGAGCTAGGATTCAGGCAAGCTTCTTCAAGGATTCAGGGATGATTAACAAAGGCGATCTTTCAAAGATTGCAAACTTCCTCTCCATCGATGAGAACTTCCTTACCCAAGCAGTTGAGTGGGAAGGCATTCTTGCCACATGTACCGATGATGTGGACATCATCGACTTCCAGATTGGCGGTTTGCCAAGTGTCACCATGGAGGAGGTCAAGCTCATTGTGTCCAGATACGTTGAATATATGAAAGAAGAAAGTGGACACTCACCTCAATGAAATTAGCAGCTGCGCCACATGTCACTCTCCTATTCATTCAACCTGATAGTATTTTGGGAAACCCTAATTAGGGTTTAGGACTTCCAATCTTGGCCCTTGATTGCTGTTTGATCTCGGCCATTCATTTATTTTGAAAAACTATATATGGTTGCCTCCTCTCATTTGGAGAGCGTGAGGTTTTTGATGTATTGTTGCTTAAGGTCATTTCCAGATAATATATTGCATGTGCGCTGCTTTGTAATCCCTATTGTTGGAATGATTTGCATGGTTTCAATTTCCTCAACACTTAGTTAGAATTAATTTAGATTTGCTTTCATTGTTGTTAATTTGAATGAAGGATTTGATACGTGTCAATTGATGGTGTATCTCCGCTCATACTTTTGGTAAATGGATGATTTCCATCTTACCGTGCAAAGTTAGTTTGAGCTCGTCCTCTGTGCATCCCAACATCTCGATCATAAGCACAACCCATCGAAGACCGCACTGACTTTGTGTAGTTGTCCCTAGTGTGGCGAAGCAAGGTTTGGTTTCTCGAGAGCACCCAGTTGATACCGTCTCCAGAATTCGTAGTATTAGATTAGCCTTCTCAAACCCTATCCCTTTTTCCCTTTCTTTTGAAAGTCTAAATCCCAGAAAATCCAAAAACAAGAAGAGCCTAAAATTGCTAAATCCATCTAAGTCCAGCAGTTCAAGACAGTTGTTAAACGTAAGTCCCCCTTGAGTTTTTCAGCATACACTACCCAAGAAGCTATTCCACTAAAGTCGCTTGTTCGCACATATAGACCTTGGAATCAGTAGTGATTTTTCAGGAGAGGATAGAATGCCTTCGGGCATCCTATTCTAATGTTTGGTAGATGATAAAACAGACACCAACAAGTACCTGTCAAAAAATTCGGTGGCTTTGACAATCTCAGGTTCACTATAGTATTCATCAAATTTTTTGATAATCTCCTCTTTCACAGGTATAGTATTTCCTGTTAGACTTAGGTATTCCTGAAATGTTAATTTAATAGGTTCTTAAACTTTTGATATCTGTTATACCATCCAGTAATTGTAGAGGCTGCAATTTCATTTTCCTTCTCTTCCATTTCTATTTCTGAAATCACCCTTACCATCCCACAGGCTGGTAGAATATTGGCTCTTATACCACTGAAATGAACCACTACTGTATCTACCAATCTAACCCTTATTACTGCTGTTAATTATTTCCAGAATTGCAGTTCCAGAATTGCAATTCTAATGTATTTGTTTAATTTGATGTATTCAATAGAGGCTTGACAAAGAACAGAAAGAATATAAATAATTGCAGAATCAATAAACTTAGAAATAGTGCAAAACTTGACCTCTTTATTGGCACCAGATTAGTACAGTTGGTCATCCATGGAGACAGAGCAATAATATTCAGCGTTGTAAGTCACTAAAATTATTGTATAAAATAATCAGTTTACAAATATTCATGCAATGTACATCCAGTTCCAATATCGAACCTACTTACAGCAATGGAGGGTCACTAGAATGCAGAGAATATCCCATGATGGTCAACAAAGAGCTAAGCGACAATCAAAAGGTCGAATCTTTTAGTGCTATGGACCGGATATCATACCAACCGAAGATACCAGGAATGACATGCGCTTGGATAACCGCCGATCAACTCAGCTCTTGGAGATATAATCCTCAATCAATATTTACGGGTAGAGATAGCTGCAATAATTTCCTTTGAATGAAATAATAATCCACGGAAATGAAATAATAGCACCTCCCTCAAATAAATATTTGCCCCCAATTGATATTGATTACCCAATATTTGGACACAACTGCCAATACTAAGGTTTGCATTAAATATTAAAAAATTGAAATACGTGTAATGCACTGCTATGAAAGACAACCACCTCGAAAGATTAATATATGTACTTGCTACGAATCTATTGATTCTTTCTTTTTAACAAAACTCCTTTGTTCCCGTGTGCTAGAGTTCTTGAGTGGGTGCAATAGATGAGGCGCCCTTGCAGTGGCACCAATTGGTAGCCTGATTCCCTCACAACACTTGTATCTCCTTCTCCTGGTCTTTACCAAAGGAATCGAACCATCCATGAAATGATCTTCCATTATCTTTCCCCGAAGTTAATCGCTTCTAAGGTTCTTGCGATAGTCACAACAAACAATTATTGAGTTCGTAATTTAATTGAGCAGAGAGGCAACCAGCTCACAATCATATTCTTTATGGAAAAAATTCATCATGAAACAATAATGAACTTCCAGTATTAGCAAATAACTTATTCAAATGAACTTATCTGCAAATTTGTCTCCAGCGGAGACTTTAGAAATTTGGCACAAATGTAGACTTCATCATGAATCCATCCCTTTGGAAGAAATAGGTTTTCATCTAACTCTTTTGTCACTCTTGAAGGTTTTCGTCTCCAGAAATCAAAGTCGTTTATCAAATCCAAAAGCATGCCTTTTCTACAACCCCATGACCTCCTTATAAAGCTCTCCAGGAAACATCTAGAAGATCAAGCCAACTGGAGAACTTTATTATATTAAGTGACCTTATAATAATATATTATTAGTTTATTGTTATTTAATTAAATTAATTAATATTAAGTCATCGTATGAATATTTCATTTATATTTTGATATGAAAATCAATTTAATTAAATGTCACCTTAAAATTGGGAACATTATAGAAAAAGGGTCGTAGTGGGGGAAGATATTGGCCAATGTCCAACTAGTCTCCACTCGGGGCATGAATACCTACTCTTGGTCATGCAATGGCTGTAATGGATGCAAGTCCCCAAAACCAATCTTCCCGGACACACTGGTTCATAATTTAGTGTGTATCCTCCATAGATTCCAGCTCAAGACACCAAGCAAGGAATAAGGACACAATATCAATGTTCATGTTGTAATGGTACTCCACCTTCAAGAATTCCTCTCCAAGCACCATTGTCACCTAGTGAAAGAACTCTGGTTCTTCGTATTTGAAGACATTCCTTAATCGATTTTTGGTGATTTTGCCCTAGAAGGCGACCATAGGTTTGATAGTTTGCAATGAAAAATTTGCTTGTGTCTTGAATATCACCCTGTCAGTTGCCTTGAAACAAACCACATAATTCAATGTGCACTGCAAAAAAAAAGGGTGAGAGTTGCCTTCATGGGGAAGCAAAATATAACCATCACTTCACGCCAACCCCAAGAGCATCATTTATTGTGGATTAAATGTATAGCTCCATTACCATTCTCCCGTACTATCCTCCCCAGTCGGCAACTCTGACGTGCTATCTCCTCGTAGATCCTCCCATATGTATTCATCATTGCCCTGTACTAACTCCACTGCCAACTTGGAGTACTTGTTCACCAGCTCATTTCCCTCTCTTTTGACATGAGATATTTTGAAATTTTAGAATGTTAGCAGCCAACTTTTGATAATTTTCACTTGAGTTTCCCATTCTCGGCTTCGCCTTTGATTAGGGCATTAGTGATAACTGATAATTTGTGAGTCTCCTTCTAAGTGGAGCATTTGGATAGATAATTTTTTTGCCAATTTCACTGCTAGCAAAGCTCCTTTGGCTTTTGCTACATTGTTTGATCCCAGCCCGAGCTTTAGCATCCCCCACGCCCACACGCATCCCTTCCAATCCTTGGCCACGCATCCCTTTCCCGGCTGTCCTAGGTTACCTTTGGAGGCTCCATCGAAGTTAATTTTGATCCACACCACTTCAGGGGCAGTCCACTCCACTGCCACATCCCTGTCTTGGATTGGATTAGCTCAGTTAGGCCCATTAGCAGGCCATCAGGGGTATGAGTTACCAAAAAGGGGTTTTTAGATGCAAGTAAATTGGGCCTGGAGACACTATTCAGTCCTAGATCTTCAACATGTTTTCCTTATTAATTCTAATCATATCTCAAACTTTTATCTCAAAGGTATTATAAATCCAATAACACTAGATTTCTTTTGAATCCAGATTACTTAAATACGACTACCCCTTCCATTGCTTTGATTTACTCAATTTCACAACTGATTTATCTATGATAGCTCAATAGGCCAATAAACTGCAGTTAGTATTTTAATTTGGCTTCCTAAACCCTAGTTACTTGGCGATTAACACCAAAAGAGTTATAATTGTAGAAGTTGTTTGTGAGAAGGAATTGGACCGGTTAGAAGGTTTAACCAAACTAAAATTCATCATTGTTTGTACAAGCCTTATGGGGAAAAAGATGTTCTTGAGAACCAAAGTTATGTGATGGAAATCTAGACAGGAGGCATTTCTTGATTACAACTCAATTAGATATGAGATTCAGTAAATAAGATTAAGATTCTAGGACCCACACTCTCACATCCTTAGGACATTGTCAACTAAAAATATGAAAAGTATGAAAGAGGCAATGGGAGAATATAGGTGCAGAAAACATACTGACTTTAGATAAAGGCATAAAATTGGTGAAGTCGTGGTGCTTTTAAACTTGGGTTGGATTTATTGTAGGTGACTTAGGGGTTACATCTCTTGCATCCCCGCATAATTAAAACATTGGATTTATATGCAATAAAGCGATAAACACAAGAAAATATTAAATCTAGTTTATACAAATCCAACATAGTCATTTTGCAAGAACCTTTTCAAAGACTCTACCTTGAGTTTAACCATAGTTTATCACAAACTTCATTTTTACTTGGAGCTAAGACTCTACCTTGAGTTTAACCATAGTTTATCACAAACTTCATTTTTACTTGGAGCTATAGTCTTTTACTGAGCGACTCAAGACCCATTTTGGTCTTTGGCTAGAGCATAGTTAATTTTTCATGTCCTTATAAGCTTGTATGATTGACTAGGTTGCTATCCCATAGTGGATGGGGAAATAGCCCAAATTGGCTAGGCTAATAAATTATTTGTCCCACATGGACAAGTAGATAATCAAGTATAGGAACAACCTCAACCCTTGGATCTATTCCCTAAGACCTCCCTTATGGATTTGGGTCACAAGGGCATCCTTTGATCAAGGGATGCCTACATACCTAATCCTAAATCCGATTGAAGTCCTACATAGTTTTCCTAGGCTTTCAACTATCAAGATGAGAACTTGTATTTTAACCTATTCAAATGCCAGACAATAGACACAACCATTTTGTCACACCCATCAATGAAGTATCTTGATAGATAGTTTTCCTAACAAAGTTTATCCAAACAAATTGGAACACCGATATATATGCATGCATGCATGTAAGGAAGTTCATGTAAACAAATTGGAACATCGATATATATGTATGTATGTATGTAGATAGTTTTCATAATGAAGGAAGTTCATCCAAACAAATTGGAACACCGATATTTATGTATGTATGTATGTTTGTAAGGAAGTTCATCCAAACAAACTGGAACACCGATATATATGTGTGTGTGGGTGTCTATGTCTGTGCATATGTGTGTATGTATGTGTGTGTGTATGTATGATATGGTATGTATGTAGATAGTTTTCCTAATGAAGGAAGTTCATCCAAACAAATTGGAACACATGTATGTATGTATGTATGTGTGTGTGTGTGTTGTGTGTGTATGTCTATGTGTGTTGTGTGAAGTTCATCCAAACAAATTGGAACACATGTATGTATGTATGTATGTGTGTGTGTTGTGTGTGTATGTCTATGTGTGGTGTGTGTGGGCACAAAACCAATAACCCTTCTGGATTTATTATGTCACCTTCGATTTACTCAAAGAATCAGTCCAATTTAACAATAGTTTTGGTTGTTGATCACACATATAGAGAAGAAGTTATTATGTCAATGATAATAAATCCACATTTCTGTAATGAATACTGAAGTTTATGTTTTGAAATACTGAAGGCTTATGGGATGTATCATCAACATGTTAATAACATTAATACAACTCTCCTTATATGAAGTCTGATATAACTGTGGGTATCCGATGGTAGGCCTGATATGACCCTTAGAAAATAGACAAATCTGTTCAGGTTAATTGAGCAGTGGTTTCTTTCCAATTATCATGATATGATATAATAGAACTTCTGGCCCTTGTATTGGTATAATTTCCTTATCTATCTATCCCTGCGTTTTTAATGATATGTAACTTTGATTGAGACCCAACTGTAGTAAGTAACCGATCTGCAGAATGAAGTGTTTCTTAAGATAAGATTCAATGGTTCGATGCCCCCTGTTCTGGAATGCAAGAATGGTCCTTTATACCCTTCGATTGATTGTGGGCAGTCACGACCCTTTTAATGGTTGCATTCTTTGCAAGAGAGGTGCCCTTTCCTTCTTCAATCTCTACCTTTCCCATAGTTAATTAATCGCATTGTTTAATCTTAATGAATCATTCCCTAACAATATCTCTTAAGTTAATCAAACCACCTTTTAATAATATTCCTTATACTTAGCAAGTCGCTGGTAACCAAGTGTGAGATCACTGACCTTGGAAAGTGAAAATGATTCATTATAACATCTTCCATTCTTCATGTGCAGGCTGTTTGATTTTGAAATTGTGAAGAGTTACAACTTGTAAGACAATTTCATTGCTGGAGTAAAGAATCAGATCGGGGCATGACAGTCTGCCCTTCCCAAAATTGCTTGTCCTCAAGCAATGAAGGGTCCCAAACCAATCCTTGGGGGTTTATTTGATCTGGTTGACCAAATGTTTACACAATATCCTAGATATCTCTCTGCATCAAAGTGGGGGTGATCTTAACATATATTAAGATGAGGATTAGAAGCATGACACATATCTATGACCTCAAATGCAATTCATATTTTTCTAGTTATTCTCATCTCTAGAACACAAAGTTTTAAAACTCGGACTCGCCACAGACTCGACAAATTAAAAAATTTGGGGGGGGGGGATCTTAACATATATTAAGATGAGGATTAGAAGCATGACACACATCTATGACCTCAAATGCGATTCATATTTTTCTAGTTATTCTCATCTCTAGAACACCAACTTTTAAAACTCGGACTCACCATGGAATCGACAAATTAAAAAAGTGGACTCGGACTCGGACTCGTGAAAGACTTGGCAAGGACTCGGGAAAAAAATAAAAATTAATGCATTTAGAGAACATAAGAGCCATAATTGAAACATTACACATGTCATATGATCTACAAACACTCAATATTTGAAATTTCATCATTCATACTCCTAGTTTCAAACTTTAAAATGTATAATAGCAGTATAAGTTTATAAATGTTTACAAAATTACATATAATGGTATGTCCAAATGTGAAAAACAACAATGAACAAACTAAAGAGAAGACTACATTTTCCTCTTTCCAACTCTAGTGAAAACCAAGGGAGAGATAGAACTAGAGGGTCTAGTTCTAGGAGTCCGATGTGGGCCCCTCTAGTTCTAGGAGTCCGATGTGGGTTCTCCAGCTCGCCAAAATTAGGTTGAGGGTAGCACCACTTACTGGGGTCTAAGGATGAGAGAGAGAGGGGTAGAGAGATAGGTCTAGATCTTGGGGGAGAGAGGAGAGAGTAAGATAGAGAGTGGTAGAGAGAGGGGATAGAGGAAGAGTGATAGGGAGATAGATAGGTCTAAAATTCGAGGCAGATAAAGTGAGTGAGATGGAGAGAGCGAGAGAATGCTAATAGGAGCCTATTGATTATTGAAATTTCACTGTCTGAAAATTTAAAAGATCTTATTAAACCTAGAATTTGTATTATAACTCCTAGAGATTTGAAACGACTCTCAAGCATCTTGCCAATATATACATGAAATATAACTTAAAGTATAAGTCACATTTCAATGTCTTTCTTATACTTAAATGTTATATTTCATTTATATATTTTGATGAAGAGAATGAGGTTGTTTTAATCTTGTTTCCTCTCCTTCAAACCCTACAAACTTGTTTTCAGCAAGCAACAATGCCAAATGAGTGAAAAAAGTTAAAAAAAAAAAACACTTAAAATCGTGGCTGGGCGTGTTCAGTGAATGGTGCGAGTCCAAGTGAAAGACTTGCGTGAGTCCACTAAAAAAACTCACAAGTCCTTGGGAAGGACTCACCAGGACTCAGCTCACGAGTCCTTGGCGAGTCGACTTGGCCCGCCAATGGACTCGCTAGTCCATGGCGAGTCCCACGAGTTTTAAAACTATGCTAGAACATACCAAGTATGAACCAAACACAAAGCATACCCATAAAAACATGAAGTATACACATGAATATATGCAGACATAGAGTATACAAACAAATACAAATGTTGTTAGATCCTTCCTTTTTTTCGTGAGCTAGAAAGTGGGCCTAACCCCATCTTCCCATTTGAGCCAAGAAGTGGGCCTAACCCCAATCCTTCTGCTCCTAATCCATTTCGAGTCATGAAGTGGGCCTCACCCTAATCCTTCTACTCCTAGGGCCTAACCCTAATCCTTCTACTCCTAATCCATTTCGAGCCAGGAAGTGGGCCTAACCCCTATCCTTCTCCTAATTCATTTTGAGTCAAAAAGTGGGCCTACCCCAATCCTTCTCTGTTAATTTTAAGCAATTAGTTGTTGATTTAAGCAATTAGATTATAATCAGATTGTGAATGAACAGTAACAACAATAAAACACAAGACAAAGACACCAATACCCTGGGAAAACCTCTCTCTTGGAGGTGAAAACCCAGCCTCAAATACAATATGTATTATCTCAAATGTAGGCAATTACAAGGCAATACACTTATCTCAGATTGCTGTTCAGTATATCAATGAAGCCTGCAGCCCTTATCAACAGCAGATAGATAGGAGAATCAGCAACAGATGTATAAGGTCAAATTCGCACAATAGAAGTCCTTCCCAAGTTTGTATGAGGGTCTTTGACTACTTCGCCACAATCAACCTTGAAAATTTCGCACAATATACTTATATGAGTTCGCTTGAGTGAAGGAGAGATCGCTGCTTGGAGAACAGATAACATTTGCATGAGATGATGTGATGGTTTAATGACTTTGTTTGCTGTTATATTTATATCCCATCTTTGGCGCCAACCCTCAAGTCGACTTGCATCTAATTTATTGATTTATTTTCATTTATTGCCTTTCAGGTTACAAAGTTGGGTCCAGCCCAAAGCTACAATTAAGTGTCTCCATGTTACAAGTTTGGGTCCAGCGCAAAGTTACAATTGATTGCCTCCACCTTACATGATTGTGTCCAGCCTAAGATAATTCGATTTACATAAGAGATAATACATTTGTATTTATAAGGCAATAATCTGGTATCTGATCTAGCTATTATTTTCAACACTCCCTCTTAGCTAGAGAGGATATCTGTCACTTGTCATGATCCATTCATGACTTTCATCTTGCATTGCCCGCAAGGATGAGTGTATAAGTTCCATAGAGTATACCTGCAATAAAACACATAAATATCATGAACTCATTTCATGATGTCCATCTTGCATTGCCCGCAAAGGATGGATCCACCTTGCATTGCCCACAGAGGGTGGAAGAGGTCTTACACCTCAGCCTTCTCCCAGAGAAGGATACAATGTCACCTTGCATTGCCTGCAGAGGGTGACTCCACCTTGCATTGCCCGCAGAGGGTGGAGGATGCAAACTAAATTGCATCACTGAAATTGAGACTCCCTCTCAATCAATGTTGTGTTCTCTACAATTCCAAGCTTCTCTCTGAAGTACTCAAACTTCACTTGAGCTAGAGGCTTGGTGAGAACATTTGAAACCTATTCATCAGTGCTGATATATTTCAGCTGGATGGCACCTCTTTGTGCCATATCACGAACATAGTGATAATGAGTCTCTACATGTTTTGACTTGTCATGAAACACAGGATTATTAGACATTTTAATACAATTTTGATTATCACAGTAAATAACAGTAGATTCCCAAGGTTGTGCAAACAACCTAGCAAGAAGCTTGTGAAGCCAAACTTCTTCTCTAGTTGCTACACTTGAAGCAATGTATTCAGCTTCTGCAGTACTCAGTGCAACTAAGGACTGTTTCCTACTGGCCCAAGAGATCATAGCGGAACCCAAGCTGAAGCAGATTCCTGAAGTGCTTTTCTTGTCAGTAACACTTCCAGCCCAATCAGAATCAGAGTAGCCTTCCAAATTGATTACTCTGTTGGTTGAATACTTCAGTCCATAGCCAACTGTTCCACGCAAGTATCTCAGGATGTGCTTGGCTGCCACCAAGTGAACATGCTTTGGCTGGTTCATGAATTGGCTAAGTGCACTCACTGCATACCAGATATCTGGTCTCGTGTTGACTAGATACATCAAGGATCCAATCAACTGCTTGTACTCTAAAGGATCTGCAAAATCAGAGTTAGCTGCAAAAATACTCAACTTCTTCAAGTTAGTTTCCATAGGAGTAGACATAAGTTTACAATTCATCATACCAAATCTTTTCAATATATTAATAGTATATTTACCTTGACTTAGAATAATTTCATTAGGTCTTTGCCACACTTCTAACCCTACAAAGTAATGCATTAGACCTAGATCCTTCATTTCAAATTTAGTAGCTAATTCTTTCTTACACCTAATGACGAGACTATCTTCACCAGTTAGAAATAAATCATCTACATATAGAACCAGAATTAGCATTTCACCATTAAATACTTTAAAGTAAATGTTAGGATCAACATCATTCTTATAAAATCCTAAACTAAGTACTTATCAATTCTTTCATACCAAGCTCTAGGAGCTTGCTTGAGGCAGTAGAGAGCTTTCTTCAATCTGCACACATGAGTTTCTCTAATATGAATCTCATAACCTTCAGGTTGTTCAATATAGACTTCTTCTTCAATAACACCATTAAGGAAGGCAGTCTTTACATCCATTTGATGTAATTTCCAACCTTTGGTTGCAACAATAGCTATAATAGTTCTAATGGAAGGATATCTAGCAACAGGAGCAAATGTTTCTTCATAATCTATGCCTTCCTTCTGAGAAAAACCATGAGCTACAAATCTAGCTTTATATTTCTTTATACTACCATCAACAGCATGTTTAATTTTAAACAACCATTTGGAAGAAACACCAGATTTACCTTTAGGTCTAGGCACAATATCCCAGACATCATTCTTGATGATGGATTTATACTCTTTGTCCATAGCTAACTTCCATGCTTGCTGGTTTACGACTTCTTCTATGTTGGATGGTTCAACCTCAATGATGTTCATTGCAGCATAGTTGGAGAGCTTCTGAGGTCTCTTACTTTATCTGAAAGTGCCACTAGGAGCTGGGAACTTTTCTGCATCTTGAATTGTGCTTCTAACCCAAAGTGGTCTTTTCTTGCTAACTGCAATGTCTCTAGGTCCATCAGTTGGAACCAGAGGCTCAGGAGGATCATCATGCTCAATAGGTTCGGGAGGTTCAATACACTTCCTCTGAATCTCAGGGTTAGTATCAATATCCAAATTTTGATTATCATTGACTTATTTATCATTATCAATAAGAGAACCTTTAGATTTCTTGAAAGCAATATTTTCTTCAAAGGTGACATCCCTACTTACCTCAATGTACCTTTGACCAAGAATGTAGATGCGAAATGCCTTGGAAGATTCACTATATCCAACAAGGATACCCTTCTTCCCGAAAGGCTCTAACTTAGTCCTCTTTTCCTTTGGCACATGAACATAGACAGGACTTCCAAAGATCCTTAGGTGGCTGATATCTGGTTTGACTCCAATGAAAGCTTCCTCAGGAGTTATGTTCTTCAAGACACGGTGAGGGCATCTATTCTGAATGTACACTGCAGTCTTGGATGCCTTAGCCCATAAGAAGGTCTTCAGGTCTTGATCGTGAATCATAGCTTTGGGAGCTTCAACAATGGTTCTATTATTTCGTTCAACTATACCATTTTGTTAAGGATTGTAAGGAACGCAGAACTCCCTTTTAATTCTTGTTTCTACACAAAAGTCATTGAAGCTACTTGAGGTGTATTCACCTCCATTGTCAGATCTTAACACTTTAATCCTTTTACCAGACATATTTTCAGCTAGAGAAACCTACTTAACACTTCATCAGATTCTTTAGATTTTAGAAAGTAATTCCAAGTCTTTCTAGAAAAGTCATCTATAAATGTAACATAGTATAGAAATCCACTAGATGAAGGAATAGACATGGGTCCACATAGATCATAATGAACAAGTGCTAATTTTTCCTTAGCTCTACTTTCACTATTATGAAATTAACTTTACCTAATGCACAACCTTTGCAAGCATCATCATGAAATTGATTAAGTTTAGGCATACCTTTAACCATCTTTTCAAGTGAAGGAAGTGCTTGATAGTGAAGATGACCGAGCCTTCTATGTCATAACTCGCTAGATTCAGGAGCTTCATGAATGACTGCTCGAATGGGGTTAGCTAAAAGCTTATACAAACCATCATATCTATTTCCAATAACACAAGCAGATTTAATACTAGATTTCTTAGGCCATGCAAGTACTTTACCTCAGAAAATGCTATTTGATAACCTTTATCTTCTAGGGCAGAAATAGAAATTAAATTCCTCTTAATTCAAATGACAAATAAAATAATTCCTTCATTTCAAATTCAGTAGCTAATTCTTTCTTACACCTAATGATGAGACTATCTTCACCAGTTAGAAATAAATCATCTACATATAGAACCAAAATTAGCATTTCACCATTAAATACTTTAAAGTAAATGTTAGGATCAACATCATTCTTATAAAATCCTAAACTAACTAAGTACTTATCAATTCTTTCATACCAAGCTCTAGGAGCTTGCTTGAGGCCGTAGAGAGCTTTCTTCAATCTTCACACATGAGTTTCTCTATTATGAATTTCATAACCTTCAGGTTGTTCAATATAGACTTCTTCCTCAATAACACCATTAAGCAAGGCAGTCTTTACATCCATCTGATGTAATTTCCAACCTTTGGCTGCAACAATAGCTATAATAGTTCTAATGGAAGGATATCTAGCAACAAGAACAAATGGTTTTTCATAATCTATGCCTTCTGAGAAAAACCATGAGCTACAAATCTAACTTTATATTTCTGTAGCATGTTTAATTTTAAACAACCATTTGGAAGAAACACCAGACTTACCTTTAGGTTTAGGCACAATATCCCAGACATCATTCTTGATGATGGATTGATACTCTTCGTCCATAGCTAACTTCCATGCTTGCTGGTTCACGACTTCTTCTATGCTGGATGGTTCAACCTCAATGATGTTCATTGCAACATAGTTGGAGAGCTTCTGAGGTCTCTTACTTTATCTGAAAGTGCCACTAGGAGCTGCAAACTTTTCTACATCTTGAATTGTGCTTCTAACCCACAGTGGCCTTTTCTTGCTAACTGCAATGTCTCTAGGTCCATCAGTTGGAACCAAAGGCTTAGGAGGATCATCATGCTCAATAGGTTCAGGAGGTTCAATACACTCCCTCTAAATCTCAGGGTTAGTATCAATATCCATATTTTGATTATCATTGACTTCTTTATCATTATCAATAAGAGAACCTTTAGATTTCTTGAAATCAATATTTTCTTCAAAGGTGACATCCCTACTTACCTCAATGTACCTTTGACCAGGAATGTAGATGTGAAATGCCTTGGAAGATTCACTATATCCAACAAGGATACCCTTCTTCCCGGAAGGCTTTAACTTAGTCCTCTTTTCCTTTGGCACATGAACATAGACAAGACTTCCAAAGATCCTTAGGTGGCTGATATCTAGTTTGACTCCAGTGAAAGCTTCCTCAGGAGTTATGTTCTTCAGGACACGGTGAGGGCATCTATTCTGAATGTACACTGCAGTCTTGGATGCCTCAACCCATAAGAAGGTCTGCTGGTCCTGATCGTGAATCATAGCTTTGGGAGCTTAAACAATGGTTCTATTATTTCGTTCAACTATACCATTTTGCTGAGGATTGTAGGGAACGCAAAACTCCCTCTTAATTCTTGTTTCTACACAAAAGTCATTGAAGCCACTTGAGGTGTATTCACCTCCATTGTCAGATCTTAACACTTTAATCCTTTTACCAAACATATTTCCAGCTAAAGCTTTAAATTCTTTAAAGCTACTTAACACTTCATCAGATTCTTTAGATTTTAGAAAGTAAATCCAAGTCTTTCTAGAAAAGTCATCTATAAATGTAACATAGTATAGAAATCCGCTAGATGAAGGAACAAACATGGGTCCACATAGATTAGAATGAACAAGTGCTAATTTTTCCTTAGCTCTACTTTCACTTTTATGAAATGAACTTTTAGTGTTCTTACCTAATGCACAACCTTTGCAAGCATCATCATGAAATTGATTAAGTTTAGGCATACCTTTAACCATCTTTTCAACTGAAGGAAGTTCTTGATAGTGAAGATGACTGAGCCTTTTATGCCATAGCTCGCTAGATTCAGGAGCTTCATGAATGAGTACTCGAATGGGGTTAGCTAAAAGCTTATACAAACTATCATATCTATTTCCAATAACACGAGCAGATTTAATACTAGATTTCTTAGGCCATGCAAGTACTTTACTTCAGAAAATGCTATTTGATAAACCTTTATCTTCTAGGGCAGAAATAGAAATTAAATTCCTCTTAATTCCAGGGACAAATAAAATATCACTAAGATGCAAGGACATGTTAGATTCTAAATTTAAAGAAGTGCTACCAAAACCTCTTACCGAATACTGAGCATCATCACCAATTACCACATTGAGGTTGGACTCTTTCTCCTTCAAGTCTGAGAGGTGCTCTCGATATCCCGTGATGTGTCTAGATGCACCACTGTCTATCAACCAAGTGTTACTATCGGTTGGCACATTGTTGGACAAGGCAGAAATGAAGAGAGTCTTCATTATCCTCTGAGTTTGCAACTTCATTCAGGTTGGCCTCTCCTTGCATGGGCGGATTCTGACATTCTTTGGCATAATGTCCAAGCTTGTTGCATCTGAAGTAACGGAAATGTGAAAGATCCCTTGACTTCTTCCCTGAATTGAAAGCAGGAGGTCTGAAGTCTCTATCTCTTTTGAAGTTCTTCTTCTTCCAATGGCCTCCCTTTCTTCTAACATGTTGAGATGCAAACACATGTTGATCTCCTCCATGAGATCCTTTATGTATTTCTCTGGCAGCAAGGCATGATGTTGAAATGATTAGCTAGTTCGGATCATATTTTAATGATGTCGCGTGGCAATTAAAATATTATCTTATTGTAATAAGGTTAAAGTAATTTATGTCTAATAGGGCTGGGCCCAAATGTAATGTGTGGTTCATGTCTAATAGGGTTGGGCCCTAAAAGGAAACGTGGCTCAACTTGCAAGTTATGTAGGCCCCAAATTTGGGCACCAAAAGTGCAAGTTAAATATGTAAAATAAAGGGAATTTGGCAAAAGTCGACTTGGGAAAACTTGAGCATGGATTCATTCTACACAACCATATCCTTGTCAAGTGCAATCAGCCTTATGCAAGTACAGTCAGTGAATCTGGCATGTTAGAGAGCGAATCCATTGGACAACTTGCTGGGCAAGGTGGTGCGCTATACTTCAGTGATCTCCCTCTTCAAGTGGTGTCGACATTCTGCTCTATCTGAAGACATACTACAACTGCATATTCTAGGTTCAGTCAGCCCTAGATTGGCACTCAATCAGATAAGTAATCTGATTCATGTAATCTGCTTATAAATAAGGAACTGATCTGAATCTTTGATGCTGGGTTTTTCCTCCAAGAGGGAGGTTTTCCCAGGGTACTTGTGTCTTGTGTTGTGTTCTTTTATTATTATTTCTGCTTATTCTCAGTCTGATTATAATTCAAGTAACTAGATTAACATCTGATTGCCTAAAATCAACGCGTGACTCCTCTTGAATGCAATATGACCGGAGGCGATTGAAGGAAGGGAATTCAGCTCTACTTATGCTTTGAATGAAAGGATCCCAAGAGTTAGGAAGACCATTCAAAGCAATCATGACAATATCCTTGTCCACAACCTCACTTCCAATGGCATTGAGTTGGTCCTTAATTCTGAAATCTTCATGAAGAAGGACATGACTGAATCTCCTTTGCTCATTTTGACTTGAAGAAGTTGCTACCTCAATGTAAGTGTCCGGCTGATGTTGTTGATCTCATATATCCCTTCAAGATGTTTAAACATCTCTTGGGCTGTCTTCAGTTTGGAAATAACTGGAACAAGATGATCCTTCACGGAATCAATAAGGAACTTCTTTTCCTTGAGAGCATTCTTCTTGAATTGCTTTAGTTCTTCCGGATCCGAAGGTTCAGTCAGATCCTTATCTTCCACAAACTGTAACATTTCCAATTCTTCAAGAGCAAGGAGGACACGAACCTTCCATGATGTAAAATTGAGGGCACCTTCAAGTCTGTCCTCTACTTTCAGACTTGTAACCATCTTGCAAAAACTAAAACAACAAACTGAAAGTGAAGTACAACTAATAATCTAATTATTTTGAATGAACCCAAAGCTCTGATACCATGTTAATTTTAAGCA
This sequence comes from Cryptomeria japonica, assembly GCF_030272615.1. NCBI lineage: Eukaryota > Viridiplantae > Streptophyta > Pinopsida > Cupressales > Cupressaceae > Cryptomeria > Cryptomeria japonica. The sequence goes on from NC_081413.1 coordinate 214,946,164, forward strand.
ATTAGTTGTTGATTTAAGCAATTAGATTATAATCAGACTGTGACATTCACAGTAACAACAAGTAACAACAATAAAACACAAGACAAAAGACACCAATACCTTGGGAAAACCTCCCTCTTGGAGGTGAAAACCCAGTCTCAAATACAATATGTATTATCTCAAATGTAGGCAATTACAAGGCAATACACTTATCTCAGATTGCTGTTTAGTATATCAATGAAGCCTGCAGCCCTTATCAACAATGGATAGATAGGAGAATCAGCAACAGATGTATAAGGTCAAATTTGCACAATAGAAGTCCTTCCCAAGTTCATATGAGGGTCTTTGACTACTTCGCCACAATCAACCTTGAAGATTTCGCACAATAGACTTGTATGAGTTCGCTTGAGTGAAGGAGAGATTGCTGCTTGGAGAGCAGATAACATTTGCATGAGATGATGTGATGGTTTAATGACTTTGTTTTCTGTTATATTTATATCCCATCTTTGGTGCCAACCCTCAAGTTGGCTTGCATCTAATTTATTGATTTATTTTCATTTATTGCCTTTCACGTTACAATATTGGGTCCAGCCCAAAGCTACAATCAAGTGTCTCCACATTACAAGTTTGAGTCCAGCCCAAAGTTACAATTGATTGCCTCCACGTTACATGATTGTGTCCAACCCAAGATAATTCGATTTACATAAGAGATAATACATTTGTATTTATAATGCAATAATCTGGTATCCGATCTAGCTATTATTTTCAACATTCTCATATGCTTATTGATGTGTTGTAAACTTTCTTCAATATGCTTCAAACATTTGCTTAATATGTCCCATAGATCTTGAGGATGTAAGGGTGCCATAATTACTGGATTGGCTCCTCCACAAAGCTCCATTTGTTTATTTTCCTTGCTTGGATGCTTTTAAGATCTTCCTTATCGTGCCTTGTTTTCTTACTTGGATTCCCTTTTTTTCACTATCGAACATTGCCTCTATATTATGTAATTGGCTTTCACATATGTGTCCAAGCCTCCATTCTTTCTTGCATTTGAAGCACAAACCTTTTTCTTTTGGGTCTTCTTGGCGTCTTTTAATTTTTCTCGATTACAATTGTGTCCATATTCCCATTTTTCCTTATAGTGGAAACATAGACCTTTGTTCATGAGCTCCTTTCTTTCATTGTAAGACAGTGGGGGAGAGGGTTGATTTTTTTTATTATATTTGTTCATGAAAAAGTAAGCCAGCCGTTCTTCAGATATTCGAGGGACCATAAAAACTAACCTTTGAAATTATGCGATGTAGTCTTCAAGGGTTCCTCTTTGCCTTATTCTTGTTGGCACTTTAAAATGTTTTTGGGGGTGAGTCTGGTCCTCTTGAAGATATTATAGGTCCTTATACTTTTGTGGTCTTGAGTAATTAGACCATGATGCCACCAATCATGTGCCATTCCTTCGAGGTGTAGTATGGCGAATGCAATGGCATCTTTTTTTGTCATAGGACAAAGGGTGAGGTATGTTTCCAATTTTTGAATCCAATAATGTGCTGTGAGCTTCCCGGATCCATCAAAGTTGGGGATGGTTATTTTTCACACTTTGTGTTGTATTTCTAAGTTGGGTTGTGTTCTTCTTCTCCTATGGTTCCTCCTTGCATTGGCCTCACAAAACTCAAAAAAAGGGAAGGGATACTCCTTTTTATTCCTCCCTAAATAGGAAAGTTGGTTCATTTGTTCTTGGGGTTGACTCTTGGGTGGTTCTATTATATCACTTTCTGATTGATTTGGGGTATTTTCCCTTTCATTTCTGGGGTCTGTTCTAGGATTACCTATAGTTGTCGTTATGTTTTGCAGGGCTTGGGCAGTTTGTTCCATAAAGGCTCTGAACTCATGTTCCATTTGTTCCTTGGCTTGGGCTATTGTAGTTTTCTTTCTTTTCCTTTCTATAGCCCTTAAAGCTCGTTGACTTAATTGCATCATCAATTTCCCTCAATTTTAATTCTAAGCCGTATGCATATTAATTCTAGTCATATAATGGATACCAAAGCATAATAGATGGCTCATGTCATCCAACAAGGCCCAAGGCAGGACAGCAGGTTTAGTTGACAATATTTTATACCTAGCAGGTAATCCAGGAATAACTAAAGAGGTTGAAGTTTTCTATCTTATGCTCTCTCATGCACAAAACATTGTTCAATTTTCTTCACAAATAACACTTTGCTTTCCTAGAAAAGTTGACTTGTGTAGGTCACTAGTTTGAATGCCGGGTCGACTCTGTTAAGGATATAGCTTCATTCGGATTGAAGCAAGTAATATATAACGACATTGAACGAAGGGTCATGTCCCTGTAGGGTCATGACTCTATGTGGCATAAGCCACGTAGAAGTCATGCCCCTACGTGGACATGACTCTTCATCCTTTTATTTATAGGCATCGACACTTGCTGTGAACCAAAACCAATAACTGTGGCAGTTTCACGAACCAGCAAACTGTCGATATTATCATAGAAGATTAATAGTTAGAGTTATATATATACACATCGGAGGTAAAACATATTCATTGCAGTGATCTTATTAAAGTCTATCCTCACTACATATTACTAGACTATTGTATTCTCTATCTCTGATCTAAATTCCTTAACATGGTATCAGAGCCACGTTGGTAGAGAAATAATAAAATAGTGACACCTCTTTTCTAAAAAAAATTCAGACTTGCACTTAGAATCAAAGGAAAATCAATCATGGTGAATAGTGTTAGAGTGGAGGATAGACTTGAAGGCGCATCCAACTTCGTCTCATGGAGAATTCGAATAACAACAATTCTTCAAGAACTCAAACTAGATGCATACATAGAAGAAGATACTAAGATGCTCGAAGACGAGCCAGAGAAAACAACCTGGAAAAGACACAACAACAAGGCTAAGAAAATCATAATTGATGCTATTAAAGATCACATTCTCCCAACCATCTCAAAACTAACTACAGCTTATGATATGTTCAAGACCATTCAAAACTCATATGAAATAAATAATGCAAGCAGATTGCTCACTTTAAAACAACAATTAATGCATATCTACATGAACAAAGGAGAAATAATCACATCCTATTTCATGAGGATTTCAGAATTAAAAGACCAATTGTCAACTATTGGGAATAATATAGATGATATGGAGCTATCTCTATTAGCACTTAAGGGATTACCATCCAGTTGGGAATCCTTTATTCAAGGCATTAGTGCTCGTCCGACACTACCAAAATTCGATCAACTCAAGAATGATTGTACTCAAGAAGAATCTCGACTAATCACAAGAGGATTGGGTCCAAATAAAGGGGGAGAAATTAAAGCACTACCTGCTAACACAAGCAACAAAGGGAAGAAAAGGAAGTTCAAACGGAAGAGAGGAAATAATCACAAAAGCAAAGACTTCTCCAAGATTCAATGCTACAAGTGTGATAAATTTGGACACACTCATAGGTTCTGCCCAGAAAGAAAGAAAGCTCAAGCAACCATAGCTGAAGTCAAGGAGGTAGAGAATCCTCTATTTTTCTTAGCCTTATCAAGCGAACTCAACTCAAACAAACATATGTGGATAATCGACAGTGGAGCATCTCGACACATAACCGGTTTTAGAGATCAATTCAAAACCTTTGAAGGCCACTCAAATGAAGAAGTTACAATAGGAGACAATTCTACCTATCTAGTGAAAGGAATTGGGACCTGCTCAATTCAATTAAGAACAGGAGTTACATTACAATTGAAAGATGTTCTCTTTGTACCAGGTATCAAAAGGAATTTGGTCTCTATTTCAGGACTAGCTGATCAAGGATATCGTGTCACCTTCCATGAAGATAAAGTTCTACTCTGGCCTAAAAACTCTAACATAAAGAATGCTATTCCTATAGGATCTAGAGATGGTAGTTTATACAAATTATGTAATACTCAAAAACAAGCACTAAATCATGAAGTATCAAACTCTAATGAAATTTGGCATAGAAGATTAGGACATCTTCGATTTAGTGCCCTACCTTCTATAGGAAAATTTACCACAGGATTACCCAATCTAAATCTGCACATGTTGGAACTTGTAAAGGATGTGCTCTACGGAAGAACTCAAAAGGGTCCTTTCCCTCAAGTGAACACAAATCAAAATTGTACTAGAACTTGTCCACACTGATTTGTGTGGTCCAATGTCATTACCATCACTAGGGGGATTCTTGTAGTACGTGATATTTGTTGATGATTACTCTAGGACAACTTGGATCTATTTCATAAAACTCAAAGAATCAAATGAAGTGTTATTGAAATTTAAAGAATTTAAGGCCCTAGTGGAAAATCAAACTGGGAAGAAAATAAAGACTCTAAGATCAGATAATGGGGGTGAATATATCTTTGAAAATTTTAAAGAATTCTGCATTTCTGTTGGGATTAAGAGGGAGTGTACTGTACCTTATAATCCTCAACAAAATGGAGGGAGTGTACTGTACCTTATAATCCTCAACAAAATGGAGTTGCAGAAAAAAAAAACAGAACCATCATTGAAGCTGCTAAAGCCATGATGCATGATCAAAATCTACATATCTCATTTTGGGTTGAAGCCTCAAATACAACTGTGTACATTCAAAACAGATGCTCTCATTCAATCTTAGAGAATATAACACTTGAAGAAGCCTTTATAGGAAATAAACCAGATTTAAGCCATCTAAGAATCTTTGGTTGCGTGTATATTCACGTTCCTAAAGAAAAGAGAACCAAACTAGAACCCTCCGGGAAGAAGGGCATATTTGTTGGCTACAGTGAAACCACTAAAGGATACAGAGTCTATATTCCAGGACGAAGATCCATTGAAATCAGTAGAGATGTCAAATTTGAAGAAGATGCTGCTTATAAACTATCTTTAAGTGCAGAAGATGATCTAACCACAGAATTAGATGAAAATCCTACAATTGAAAATCAAAGGAAGAATAGCATAGAAAATCATGAACTTCAATCACCTAATTTCGAGAATGCTGAAAATCCTAACAACAAGGAAAGACCACTATGGGCAAGAAAGATGATTGAAGAAAATAATGTGGAACCCGATGAAATCTTCAAAGAGAATAAGAAAACAAGAAGTCAATCATGCTATGTTTTGTCTCATCAAAGTGGTATATAAAATCAAATATGCACCAGATGGTAGTATTGAAAAACACAAAGCCAGATTCGTTGCCAGGGGGTTCTCTCAAAAGGCTAAAATTGATTACGAATAGACATTTGCTCCAGTTGCCCGATATACTTCTGTAAGAACCATCATTGCCATCGCAGCTTCCAAAGGGTGGAAGATACACCAAATGGACGTGAAGACCGCATTTTTGAATGGTGTTATTGAGGAAGAAGTATATATAGAACAACTTGAAGGCTTTGCTACACATGATAGAAATCTCTGTGTGTAGACTAAAAAAAGCTCTCTATGGCCTTAAGCAAGCTCCTAGGGCATGGTACGGAAGGATAGATAGTTATCTCTCCAAACTAGGATATTCCAAAAATGAAATCGGATGGTGACATGTTAATACTTGTTCTCTGTGTTGATGACTTGTTGATAACAAGAGAAGATCACCTCATTGCAAAATGCAAACAAGATCTTGTGGCTGAATTCGATATGAAGGATCTAGGTCTACTGCACTATTTTATGGGCCTAGAAGTATGGTAAAAAGAGAATTATATTTTCCTAAATCAAGGAAAATACACCACTGATATCCTGACCAGATTTGGTATGATAGATTGTAAGCCTCTATCCATTCCAATGGAAACAAATCTTCATAAGCTCAAAAGTGAAGTAGTAGATTCAGGAACCTACAGATCCTACATACTATAGACAAATTATTGGATCTCTTATGTACCTGGTAAACACTCGCCCTGATATTTGTTACGCTACCAATGTGTTAAGTCATTTCATGTGCAAACCTAAGAAGATTCACCTAATGGCTGCTAAGCATATTCTGAGATACTTGCATGGCACTATTGGACTTGGCCTGAAGTATAAAAATGTTGAGATACAACTCCAAGGGTATTCTGATTCCGACTGGGCAGGAAGTTCCATTGATCGTAAAAGTACAGCAGGGTGTTGCTTTAGTCTTGGATCAGCTATGATATCCTGGTTTAGCCAGAAAACAATCAATAGTTGCTCAGAGTTCCACTGAAGCCGAATATATGGCTGCCTCCATGGGAGCACGTGAGGCAGTATGGTTAAGGAAATTGCTAGTTGGACTATTTGGGAAGCCCCTAAACCCCACTGTGATTCATTGTGATAATCAAAGCTGCATCAAACTTTCTGTAAATCCAATTTTTCATAATCGATCCAAGCATATAGAAATCCCATACCATTACATAAGAGATATGGTAGACAAAGATGTCATCAAATTGACCTACATCAGCACTGAAGAGCGAAGTGCCGACATATTCACCAAACCTCTTGCAAAGTTGAAAGTGGAGTACTTTAGAGGTAAACTTGGTATGACTAAATTATAATGGAAATTTCTGATATTAATCTTAATCATATGTAATTGATATATTCATGAATATCTTGAATGCAATATTGCATGTATGTGTTATGTCATGGAAGGTGACGATCTTTCATGTGATGTAAGTGTAAGATCGCTATTGTAAGGTGACGAATTTCACAATAGCCTGATCTGTTATCAAGATTGACTACATTAAGTTGTTGTCTCGGAATGTGCCGGAAATCTTGATACTAAATTTGCTATGATGAGTTATTGAATTGTTATCATTAAATGATTGTTCCGAAATATGTCGGAAATTATGATAACAATCATATCATGATTGACTACATTAATTTGCTGTCCCGGAATGTGCCGGATATCATGATACTAAATTATTTCACATGTGATAATGACAATGTTACAATTGTCACTAGAATCAAGGTTGTAATCTGATAAGACTTCAAGTAGTTGTTGTCCTAGAGTGTTGGATATCAGATAATCCATATCTCTCTGAGATATGAAGTATTTCACTAGTAAGTGTTACTAAGTGAATGATCATGTCAAATGAATGTGTATATCTAGAATGTTGTTCCTTAAAACTTAATTATGAAATTCAATCCTCTTTTGCTAAGAGGGAGTATTAAGGATATAGCTTCGTTCGGATTGAAGCAAGTAATATATAACGACATTGAACGAAGGGTCATGTCCCCGTAGGGTCATGACTCTATGTGGCATAAGCCACGTAGAAGTCATGCCCCTACGTGGACATGACTCATCATCCTTTTATTTATAGGCATCGACACTTGCTGTGAACCGAAACCAATAACTGTGGCAGTTTCACGAACCAGCAAGCTGTCGATATTATCATAGAAGATTAATAGTTAGAGTTATATATATATACACATTCACTACATATTACCAAACTATTGTATTCTCTATCTCTTATCTAAATTCCTTAACAGACTCTCTCAACCCATTCACCAACTATTTAAGTATTGGGTAAGGTACAATTTCTTTCCTTGTAAACCTCACGACATAAATGAGTGCAAGATTTGGTTTCATAGTGCAATCTAATACATTGTTTCTTATTTTATCATTGAAATAAACTAATAACACTAAATCAATTTACTTAAGTTGCAACCAAAGCCTGGAACTTCCAACAGTACTATTGAGAAACCATTTCATCTACCAAGAAACAAAGAAGTAGGAGCTATTAAGAACTCAGCGTAAGGTTAACAAAACATACAAATTCAACTAAGGCCTAGATATTATTGGCTCCCACGTATCATTTCGTGTTGACAATTTTGCTGAAGGAGTTACAGAGCTCCAAGAGCTCCTCCTCCATGCATTCTTACAACTGATTTCTGAGATGCAAAACCTTCGAAAAAGGCTTTTAATAAAGAGCTCCACAGCTTCTCAACGCACCTCGCACCATTCTCTCACAAAATTCCTCTATCCTTTCTACTTCGATGGGTGTCCATATCCTATTCCAAAGTTCTCATTGCGACATAGGCGGGGAGGATGCTGCCAAAGGTTGTGGAGGATGCTGGTAAAAGTTTCTAAGTCTTCTCAACGAATCCATTTTGTGCATAACCAGCAACCATTGCAGTCCACAAGATCACATTTCTCGAGGCATTTCTTGCAAAATCCTGAAATCTTATTACAAAAATCACCATACTGCACATATCCTGCAATCATAGCATTTTATGAGACCACCTTTCTTTGAAGGACTTTGTCCCCCCCACAATTCTTATGCCACCTCTATGCTTCCACACCGACTCCTGTCAATGTCCTCGTTCTGTTCTCCTCTCTGCATGCCATTTGAAAATAGGTCGGGCCCTCATTTAAAGCCAGTAAATCTGCCTTAATGCGTGCCCTTCCCTTGCCCCTTTTGCAGGCGATTAATGTGGAGAGGGGAATGTCATTCCTCCATTATGGCATGGAGGACAGACCTCCCTCTCTATCCTCTCTACCTCCCTCTCCATCCTCTCTTTCTGAAAACATTTAATTGATTATTTGTCCTTCCCACAGTTGTCCATTGCATAAATGACTGGTGTGCAGCATGTGACACTTTTTTGGCAATCCTTCAGTATCTGTGATCTGCACACATGCACTTGAATGGGATCATGGCACCTTTTGTGGTTGATATAGACAAAATATCAACATGAGGACAACTATCAAATAATCAAAGGGCATAATCAACATAATATGATATCCTTAGCATAACCTTTAAGATATCAAAAACCACTTTATAATTTAACAGACTATTAATTGGATTAAGCTTTGTAAATTCAAGATCACATAGCTTAAGCTTCAACAAGACTCTAGACATCACACATCAAAGCTCTAGACATGTTAGAGTAGTACTACCGACTGGGTGGTGTATTACAAACCATTCATCTTATGTTATTCTCATCTCTGTGTTTTAATGTTCATTGATATGAATTATGTGTTATCTTTACTTTTAGCATCTTCTGTAGATTTATAGTTCTGTGAAGGTTATATTTTGTATTCACTTTTAGATGTTTCTCCCTGTACATTTTGTGCTGTCTTAGAGTGTTGCACTTACTCAGATCGAAATTTCTCTTAAGAATTTTTATTGATCCAAAAAAATGCTATCAATGTCCACAATGAATTGTGTGGTTTCTGTTATCTTTGTGCCTAGGGGTTGCAGAGATTACTAGAGTATCACATTTATATCATAAATTTTCTAGATTTGCACTAAATGATACCCACTAATCTCAGCTATGTTCTCTTGAAGTTTCTTATTTATCACTGATGGTTTTATTTTTGTGGGTGTGGTTATGTGTATTTGTAGCTCTCTGCACTTGCATGGATATGCTACGGTTTTCCAATACTACATGACCTCACATTAATATAAGACTTACTATAATTGAATTGATATGTATAATCATTTTTCTTTTAATCCCTTTCTTGCAGTTGAATTCATTAAGGGCAGAGAGAGAGCAAAAGACTTTACTGGTCATAACAGAAAACATGGGGAAGTCTGGCTCAGTAGGCTCAGATGACGAGATCAAGAAAATGGAAGAGCCCATTGGAGATGATAAAGTTACTGGGAAAGATGTTATAAGAGAAATAAGAAATGTGAAGAAGCAAAATATGCTCACACATGTGGCCCTTGGCATTATTCTTGTATCAGGTACACTGTGGCGTTTATCAGAACTTTTTTTAGCTTTCAAGATAAGGAGAACAATCATTCATCCTTTAGAAGCAATAGGTGGTTTGTTAGGTGGCAAGGGTTCTCATCTTCCTCACGTGGAAACTCGTCTTCCTCGCATTGAAACTCCGGTACTCCCTCAATTAGAGATGCCATCCGTGAACAACATTTTAAATAGCAGACAATTTTATGGATCTTATGGGCACGCTGGACAAGCTGAAGAAAAGTAATTCTCTGCACTATCGTATGAAAACACCTATGTAGCATCCACTAAAGCGTCACGTTGTTGCATTTGAATACATTCAACCTTATTATTATTCTTTTTTGCATTCATGAATTCCACCAATTATAAGATTGTATTTATTTTATTTTTTTAAAGTTCATATGTGAAATTTTTCTCCAATGTGTTTGGCTAAAATTATTTGCGATAAGAGTTATTTTTTAGAATGATAGATTTTTTTATGTTTTTTTTTAGAGTTCTTTATATTTTCAAAATAATTGTCAATTTTTTTTGAATTTTTTTATTTCTTAAAATAAGTAAAATTTGACTTAAATTTACACAATTAAAATAGAAATTAATCCATTTCATTTCAGTACTGTCATTAATACTTTATCGGAAATTAATTTGCTTTAGACAATATAAATTATTGTGAATCTAAAAATATAACTAGCATAGAGGAATATTGGTCCATTATTTCACTTAAATATTTATTTTATTACTATATAGTAAGAAAGATTAATTTTTTATTAATATATGATTTTTTGTTTATCGGTTTGATTGGTTATTATTAATATATGATTATTATGTTTTAATATATTGTTATTATTATATTTTTACATTTTCATTAAAAAAACATAATTAATAGAATTATTTCTAATATATTATTATACTATTTTTTTTTATATAGGTAATGGGTTGAAGCTGATGAGGTGTACATACCTTATTCCCTTGTGGGATTTGAACTTGCGACCTCTCTTTCAAGAACACAAATTCTACACCATTAGGTCAACTCAAGATGTACATTATTATACTATTATTTTATTATAATATATATTTATATATTATATTTAAAGTAATATAGGTTTTTTTTGTTTTTATGTATATTTGTGAAAAATATTAACTTGCCACTCCAAATAATATAAATTAAAAAAAATAATCGTAAAATGTTTTTTTTGCGGGGGGGGGGGGTTTCATTGCTTTTAGTTTTTACACTGCTTTTAGTTTTAGTTTTTATCGATGAAGCATCCATATGTGAGTGTAATATTCAAAAATATTTTAAATTAATATGTATATCAAACATTATATAAAAATATATATTAATTTTAATATTTTGTCATATACGAAATTATATACTATTATTGCAATATTGCAGAGGCAAGTACTAAATACCATGCGACACTTGTTATAATGTTATAGTTTCATAATTAGTTAATGATAGTTTGTGAAGAGAAGTAAACGAGTCTAATTTTTAAAAATCCCTATGATAAAACCTTGAGAATTAATGAGAAGAAGGAAATATAGAATTGTTGGGAAATGATGCACTCACTATGACCTAAGTTAGTTGGTATGTTGAGTTTTGTTGATATTTTTTCTATCCTTTCAACGTGTCCCTTTAATCTTGGAGGTAGAAGTAGAACAACAACTTCGACGCCACTCAAGATTGGTCTTGCAAGTTTCCCTTCAAGGAAGGAATCCAACCCCTTTGTTGATGACACAATAATAAATGACTAGTTGTGTGAATGGCTCACCTCCTGGGGGCTGGAGGTGGCATTCTTTGGGTCAGGTCATGAACAAATTGTAATACGGTCCACGATATTAAGCAGTCCAAGGGCTCAAAAGGTCCAATGTTAATCCATTTTCAAGTTTTTTTTAATGTCAAATCTTCTATTATGTATTTTGATTAAGAAACCTGTCATTTTGTCAAGTCTTGTTTTGTTAGAACAAAATGTTATTAGGAGTCATACTCTTATAACATTTATGTATAGTGTTCAAATATAAGGTTATTAAAACTATTATATATTAAATGCTTTATAAGCATATCCCATTTGAAATAATTATAATCTAATACTATTAGATTATCAATTATTTATGAATGGGGTTATTGAAAAAGTGTGACTAGCCACCCTTCCTCCTATATTTAAGAGGTTCTCTCTCAAAGTGGGAATTTGGAGATAGTGAGTTACATCATTATGTACAAGAGGTATTATTGGCCATGTGGAAGTATTGGAGGAGTTTCTCCAGCTTCAAGTTTATTTTATTATAGACTATATTTTGTAAGTGTTTTAATAAAATGATGTTTTATAAGTTTATTTTGCCTGAAAGGATTTTTCCCATTTACATCTTGTGTAATGTGTTAATTTATGGTTGTATGTTTCTTAATACATTCATTTCATATCTAATTTCTAACATGGAATCATAGCATGCTAGGCTATACTAATCATTTTTAAGGTTATACTAGGAGACATGTTGAACTTGGAAGGAAACCTCTTTATGCTCTTGCACATTACCATTTGTGCAATATATCTGGTGATATCTTGTAGAAACTCACATTATTCTCCCTCTAAATTTATATAGAATAGGATTATGATTGCCAATTGTTTGATTATTAGGTGATAAAATGATGCTCATTATTTGGGTATGAAATCTCATAGTCCAATTAAAAATATTCCATAATAATAGAACTAGATTATTAAATTTTTCAAGTGTCAAATAAATTTATTTTTTCTTTGGCTTGATATTAGATTTAAAAATTGAAGTTTCTAGGTTTTTTTCAAAAGAAAAAGTTTCAACCTCTTTAAATTCTATCTTTATAAAAGTATAAAAAGGTTTTCATGACCCTTAACCATGAAAATTCAATCAAATTCCATTTTATTTGCAATTTGATTATTATTTATAAAAGTGTATGCCATTTACTTTTTAAAAGAGATACATAAAAGATACATAAATTACAATATACAACCAACTTTATAATATATCTTTAAACTAATAAATACTAAAACAACTAAACCTATCTTTAAATATTCATTCAAATATATTATTAAATATAAAATATGTAAATTTTATTATTCAAACAAATGTTTAATACAAAGGCCTTTATTAGATGTAGTTTTCATATAAAGATGAACTCTTTATTTTATTATATATTTCAAAGGTATCTTAAATGTAAAACTAATTATATGTGTTGAAGTGCTCATATCTTCATTTAATCCTTCGTAGAAGTCAAAGTCTTTATATCACTCGATATAAAGGTACTTGTCTTTATAAAAGTTGAAATGACATTCTTCAAAAGCGAACAAAGGGAAATTGTATAATCACAACCTTAGGAAGTCAATGATAAACCTTTTGGCAACAACCTTCAAAACCTCGTCTTCATATAAACAATAAATTTGTCTAATTTTTTTCTCTTGTTATTGCTTCTAGTTTAGATTGTGTATGTTTGTTTACATCAATGTTTTGGTGCATACTTTGGTCTCTACGAGATCTTCCATGATGTTGTTGATTTGATGAAAGGATCATATTGATGTGTGCATTGCAAAACATTAAAGGGGGACTGCAACATATTGATCGAACCAACAATGGAGCTTTCTATCAACCATGTTCTTCAATCCTTGAAAAATATCGTAGATTATTCGAAAGTGAAGTACATATCATAGCTTTGTGTGTATGTATCGATATTGAAACATATTATCTAGTTGTGAGTGGTTTATTTCTTTATCTTTGTGTTTACATGTTACAAACTTTAGGAGATCACATCCAACTTATAAAGCAAAACTCCCTCTTCTAATTGCTAAAATCATTAGGCAAAATAAATGTAGCAACTATAACTGTTGAGTCCACAATACAAAGAAAAATGGCTCTTCAAGAGAATATTGCCTTTATGTGGTGTGGATCTCATAAAACATCAAAATGTCTTATGAAAATAATATTCTGATCATAAGACATCTAGTTGCATGGATGGTATGTTACCTTTATTCTTCTCTTGGAAAAGAATGTAGAACTAAAAATGACACTCAAGTCAAAATGTGTGATATATTTCATGAATTCTTCAAGAAATTTTCGTTATTACATTCAAGCATAAAGGAAATATTGAGTGCTTTGGTTAATTGTCACCTCATTTTTTAAGGTCAATCTCATAAGACAATAATGGATTTATATACAAATACTTGTTACAAGCTAGGGTTGTCGTTGCACCAAAAGATCGACTTGTCAATGCTCGATACAACCACTAGACTTATAGAATCCACAGGAGGCTGTTAAACCATGTCGTGAATCCTCGCGAGGGACACTAACCCACTAACCCACTGCCAACAATCCCCCTCCCAACATTACTCACCACGACCTGCGTGATTCAAACATGTGACCAAGCTCTGATACCACTTGTTACAAGCTAGGGTTGTCGTTGCACCAAAAGATCGACCTGTCAATGCCCGATACAACCACTAGACTTATAGAATCCACAAGAGGTTGTTAAACCATGTCGTGAATCCCGCGAGGGACGTTGGCCCACTGCCAACAATATCTTCCTCATATTTCTCCTTTCTCAAGGTTTTAGTTGATGAACCATACATCTAAGAAAGAATAATCCATGACGAAAGAAATTCACTTAGATATCATTCTCTGAGAAGAGAGAATATGCTATCCACATTATTGGTCCTACTTCATAAGGAACTTATAGGTTCTCTTGATTAATTACAAATCAGCATATATAAGCACTAAATTAGAAATTTTATCTACTTTATTTTTAATGGCCCTATTAACATAAAAATAATTCAATCAAGACCAAGCAGACAAAGATGGTATGTTCTTGTGACATAACAACTCCAATTCCAAATTTGAAAACTTTTCAACTTAATAAAATGAATATGATCCCCAAGAATTATGCAAGAGAAGTTAGATATTTTACCTATATCTAGTTAAGGACTTTTACTTGGTTCATTGAAATATTGTTGGTGTCATTTGATGACCTATTATTCCATTCCTCGTGAATTTTTAAATAATGGAATACTACACTAAATCTTATTTTCCCACCTTTTATAACACTATTTTCTAATAAAAAGGGTTTTACCCAAATAGATCCAAATAGATGACATGTTGATAAAATACATGTTTTTTTTCACAACCATCCAAAGAGATCATTATTTCTCTCAAGGAATTCTCAATCCATTTATATTGAAATGGGCATTCATTTTCTTCCTCCATGACACAACGATGACAAAGTGAATCAAAAGGTAAGAATTTATTTTCAAACTCTTACACATCCATAGATGAATTGGAGTTGTATAAACTTTCAAAGCAACTTTTGTTCTTTTCTCTCTTGAATGTTACTTGAACTAATTTTCTTTTATAATGGGTGGCTATTGCCCTTATAAATTGTCGGGGGAGCAAACCTAGAAAGGATGGCTCACTCGTTACTTAATTATTTTATGGATCACTACCATATGTAGTAGCATGTATACTTCTCTAATTATTAATGCTTATGCTTATGAAAATATATGTTGATCTCCTTGCTACTAATCATTGGAAAATATTCTAGATTTATAAGGAATATTATATGATCTTTGGGAATGACGAATTTATAATATTATGTTTTTTCTTAGCACCAAGAATCAAGTTTAATTGATTACTATGTTACTAACTATATTGTTACTTCTTTGGCAAGACTATGCCCTCAAAACATATGGTATAGGTTCTATTACATGGATGGTGTAGTTTAATTAAAAGACTATCTTCTATGTGTCTTTGAATCAAAGGGTGAAATATGAAAGTAGCTCTTGAAGAATAAATATGGCCTTGAAGATTTATGGAAGAGTTCCAGTTGGTTACATATAAAAGTACCATCTTGCTCAAAGTTATTTTACTCCTTCCAAAGAATATCATTTCTAAAGAGATAAAAGCATTCTGAAGATCATGGACACCTCACTAAAGTGAAAGTATTTCATGATAAAAGTTCTCTCTAGTTCCATCATAAAAGCACATTGAAGATCACTAGGCACATGTTATATATTGGAATCTTAGCCATCAATTATTAAAACCTTTGTG
This sequence comes from Cryptomeria japonica, assembly GCF_030272615.1. NCBI lineage: Eukaryota > Viridiplantae > Streptophyta > Pinopsida > Cupressales > Cupressaceae > Cryptomeria > Cryptomeria japonica. The sequence goes on from NC_081413.1 coordinate 214,961,834, forward strand.
CAGTGATTGGCTTTTAGGTGATACCATTTAGGGGGTGTACATGACACCATCCAGTGGCTAAATCCTAGATGTAAGACATAATAAGCATAAGATTAGTACGAATTATATGCTCAAAATTCAAATCAATGCTTGTCCTTAGGTGATGTCGTTGAGGGGGAGTGTGCATGTCAATGACGCCACCCTAGTGGTTAAATCCTAGTTGTAAATCCTGGGTGTAAGTAAGTCCTAATAGGAACAAATAAGACCTATATAGGAATTAGTAAGTTTTTTAAGCCTATAGGTAGGCATATGTAGGTCCTTTTTGCTTTTAAACACTACAGGTAGGCATTGGTAAGTCCTACAAGCACATTTGTGCTCAAGTCCTACAAGCATATTGCAAATTCTTCTCCTTGTAAATATTCCAGTTGTAAAAGCATTGTATTAAATCATACGGGCACTATGTAATGAACCTAGGGAGAGGCTAATTTGAGGATATTGTGGCTCAAATATAATTTTTTATAGGACCTTATAGCATCGTTTTTAAAACACTAGGATTATAAATTATGAAAAAATGACTTTCATGTAATCTAGAATACATTGTCTTCATGTTGGCATATATTTGTGTCCCTATTTATCACTATGAAAGAAGACCTGCATCACTAGGGTACTTCATTTTTTCTCTTATGGAAATTGACATGTGATGCATCCTATTAACATTAAGTGGGAGTGTTAGAACATAATGTTATTAGGAGGCATACCCTTATAACAATTATATATAATTTTCTAATATAAGGTTATAAAGCCTTATATATTATATGCTTTATAAGCATATCCCATTTGAAATAATTATAATCTAATAACCATTATATTATTAATTATTTATGAATGGGGGTTACTGAAAAGATGTGACTAGTGAAGTCACCTTTCCTCCTATATTTAAGGAGTTTCTCTCTCATTTGAGAGGTGCGGGAATTTGGAGATAGATAGTGAGTTACATCACTATACACAAGAAGTATTGTTGGCCACATGGAAGTATTGGAGGAGTTCCCTCAAGTTCAAGTCTATTTTATTTTAGACAATAGTTTGTAAATGTTTTAATAAAATGGTTCTTTATGGTTTTTTATCGGTGATAGATTTGTATATTTTATTGATAATAATAAAACTTTACATATTAGAAAACTTAATGGTGCCATCAACTATAAGCAACTTACATGACACGGTCACAAAACCACCCCATAACCAACATCCAAGCAACACCATAAAGTATTACAAAAAAGGCCATATTATGGTCAGTTCAACCCACCCTTAGAGACTAAACAAAACAAATCCATGTCTCGACCCATCCAAGCAACCTTGTTGAAACCCCATCCACCATACAAGCTTAAGTATACATTATTTAAAATAAAATTTAAACCAACCCAACAAGCCCTACCCCTTAACAGAGAACAAAAATGTAGGGCATATACTAAACTTCACAAAATGTGAAGCATTAAAACATAATTACTTGTTTTTCTTCAAACCCAAAGAGCCGTTAACCCAATGGTCGTTGGGATCAAAGAAAAACGCTAATTACTGTCACTTTGTGTTGCCATTCATCCAGTAGTTGGCTTTCCTTCTTTCTCATGCAAAATGTCCTTCAGGGTGCTCCACCCAATATAAGATTCTACTCTTCGATCTTCTTCATCTGACAATACGCTCCAACAAATGAAAGGCCGAATTAGTGGCTCAAGCTTTCCCACCTTCAACTTCTCCCCATCATGAGCCAAAAAATGGACCCCAGGTTTGGCCATAACCATCATAGATTTCATATCATAACACCAATCCTCCTTGACACATTTCTCCATCACCCAACTCACTTCCTCTTTGTTGTCTTATTCTAGACCCCATGCCATTACCAAAAAGGCAATGTTAACATTGGTTCGATACCGATGTTCCACCCTCATGCTCTTCACTCACCAATATATGCATAAATATGGGCTCTTCAAACTTAAACATAGTGCGCAACTTTTTCTTTTCTACCTAGCCCAAAATTGCCAGTTGTTGCTTTGTCATGATTAGAAATAAATTTTCCTCCATCCTCATGAATTTTGTGCCACTTGACACTACTCTTGTCTCCCATGTGTTGAAAAAAGCATTGTAGGGAATGAAATGGCAAATAAAAACTAATTTAAAGCCCCATCACCTTCTCCGTCATTATTGTGCTTTACTTGCCATAAATGAATCCCTAATGCAAGTGTACGAATGCATTAAAGATTGAGATTGAGATCTCAATAATCCTCCCACCATTTGTCCTTCTACCCATCATTAATTTGAGTTGCATGCTTTGATAGCACATCTACCATATTGTTTCTACTCCTTAGGGTGTGTAAAACTTTAAAATTTCAAGATTTTGAATAAATAATTTTTTTTTTTTAAGCTTCCATGCCACAACCTCACCTTTGATGATCACATTAATGACGATCAAAGAATCGCCCTCTAAATGGAGTTTCTTGAATTCCATTTTTTGTGCCATTTTAACAACCAAAAGAGCCGCTTGACACTCGACCTCATTATTTGTGCTTTCATCAAGTTTTTTAGCCCCCACTGCAAGAATATTTCCATACAAATCCCTCACAACATATCTTGCACTTGATGGCCCATGATTACCTTTCAAAGCTCCATCGAACTTAACCTTGACCCATCCAACGTTAGGTTTCACCCAATCAACCTCCTTTACTGAACTGAAACTCAAATTATCCTAAGTCGGCCAATTAACAGTCCTATATCTAATAAACAACCATTTGGATTGAATAATATTGTCTTCTTTACAGAATGGAACTTTGGAAGGATTAAGTTGAGCCACTGTAGCACTTACTAGTTCTGATATTGTGGCCTCAATTCTTCCTAACAAACGTACAAGTGGTTCATCTTTCTCTTGAAAAATCCTTCTATTTCTCTCTTTCTGCAACTCCTAGATCATCGTAGAAGGGATAATTTTCCATATGCATGATAAAGTTATTTTCTTCTTATGAGAGAACCTTCTTTGGAAGAATTCCTTCAAAGAGGCAAGAAATAGACATTGTCATCCCATATTCTTGGTGATAAACTGCCAGCACTCATTTGCAATATGGGCCAACAAATCTAGTGGGTTGAAGTTTATCCATAGTAAGAATTCTACTTTCAAGAGCCAACCAAGAAAAAGAGTTAGCTTTTGGAAAGCACTCTTTATTCCAACAAAGCCTATAAGGCCAAATCTCCTCCATTTCTGCTACTTCCAAAATGTTGTACCATATTTTTACCAAATATTTATCGTGTTTTGATCCACACCAAACAATAGCATCATCCTAGCTTAGTAATAGGATTTTTTGTTTTGCCAAGATGCTTCGAAGCAAATCTTCATTCTCCCTATCTAAATTCAGTTCCTCAATCGACTTCCATTTCCACTCCTCCTAACCCTCCTCCCAACTTTTGATGAAATCAATCATTCTAGATCCCCAACGATCTTAATTAGCTTGTTTCACAGCTTAACAACTTGGTTCCTCACTTAAAACCTTGTGTCCATCCCATGAATCCTCCTAGAAATGAGCATGTGTGCCCTCACCCAACATCCATGTTAGATGATCCACAATAAGCGGATGACAATAAACCATAAAATTTCAAATCATTGACCTGCGAGGGGGGTTCTAAATTCACAGCCTATCTAAATTCAATTCCTCAATTGACTTCCATATCCACTCCTCCTAACTCTCCTCTTGACTTTTGATGAAGTCAATCATTCTAGATCCCCAACGATCTAAAGTGGCTTGTTCCATAGCCTGATAACTTTGTTCCTCACCTAAAACCTTGTGTCCATCCCACAAATCCTCCCAGAAACAAGCCTATGTGCCATCACTCAACATCCATGTTAGATGATCCACAATAAGCGAATGACAAGAAACCATAAAATTTCAGATCATTGACCTGCGAGGGGGGATCTAAATTATCAAAATGTACTCCTTCAATGGATTGTCTAGATACTTTACTTGAAGATCTTTAGCCCACATATGAGACGGATTATATACATGCTCCAAACCAACTTCACTCCCATAGCCTCATTCATTAATTACCAATTTCATAGCCCCGCTACATGCTTGTTTTGGCTTGCATATTTTCTCCCATAAAAAAAGAGGAATTTTGTCATGAACATGACTATCTTTCCAAAAACAAATTCCGTTTTCTACTCATCTATCCTTACTATTTTTGTTGGAATACATGGGCATATCATGGAGAAGATGGGGATAGAAAAAATCACCGACTTAAGCATAAGAGTTTTACTCGCCAACATCAACCATTTACATTTCCATCCATCCATTCTATTAAGACAACTATCCTCGAACCCTTTCCCAATCTTTGACTTGTTGACACCTGCAAATAATGACATAACCAAGAATTACCCAGGAAATGCACCTGGTTTAATTTCCAGAATTTTAGCAATCTCTCTTTGTTTCTCAACCTTAGTATTGAAGAAAAAATCTCATTTTTTTTCCAATTAATAGATTGCCCAAAAACATGAGTGTACTAGTCTATTGTATATTTAATACACCTGGCTTATCTGAAAGGTGAATCTCCCATCAACAAAGTATCATCTGTAAATTGTAGGTGGGTTACAGGTTCGAGGCCTCTCGCAATCCTAAAACCAAAGTATAAACTGGCTTATTGTTTCTTGGAGATAAATCTACCCAACACTTCAGCCATTATGCTGAAAAGAAAGGGCGAAATTGGATCTCCTTGCCTAAGGGCTCTTGAAGACTCAAAAAAACCATGTGGGCTCCCATTGACCATAATCGAAAAGGGAGGCCCATCTATACAAATTTTCACCCAATCAATCCATTTTTTATCAAACCCAAAACAGTCTAAAACCTTCAATAAAAAAGATCTATCCAAATTGTCATACACCTTTTCAATGTCAAGTTTAACAAACATCTTCTTTGTTCCAACCAACCTAATACAGTGCTTGGCCTCATGGGAAATAATAATACCTTCAACAGTAGACTTGTTAAGAGCTAACCCACTTTTCTCTTCAGAGATAATCGAGCATAACACCATCTTAAGCCTATTCACTATAACCTTCGAAATCACCCTATAGATTGAATTACATACTGAAATCAATCTAAGATCAAAGAATGAAACATTCTCCTTTTTCGGAATGAGGGCAATTATCATATTATTGAAATACTTCAAAATTAAACTTTTTCATCTATACTCTTCAACCACTGCCCATAAATCTTCTTTCAAAAGGTCCTAGAATTTTTGAAAAACAAGGACGAAAAGCCATCCAGTCCAGGGGCTTTATCCCCATCCATAAAGAAAAGGGCCCTCTTGAATTCATCCAAGCTAATCGAGGCTTGAAGCATTTTTTTTTCTCGTCCAAATCAAATGAAGGATAACACCCAAAATCTCCCCATAATCCCTTACCATTCGATTTCTATCAACCGACAAAAGCTTTTAAAAGAAACACATCACCTCCTCTAAGTACCGGGAATTTTTCTTCAAAAAAATCCACTTGTTCCATACCTTGTATTATAACTTTTGTATGCAATTTCTCCAACTTTTCTCTACAAAGATGTCTTTGAAATGAATAGTATTCCATTCTTTTAAACATGACTTAATGTACTAGAGTCTTTTGAAGAATATAAAGGTTCGATTATCTTCTCTAACAAGGGCATCCAACAACTGCTCTTTGATCTTATCTTTGAACCCCTCAGCTCGAAGCCACATCTTCTTGAATTTGAATGAGCACCTAATTAGGGAAATATCTCTTTGAAGTAGGAGAGAGATAGAATAATGATCTGAACTCGAAAAAGGAAGGACCATTGCCTCAAAAACCAAAGGCGGATCCCCCTATTTTCTGGCAAGAAAAAATGATCCAACTTTTCATCAATATTCAAAAATATTTCAAAGTGAAGCAATAATCAATGGCGAGCGCAGGGGTCGAGGGTAGGAGCGAAATTCAAGGTGGGCAAGGCGAGCAACAACAAGAGCGCCTTCAGCAAGGTGATCATTGGTTCAGACTAGGTGGGTCGGGTGGATGACAATAGGCAATGAAATGTTGCAAAGTAATAGACCAAGAAATTCCGATGGAGACCTTCAGAGCAAAAATTAACAATGGGTGGCAAGCTTATGGCAAATTTGGAGAGGGATAGGACCAAGGATGGAGGGTTTTTCATGCTCCCCTTCATCAAAAGGACAAACAATACAAACCACCACAATGGGTATATGAAAACGACATATGGGTTGACAAACTCCACTATCACTGGTCAGAGGCGCAAATTCCCTATCGGTCTAATCACAGATATGGTAGGGCTCCTCGATCAAATGCGGGCAATAGGCCAATTAGGAGCATCAGGAGCAGAGAACCACCGTGGATCAGATCAAGAAAAAATCGGGGTATAGGAGACCAGCGAAACTACAAGAATGGATGGCCGACCTCTTTGCAAGGTTGGAGAGATGAGGGTTTTCAAAAGGGAAAGACTGGGTGGTTCAGGAAAACAATGATCCTGAAAGAAGATTCTTTAAACAATTGGAGATCGTAGCATGTGAAGGACCCGATACAGGAGCCAAGCCACATCAATGGGCAAGACACCAAAGGCAAAGGTACTTTGGATAATGGATAGGGACCTTCTCGAGGATGCGAGCAAAATTCTGGTAAGTCCCCTCATGAACCCCCGTTTACATTATGCATAGATGAATATGCATTAAGGCTCTACAAAGACCACTTGCTCACTAACCTTTCTTCTAGAATTTTCTAACCCCTTCTAATTAGCCTAAACCCACTTCTAATCATTTGCACATTCCTAAACTAAGGATTGGGAAGGAGACACTTCTAAAAAACATTTAAAGCCATTTTCTCTCCAACAAGTTAACCCTCAAAGTCTCCCCAAAAAATATAAGGCTCTTACAAAACCTTAAAGGCTTTCCCTTCTTCAACACACTAACACACATGGGTCTTGTCCCTTTGGTCAAAGCCTAACCATGGGTAAACCTTGCACAAGAGTTTACCCATTGGACAATAACTTTACCATTGGATAATAGCTTTATCCAATAACCTAACCACATGAGGTTACCCTCATGTCCCCTCAGGCATTAAATGTTTCTTACCTCTCCTCTCAAGCCCTCTCATATTGACACTTGTCAACATGGGATTGGTTTGAAAACTATCACATGGATTGAAGATCATGCAATTCTAGCCCTCCACAAGACAAATCAATCTTGACCATCCATTTAACCATTTTGCCTATAAAAGGAGCCTTATTCTTCAAGCAAAAGAGGAAGCATTTTTAGCATTGTTATTATACTTGCATAGGCATTTTACGTAAGCTTTCTCATAGCAACATTACTCTTTGAATTAGCATAGCAATAAGAGTTCATATTCAACCATTTCAATACTCCATTTGGCATCCGCTTCATGCTAAAATGAGAGCTACACTCACACATTTGGATGTTGGAGAGGAGAAAGACCCACATGAACCCCCATTACATTATGCATAGATGAATATGCGTTAAGGCTGTACAAAGACCACTTGCTCACTAACCTTTCTTCTAGAATCTTCTAACCCCTTCTAATTAGCCTAAACCCACTTCTAATCATTTGCACATTCCTAAACTAAGGATTGGGAAGGAGACACTTCTCAAAAACATTTAAAGCCATTTTCTCTCCAACAAGTTAACCCTCAAAGTCTCGCCAAAAAATATAAAGCTCTTACAAAGCCTTAAAGGCTTTCCCTTCTTCAACACACTAACCCACATGGGTCGTGTCCCTTTGGTCAAAGCCTAACCATGGGTAAACCTTGCACAATAGTTTACCCATTGGACAATAACTTTACCATTGGATAATAGCTTTATCCAATAACCTAACCACATGAGGTTACCCTCATGTCCCCTCGGGCATTAAATGTTTCTTACTTCTCCTTTCAAGCCCTCTCATATTGACACTTGTCAACATGGGATTGGTTTGAAAACTATCGCATGGATTGAAGATCATGCAATTCTAGCCCTCCACAAGACAAATCAATCTTGACCGTCCATTCAACCATTTTTCCTATAAAAGGAGCCTTATTCCTCAAGCAAAAGAGGAAGCATTTTTAGCATTGTTATTATACTTGCATAGGCATTTTACCTAAGCTTTCTCATAGCAACATTAGTCTTTGCATTAGCATAGCAATAAGAGTTCATATTCAACCATTACAATACTCCATTTGGCATCCGCTTCATGCTAAAATGAGAGCTACACTCACACATTTGGATGTTGGAGAGGAGAAAGACAAGGGAGAGCTATCAAAGGGCATCATTGGGAGCATCTAAGGGAGTCTCTTATCTCTTTTTTTCTTATGTTATGTTTCATTTTCTACGCATTTGGAGGTTTTGGTTCATTTGGATGGTGTTTGTTTTGGTTGAAGCTAATATTATAACACTTGAGCTCTTGGTTTTGATTGTCCCCTTTCATGTGCATCAAATAGATTGCTAGAAGATCAGAAGTTGGGAACATACTTTAGATTATGTGTAACCATATCAAGAAATGGTGAGATCCCAACTGAGATTGAATTGGCATTCTATTCAGAGAATTGGAAGCAAGCAATTGTAAGGGAAGACAAGTTGGATCTATGCCCTAGATGAAAGTCAGTGGCTCATGATAATGACAAGTGTTTATCCCTAGTCACAGTGAATAACCTCAAAAAAATTTCATAGATTGGGCTCAACAAGGGGGAGAGGGGAACTTTTTTTGGAGAACCTTTATTAGACATGGAGAAGGAATTGAATGATTCGATATGGCTAGTAGTGAGAGGGGTTTGAGCAGGAAGAGGGTTTGTTGACCAGAGACTAGGAATATGGAGAAGGAGAAAGCTTCCAAGCAGGTAATAAGGAAGGATCCACTCCATAGGGAAAATATATGGCAACCAAGGAGGAGGGTAACACTATCTCGAAGGCCCATAACAAAGCAAAAACAAACTAGGAAGAGGAAATTGAAGGAGGCCCTGGCTTATCAAAAATCTCTAAACTGGATCAGGGGAACTCAGTGGAATCAAATATGAATGAGGAAGGGGGGAATGTAGATAATGTCTTGATATTGGAGGAGGTCATGATGAGACAAGTTTATAGTCTTGTTTTCTAAGGGTTTGCTGTGTTGTTTATGATAATACTTAAGACTTTGATACTGTGATGACAGTATTTACTATACTATTTCCTTAAAAACTATTACCTTTTGGGCTTAAGTTTAACCTTGAAACAATTCATGATACCAATGCATATGTTACGTAATTATTTGTTAAATGTGCATGTGTTGAAAATAATTTTGCTCCAAGATGATTTGGGAAATGTGGTTGTTTGTATGTGCTAACGTGATTTTCAGGTCTGTACTAAGAAAGTGGTGTTATAATGAAGCTTGCAACAAGGAGCAAGACTCTTACCAGCTGGTCGGTTATTGAAGAAGTCAAGGAGTAACCAACATAAAGGATCTTTTTCTATTTAATGTTGCAACTACCTTTTAACTAATCATGTACAAAAGTTGAGTCTATTTAGGGGCATGTTGTGCTATATCTTTGTTGAGGAAGTCCTATCTAACTTGTCTAAGTGCATGCATGAGTTTTCCTTTCCTATTTTCATGCTTTCAATAAATGGAACCCTCCTTATGTTGTGGAGTTGATCACCCTGTTAATTAGGATTAGTTGGTAGTTTTTCTTCTATAAATAATGGTTCAAATGATCTCTTGTAGAGGTTGATTATTCTGATGTTGTAAGTTTACTTTTTGTTTTTGAATATAGTTTAAGAGCATGTTGTTATATCTTGTGTACTTTTTTTTTATGAATAAAGTGATATTCTAAGCCAACACTTATGTTGATCTGGGAAGTGTCACTCAAGGGGGCCCACTTGGTGAGAACTCTATTCAGTTAGCATAGTAGTTATTCTTCATTCAGTAGCTAGCACCGTTCCAACAGTTGACTGTTCCTGCAGACACTAAACTTTGTTCTGTGTCCGTTCCTGCAACTAAAGAGGGCATAGTAGTTTTCTATTTGTTTGTTTGGAATTTTATTATTGTGGTTTGTGTGAATTCAAGATTTGCATGTTCAGGTTATTTGTTAATCTAAGTTTAGTTTCTTTCATTAGTTATTTACAACATTTCAAATTCAGCATTGTTCTTTGCTTAACTTATGATGGCCATAATAGAGTCTTAGTGCACATACAGTGCTGACCCTTTTCAAGTTCATGTCCCTAGGTTGATAAGTTAAATGAACCTTCATAATGAGTTTGATAGCTACTTAGTATAGATGTGTAATCTCTGAGTTATAGCTTTAAAGGCTTAGTTATTGAACCATTGAAGAAGGTGAACAGGTCTCTTGGATACAGATAATCACAACAAAAATAATAATGAGGAAGAGGATAACTTCATCTCAGACTCTAACTTGGATGACAACTTTGAAGAATTTCATGCTGGAATAATGGAGGAAAGAGGTCTAGAGTAGATTCAATCTGGTCTGAAAAATCCCAAAATTAGATCAGCTAAATAGAGAGGATGTCAATCAAACAAAGCTAAATTGGCAATGGTGGTTTGTGCAAAAGGGCAAACAAATCTCTTCTAAACAATTATCAGAAATTGGAAGGAGTTACCCCTTCCCGAGGAGCCATGAGGATCATAAGCTGGAATGCTAGGGGCTTAAACACCCCTAGAAAATGGTGCCTTTTTAGGCGTCAAATTGATACTAGCAATGTCGATCTAATTTTGATTTAGGAAAATAAATGGAGTAAGGAGGAACAAGAAAAGAGGATGAGATATTAGAGAGAATGGGAAGGTCTGTTTGTAGAGTTGATGGGTGCACGAGGAGGTATTGGAGTACTGGGGAATCCAACAAAGGCGATGTGTTCTCTAAATTCAGCGCACAATAATTGGATGATGATACACTACAAAAATTATTAGGGTAATAAAATCTAGAAAGTGATCAATGTGTATGGTCTCATCTCTACAATTTCCAAGAGGGAGGTATGGAGAGAAATCTCTATGGAGCTTAGTCTAAATAGGGATGAGAAAATTGTTGTTGGTGGAGATTTTAATGCCACGCTCAATAACATAGAGAAACAAGGAGGTACTAATTCCTTGACCATAATACAACAAGACTTTCAGGAGTTTGTGGATACTAACAAGCTGAGAGAACTTGTGGCAAAAAATGGGAAGTTCACATGGACTAATTCAAGGAAAGGTTTCACCTTTATTGCAAAAAAATTGGACAGATTATTCCTACGTGGGAATTGACTGAGGATTAAGGTAGAAGATTCAATTTTGTCCTATAGTGGGTTTGATCACTTTCCAATACAACTTTTATTTGCCATGGATAATTATACAGGGGATTCCCCTTTTAGATTCAAGAAGATGTGGATCAGAGATCCATCGCTGTATGATATTTTGACCCAATGGTGGAAAGAAGGTTAGGTTGGGAATCACTCTAAGATGTACTCTTTTCACAAAAAAATGTCACATGTCAAATGCAAACTGAAGGAATGGAACAAAACCCACTTCAAGAATATATTTGTTGAAAGTGCACAAGTGGAAGGCGAGTTGAGGGTTCTAAATGATTCAATCACTGCAAATGGGGTGAGAGAATAAGAGTTTGAGAGAGAATGGGTTGTCAAGGCCGAACAAGAAAAAATTTTAGCTAGAGAAGAGCAGTAATGGAGGCAGAAATCCAAGGAGGTTTGGCTTAAGGGGATAGAAACACCAAGTTTTTTCATAACTCAACAATTGCCAACAAAAACAAAAGTAGAAATAGTGAATTGGCTAGAGAGGATGGGTCTCTGCCATAGTCCAAAGAGGAGATCATCCAAGAAGCGATCAAGTATTTTCAAACCCTTTTGAACTAGAATAATCAGAATCAGAATTAGATTGCAGATAGGAATTACTTCCTCAATCAGATCCCTAATCTAATATCAGACGAGGACAATAAGGAGCTAAATAAACCTGTTGACATAGAATAACTCAAAAAGGCCACCTTTCAGATGACATCAAACAAAGCCCTTGGGTCGGATGGGTTCCCAACATATTTCTACCAACTATATTGGGAAATCCTCAAGGAGGATTTATTGAAGACAGTAGAGGAATCAAGAAGAAATCTACTGTTCTTAGGGCTGTCAACCACACATTTATTTCCCTTATTCCTAAGAAAAAATATGCTAACTGTATGAATGACTACTGCCCAATCGCTCTGTGTAATACTTTCTACAAGATCATTACCAAAATCATAGCAAATAGGCTAAAGAAGGTCATTTTTGAAGAACATAGTGGGTTCGATCCAAGAAGATCTATAGCAGAAGGTATCATTGTGGCCCATGAAGCACTACACATAGCTAGGAAACTAAGCAAGCCCATCATGATTATTAAGCTAGACATTCTAAAGGTTTATGACTTGGTGGATAGAAGTTTCTTGTTGGAAGTGTTAATTAGGTTTAGATTTGATAGGTCATGGGTAGAATGGATCAGAGGATGTATTGAGACACCAAGATTTTCAATATTGGTTAATGGAGTGGCTAGGGGTTTTTTCAGTACAGGTAGAGGGCTTAGGCAAGGTGATCCCCTCTCTCTATTTTTGTTCATCATCGTGGCAGAGGTATTAGGTAGAAGCATCACATACGCTAGGTTGGATACGAAATGGATTGGAATAGAGATTACTCCAGTATTGTAACCAGTTACTCATCAACAATTTGCTGATGATACTATTTTATTTGGAGAGGCAACAAGGGGAGAAGACAGGGGTATAAGATCTATGTTGGACAATTATAGTAGACCCTCGAGTCAATCTATAAATTGGAGGAAATCAGAAGTCTTCTTTCTCAATGTGCAATTGGGACTATAGAGAGACATAGCTCGGATTTTGGGTTTAAGGGCGACAAACTTCCCAGGAAGATTCTTGGGATTGCCATTATTTGGGGGAATCAACAAAAGGTGTTATTGGGACAAGTTGGAAAATTGTAAGCAAAAAGTGGAGCTTTGGAAAGGCAAATGGCTTACTTCAACAAGGAGGTTGTTGATGGTCAAAGTTGTTCTCTCTACAATCCCTATTTACTCAATGTATTTCCTAAAGTTGCGAGCTTTGATTAAAGATAATATAAATCAAACCATGCGAAAATTATTTTGGAGTGGGCCACATGATTCTCAAAAACATTCATTACGGTATGTGACAAGATGTGGGAGGAATTAGGATCAGGCAAGTAAATATCATGAACTCAGCTTTGGGTGCCAAACTTTCTTGGTTGATGATTACAAGTAGACAAAAATGGGCCAGGTTACTAAGCAAGAAATATCTAGACATAGAAGATCCCACAAGCATAATCAGGATTAGAAACCCCCCGAGAGGATCAAGAATTTGGAACTTTATATGCAATAGCAAGGACATCATTACAAGACACACAACCTAGGAAATCCACAATGGCTATTTGGCCTCCTTCTGGGAAGACTCCTAGGATGGGCATCCAAAATTGAGTAATAATCCAAGATTGCATGAGATCGGGAGAGAAACAACTAGGATTTTGGGGGAAGAGGTTTGCAACTATGGAAGAGTAGTTAGGTCTAAGGGTATTGAGAGAGGGTGTTGGAAATGACTGGAGGATATTAACACCCCTCATGACCAAATAGAAATACTCTCTAACATTCTCAGAGATAGAATAATACTACTTTCAAACTCAGAAGATCAAATCAGATGGTGTGCATCAGGTGATGGGGAATACAAGGTGAAAATTAGATATAAACACAAGGAAGCAGGAAGAGCATTAATCAATGGCCAACTAAACTCCTCTAGAGAAAATAGCACTACCCAAAGACGAGGTCTTTTCCTGGCTATCCATACAAAACAAAATACTGACTCAACAGATTGGCAAAAATTGGCTTCAAAGGGCCGAATAGATGTATACTTTGCAAAAGCAATCTGGAAACGGTAGATCATTTGTTGTGGTCTTGCCCCTATGTAAAATTTTGTTGGGAATACTTTATGAAGAAATTGGATTTTCAATATGCACAACCTCTTAGTCTAAAAGAGTGGCTTATTTCTTGGTCTAGTCGATTGTATAAAGGAATATTTAATAACATATGGCAAGTGTTGCCTTCAACAATTGTCTAGAAAATGTGGAAGGAGAGGAACCACATGATATTCAAAGAGCGTTCAATGTCGAGGGAGGTATTAGTGTCAAAATTGGAGGCCTATCACAGAGCTAGTAAATGAAGTTGCCAAGAGAAAATCCAAAAAGAGCAATATTTTCACCAATAAGATAGTGATCTGATGAAAGAATTTGTTGGTCTATCTATTCCAAAAGACTATGACCCTGTGCCTAAGGACCTCACAGTAGGATTGTGAAAGGTCATAGTTTGATAGACCCCTAAAAATGGGTGGATTAAAGTAAATTTCAGCATTTCGACGGGGCTTCATTGGGGAATCCTAGTCAAATGGGGATAGCTTGTGTGGTTTGCAATGAGAGAGGAGACATTATGGGTAAAGGAGCAAAATACATTGGAAACACAACGAACAATGTGGCCAAAATTAGGGCAGCCTTATGAGGTCTTGAATTGGGTAAGATGTTGGGGGCAAATCAAATTCATCTGGAAGGGGACTCGCTTTTAGTTGTGAATGAAATTGGGAACAATGTCACACCAAATTGGCAACTTCAGAGGTGGCTAAGCCCGATTTCCAAATTTCTAAATGAGCTCTTAGAATTCAAAATCAACCACATCTATCGTGAAGGTAATGAAGTGGCGGATGCGCTGGCAAATTTTGTTGCATTTTAGTCAGGATGCTATGAACTAAATGAGAATTATAGAATGAGCTCAAATCAAGACTAAGGAAGACATTGGATTGTGGGTAGTATGGTACTTGGGGTTCTAGCAATTTAGGTAAATAGGATCACTTCGCGTATGATTCCTCGAATTGGATCAATATCACTAGATGAGATAGAAGAAGGTTTTTGAGTGCGAATTCACACATTCCATATTGAGAGTTTTGTCAAAAGTAATGTGATGCAAAATTATGAGAGTGAAAGCCTTACAATATGTAAAGGTACGAACTCAAGGTGACACAACCATAGATATCCAAGTCATGAGTGATTGATTATAAGAATATATGGCAACTCCTAGGCATAATTGGAGGATGATCTTGGGCACCGTGGCCATTATGGCATGTATTCATGGCAACCCACAACCTTTTTGGTTTGTGGTTATATATTTGAGGAAAATTCGGTAGAAGAGCCACATTTATGCAAGGAAGTTTTGTGAGATTGGCTTTGGTCTCGTTATGGAAACCCCAATCCTCCTGGAAGTCACCAAGCAACAAATGGCCTTTTTGGGCAAAATTTGGATAGAAGGCTATTCATGGTGCTGGAATCTATGCACCCTTTGGTTCTGCATGCCGTGAAAAAGGTTTTTGGGGTAGAATTTTTGGTGGCACACCACAAATATAGGGTAAATGCAGACATCTCGGCTATGTTCTTGGCCCTGTGCATTCAAATGGGAGTCTGCAAGCCGAGGATGACGAAAGTGTGCAAGAAGATTTTTCGCCACTCATTCTTGGGTGAGATAGATGCAATGTTGGACAACATTGATGAGCAGAGGCGAATCCCCATGGCGCATCATTTTTACATGATATTGAGCAGAGGCAGATAGGTTAGGAAATTTCCAATCGTGCCAACCCTGGAGTTGGAGAAGTTAAATCTGAGCCACCCGGAGCAGAACCGTAACCTGTCTTTTCATCCTCTATGTGACCAATAGTTTGGCTAGGCCAGAGAACTATGATTTGGGTAGGTATGTGAGGGATGAGGGGCTTCAGAGCCGCATGTACATTGGCGTGGATGATGATGGGATGGAGGAGGCAGGAAACGACTGGGGAATTAGAATGGGGAGCTATGGATTCCGGATGATGGGCGACATGTAGAGGAGACTGATGTAGGGGATGATCATTCAAGGTGTGGACCAGAGTGTCTAGTGGTGGTGAAGGCAATAGCAGTGAGGGAAATAGAAGTGAGGAGGATGCATGCGACCGATCAAAGCTCATCTAAGGATGAATGAAATATCCTTCATTTACTGGTGATTTTGAAATGTTGTTTGATACTTTATACAGTTTTATAAGAAACAATAGTTTTCTTTCTATGTATGGACGATGGGGTTGTTTTTTGTTGGCATAAGTGCAAAGATAAAAGGTACTATGTAGAAGGTTTGAACCCCTTTATTCCAAATTTGCTAGGCTTTGGAACAATGGATGGAATGCAAAATGTAGTTTTGTGGTGGTTTTTTGTAGGGGTTTACAATATTACAGATGTAAATCTATGGCCAATTTTTCAATCACTGGCATGGGGGATAACCTACATCTAGACACCCTGTGATATGTAAGCAATCCTTCTATATTTAAGCCGATAGGCTTTCCAGTGGGGGCATTTATGCCCGGAAAATTGTCAGTGCGTCAGATTCCTTGTTCCCGGTCGATGTGTTTTGCCTTTTTTTTTTTAGAGTTATCAGAAATATTTGGTGTGACATGTTATCGGCAAGTGGATTTAATTTTCGCTGACAACAAAATTAAATCATTTGCCTTGGGCATTAATGGTTTTGGACGGCACAATTAATTCACTTGGCCTCGACAGTTTCATCCATTTGCAATGAAAAATATCTGCATAATGGTTTTCGATGCTTTCGTTCGCTTCCAGTGAAGAGTATCTACGTATTTCTTCGTTCACTTGCAGTGAAGAATATCTTTGTTTGGCCTGCAGAGTGGAGGGTATTCAAAACATCGTTGCTATTTGTCTGGCTCTGTTATGTTTTTTTAGAAGAGAAGAGGGCATTTAGAGGTTTTTGTTTCATCGATTGCGTTGTTATGTGGAGTTTGGTTTACCATTGTTGGGTATATTAGTATTATGTTTAGTTTTTGGTGACTTTGCTGTGTGTTTTTTGTTTTGGACAAGAAGAGGGTGTCCGAAGGTTTCCTGCGATCTGCAGTTGGCATTTAAGCTTTTTCGACTTAAGGTAACTTTTAATCTTATTTTGTGTACCATTTCTTTCTTTCTGACTACTGTCTAATGCTGGTTTTGGTGTTTGCATAGGTTTTATGTTTGCAATCTCTGTGGAAAACAAGAAAGTGTTTAAAGGGCCTGGCTGAAACCATTTTTTCTAGGTATGTAGCCCACGGCCATCTAAAATCCCTAGAATTGTCGTTTAAAATTTTGAGTGCGTATAGTATTCTTTTCTATGCCGCAACCATACCTAGTCACTTTTTTTTTTTTAAATACGAGCCCGTAGACTTCAATGCTAAAAAGAATGACTCGAACTGCACTACTCGGCCACCAAAAACGCACATATTATAAATTCAGCCCACCACGATAGCCTCTAGAAACATGTAAAAAATGATTCATTTTTAAAAAACTTTACAATACGTTAAACTTGTAATCGATTAAAAAAGATCGTGCTACAACCTTAACATAGTTGACATCTCCTCATGTGAAACTGTGAAAACTTAACTCACTGATTTTAGATGCAAACAACATGATATTGGATTTCTTGCTGCCATGTCTTAAAAGGGGGGCTGCCCAAGAAGAGATGGGTGCTTTCATTTTGTTTATTCTCTATTTAACAGATATTTGGAGAGTATTCTTTGCTGTTTTTTGAAATGTGATTCTGAAATTTTCGTAACAATTACAGCCATTTCGAGGGTTCTCCCTTCTGTTTTGGTGGATTAAAAAAAATTGTTGGCATTCGGGAGGATATTCAGTTTCACGACCTTCAAATTATTTGGGTTTTAGTTCTGTCAATTTGTGGCTAATACTAGGTTTATCGCCTACCCAGAAAGCTAAAAAACCAGGCATATAAGGAAAAACGAAGAAGAACCCACTCCATTGGTATCTTTGTTCGCTTTTTATGACACTTCAATCTAAAATAATAGTTTAACCAATCAAAGAAAAACTAATAATTAAGGAAAGATTCATCAATTTATTAGCCACAAATCGACAGAACTATTATTTGCCTTTAGTTTTGTAGATTTCTATACTGTAAAGATATTATTTACCTTTGGTTCTGATTGCGAGCCTGTGCTAACGATTTCGATTGGCTGGCCAGTGGCATGGTTATCGGAAAGGCATTTTTACTGTTTGGCTTTTATTATGCTTGTGACCATACAACTGGATATAGAAATTATAAAAAAACATACGTACCCATATTTGGCATTTTTACTGTTTGGTTTTTATTATGCTTGTGACCATACAGGTGGATATAGAAATTATAAAAAAACATACGTACCCATATGTGGAAATAGTGTGATATCGAATACAAATAGATATAAAAAAAAATTGAGACCCCCTAATCGATACACATATCTAAGCAAAGAAGGTAAAGTATGTGTTACTAAAATATTAAATAATATCAATATTAGATATAGAACAACTTCTTGAAATCTATATTGTAAAAGACCAAACTTTTTGGGGTCCTCAACAAAATACTGACTGCAAATCGTGAAACTGTATGTCTTATATTTTGGATATACTAAAATTGAAACTCTGGTTCATTTTGATTGAACTAAACTTAAACATAGCCTATATTAAATTTGTAGTTGAAATAGATCAAAACCTTGCTATATCATTTATTTTTGTCATTTAAGAACTAAACCTACATGTTTAAATATCTAACAAAATTTTACTATGGTCACGCTATTTGTTGAACATGAGATATAATAAAAAATTAAAAATTGCATTGTCATTCACTGTAAGCCTAAAAAATAAAGCACAATAGCTTTTTATAGAAAAAGAGGTTAGTTTGTGTTAAGTGATGGAAAAGTACTTCTAATATGTCACTTGAACTTTAGTTTCGTCCGAATATTCAATGTAATTGTAATTGGGACTGTAATGCCATTTTCAAGTTGATGGTTGGCTACATGATGTAGCTTGAATATGGGATATGGTCCACAAGTCCCGAGCCGTTGTTGGTTATACGAAAACACTTCAAGTGTTTGAACTATAATGAAGGTAGTCATTGTGATATTTAGAGTCCACTTTCGTTATTCATAGCTCTCACTTAAGAATCTCTTATATAGCTTGGGTCCTCAACAAAATCCTAGCTACAAATTGTGAAACTGTATGTCTTCTATTTTGCATATACTAAAATTGAAATTCTCGTTCATTTTGATTGAACTAAACTTAAACATAGTCTATATTAAATTTGTAGATGAAATAGATCAAATCCTTGCTATATCATTTATTTTTCTCATTTAAGTACTAAAACTACATGTTTAGATATCTAGCAAAATTTTACTATGGGCACACTATTTGTTGAACATGAGATATAATAAAAAATTAAAAATTGCATTGTCATTCATTGTAAGCCTAAAAACCAATGTATTTTTCTAATTTTTGTATCCAGCTGTATGGTCATAAGCATAATAAAAACCAAACAGTAAAATCTGTTAATACAAGAACTCCAATTAGGATCTCAATCCATGCCAAAAACATATACTCGAATCTTTTTTGAATTGTGCATTTGCAACCCAAATCAAGAAGCCCAGTCAAACCAGAATTTGTCTAGACCTGCATCACTATTTAGAATTGTACCTTCCTTGACAATTTTCTATTTATTACATGTTTTTTCGCCCAACTAGGTCCGTTTAAAAACTAATGAACCTTCTTGCTTGATACTTTTACCAAAATTGTGGAATGGCTTTGTAGACAGTTATATATGTATGTATGTGTGTATGCGTGTGTGTGCATGTATTTATGTATACGTATATATAAATATATCTGTTTGTGTTTATATATACTTATGTATATATCCATATATACATACATGCTTGTGCATCTATATATCCATTTGCATACATACATATCTATGTATGTGTATATGTGTATGTATATATACACATCCATATTTATGTTTTTACATACACATGCATATGGATTTCTATGCCTGTGCATGCAAATATATAGCTTTATATATATATCAAAAATGTCTATGTCTATCAGCTTTCTGTTCGGGCATTTATGCCTAGAAAATTGTCTACCTTCTGGGTTCTTTTAAAAAATGGGCATGGCAAAAATTGGTTCCAGTAACCTTGTGGAAATGAGGCTTCCAAAGCTCATGCATAATAAATGAATTGCGGTGCAGGCACTGGATACATGGATATATGTGCTGCCCAGAAACTTCTAATTTGGGCACTCTATAATTTTGTATTTTTGCCACCTTGGAAAAATAGGAAACAAAACTTTCAATTTGTTGGTCACTCAAAATTTGCATCTATAGTTTGCATGTATAATAATCTCAATATTTATGAATGTTTATTTTTAATGTTGCACTTTCCTTTCGAGGATTTATTTGAATATGCTATTCAACCTTCCTTTATGCTGCTTATTGTTCTCTAGACGTTGTGTTCTCTCACAAAAGATCTATTTCCTGGAATTGTGAAGAGCATTACGCACTATGTCATCTTCTACCAGCTCTCCTGCTCCATCGCAACAGCCTCCCCCAGACACTTTGCTAAGCTAATCCGTTCTATGTTGTTGCAAATTTCAAGATATGAGCATTGTTTTGGGTGTTCCAATAGCACATAAAAAACATCGCCTGTATACATGTTTTGCTGCATCTACATAGTTGTCATCGTTCCCGTGTTCCACAGCCTAGACATATATTCTATCCATCCACTGGCAAAAAAAATAAAACTCGTACAACCAATCACTTGTTCAAACATACACGAACCCATTCTTTTATTCAAAACTACTCCACCATCTTTGAATATGGTTGCCATTCTATTATCTTGTTGCATACATACATATATAGAATCCCACCATTTTGGATTTATATATATATATATCTCGCCAAACATAGTTTTCTTTTACCAGATCTGCATTGCTGCTATGAAACTTCCCTCGGATATACATTCAGTCTTGTGCTCTCCTTGTAGGAACTTAACGACCACCTCGAGCTTACCCCGTATGCAATCCGATCTATGAATGCTGGAGATGATATCCCTTCCCCATTGCTGCAGCTCTTGTCATTTGAAAAAATGGTTGGTGATCCAGATGACAATGATAGATACAAAATAGTCTTGTCTGATGGCACGTATATGCAGTTGGCCATTTTGCCACCTAAGTATGCTGACTTGTTACATGCTGAGACATTGAAGATAGGTTCTCTCCTTCTGTTGACAAACTATGTTTGTCGATACATTTGGAGCACAAGGTAGCTTCTATTGTCTGTTTTCCTCATTTGTGTGAACCTATTTCTATGTTGCTTACAAACGTATTTCCTGCAATTGAGCAAACCTCCTTCTTCCTTTTACAGGACCATCATTATATTCACTTTGGATGTCAAAAAAATGAATTGTGATTTGGTTGGAAAACCCAGATACCTCTTTAAAGAACAGGAAGAACAAATGTTGGACCGAGAAACCCCGCCATCCACTAAACGCTCTCTTAAATTCGGTGCAGATCTACCTTCTCCACAAAATGCTCCCTCTGAAATTATCAGCCCTATTAAAAGCTTGAACCCTTTCCAAAACAATTGGACAATAAAAGGCCGAGTCACAAATAAAAGGAAAATGCATCAATATAATACGACAAAACGCAATGGCCAAGTTTTTAGTTTTGATATTATAGACGAAGAGGGTTGTGAAATTAGAATTACTTCCTTTGATGAAATAGCAAAATTGCACTATCACCGAGTTGAACAAGGAGCTTCATATGTTGTTTCCAAAGGTTCTGTAAAAGACGCAAACACAGTATACAATAAGCTTAACAACCACCTTGAGATTATCTTGACTGAAACTTCAGTTTTGAAGTGGTGTGCCCCTAATATTGCTGAGCCAAGTAAAAAAACCCACTTCACCCCTATTAATGAAGTTCTCACCACCACCAACAATACTTTGGTTGATGTTATTGGTGCTGTTGTCAATATCGGAGAGATTTTTGTAATTCGTAGAAAGGATGGATCTATTGTAAACAAGAGAATAGTAAAAATAAATGATATGTCAACTTTGACAATTGATGTTAACCTTTGGGGGCCGCCATCAGAACAGCTAGGCAATGACTTGAAGAATATGCATGCATTTGGAACATTTGTCATCCTTGCTGTTCAAAATGCAAGGGTTAGGTATTTCAATGGAAAAATTATTAATATTTCAGCGTCAACAACTTTCGAAATTAACCCTTCCATCCTTGAAGCAGACCCCCTCCATTTAAGAGGCCATGTCCAACAATGCCTTGATTCACACTCTTTGGATGTGCATGCAAAAAATAACCAGTACCAGAGAATGTCCATTGCATCCATCCTTGAACGTCTTAGCGTTGTGCCTGAAACCATTGAGACTACTATTACAGCTGTCCTACGATTCATAAAGGGCGAACAGTTTTATTATACAGCTTGCCCATTACAATTCAATGGTAAAGAATGTAAAAAGAAATGTAGTAAACTAGCTGAGAATTTGTCGCTCTGCCCTCGGTGTCAAACACAATTCCCTGAATGTAATTACAAATACCTCCTACAGATGAAGCTACAAGATCAAACAGGCACTGTTTGGGCTAGTGCATTTGATAAGGTTGGTACAGAACTCTTGGCTCTATCTGCAAAGGAATTATATATGCTGCAATATGAGTTAACAACCAAAAAAACACCTCGCAGCATACTTAATGAAGCTATGTTCAACCAAAATTGTTGTATAGTTTTGGTGTCTAGTGACACATACAACTCTAAGTGTAGAATAAAAGTAACAATCAAGAAAGCGCAGAGGCTCGATTTTGAAGCTGAGTGCAGCTACTTGCTTGCAGAGATTGCCAGAATGGGAGCAACTGCATGACTCTATACTGCAAGAACAAAAAAAAAGGATTCCCCTTTGACTACATTCAGTATATAAAGATCAGTTTTACCCATTTGCAGACAATTTGTCAATATTTTGTTCCTCCAAACTTGGTCGTACTTATTTCAAACGTTGAACTGTTGCATATAACTACATATTACTATTCTGTTCTTTTGCATTTTGAGATGGCTAGCTCAAACCTTTAACTGATATTTGTCTCTACCAATGAAGGTTGGCACTTGTTGTGTCTACTTTTGCTCATAGCGTCTTTTCCTATGCATGCTTTTATTCTAACAATGCTCCACTTCAAAAAACACTTTATGTAAATACTAATAGCATTCCATTTTGGTTTCCACATATACACACAATCTTTGTTACTATGTGCATATTTACAAAATTACATTTACATCGGTGCCTCAAGTTCTCTACATTCTTTTTAGACTTTTTGGGAATACATATAAATGTAGCTCTCCTTTTTATACTATTGCAACTGCAATTCTAACTACAATTTTATACCTTGTTATAGATTCTTACATAATAAAATTAAACTTAACGTTACCACTGTACAAGCTTGTCCAAATATTTCTCTTTATATATATATATGAATGTATTAGTGTGCATGTTTATCTATCTTAGTATCTATGTGCCTAAGTATATGTGCATGTGTATACATAGATTAATATGTCTTCCCATATATATATCTATCTGCCTCTATACATATGTAACTGCATATTATATCATTCTACACATATATGTGTATACATTCAATTGTTTGCATACACACAAACACACACACACCTACCCACCAACACACACACACACACACACACACACACACACACACACACACACACACACACACACACACATATGTATACATGTTAGTATATATACATATGTGCATATGCATATACAGATATGTGTTACCATATTTGTCTATCTGCATATGCACGTGTAAAGATATACTGTTCTAAACTACATATATGCGGTCATTTGCCTATTTATGTGTATATATATCTATGTAGGTACATATGCATGTGTTCATGTGCATATACATATATATGGTCCTGTATCTATGTATTTACATATGCACACATGTAACTGTATACTATTTTGAACTACATATATACCTAAATACATTTATTAGTATATCCATATATCCTTGCATTTATCTAAACAACCAACACATTTTGTAGTCCATATTTACATTTGCTTAAGCAATCAACATCTAAACTATGTGTTTTGGCAAAAAAAAATTCTTCTCTTGTTCTTTAATTTTGTTAATCGATATCTTAGATTGGTTACTCTTTTCAAACATTCATTAGTCTATATGTTGCGTTCCATCCATTATGTAATTCTTTCAGTTTTCTTAAAATCTTCCCGCTCCACTGTTCACTGAGACAATAATTTAATTGTCATCTGTCCATAATGATAGCTCTGTTGCATGTATTGTGAAACATCCTTTACTAAAGTAATATTGTTCCTTTATTATGGTTTTTCTCATAACCTACCCATCAAATGGCATGACATTGACACTCTAAACTACATATATGCTGCTTGCTTGAAAGAAATCTTTCTACATATACATCTATCTCTTTGCATACCCACACACACACACACACTTACACACCCACACACACACACACACACACACACACACACACACACATATATATACATGTTAGTATATATACATATGTGCATATACATATACATACATATGTTACCATATTTATCTATCTGCATATGCACATGTGTAAAAATATACTATTCTAAACTGCATATATGTGGCCATTTCCCTATATATATGTATATATATATATGTGTGTGTGTGTGTGTGTGTGTGTGTGTGTGTGTGTGTGTGTGTGTGTTCATGTGCATATACATATATATGATCCTCTATCTATGTATCTACATATGCACACATGTAACTGTATACTATTTTGAACTACGTGCATATCTAAATACATAAATAGGTATATCCATATATCCTTGCATTTATCTAAACAACCACATTTGTATCTGCCCTTGAATGAATGCACTGCACCATTTCTATATGCCCTTTTATACCATTTCCATACATATGAGCATGCAACCACACCTGTATACACCCTTCCACAGCCGCACTTTGCCGAGGTGCCCCCCTTCCCATTAGGCCATCCATACATTTGAATTCCCCCCATCTTCAATCGGTGGAGCAGGGTGGAGAACCAATTGAAGGGAATTGGGGTTCTACCGATTGAAGTCTCTTCCCTGCATTTCAGATTCTTCCATCAAAAAAAAGCTTCCACCTATTTACTGTAATAAGTCTTCCACTTAAACGTCCTTTCATGAATTTCAGACAACCAACCTCGCCCTTCAAATTATGCTCCAGCAAGTTTATCTTTACAGTAATTGTTCATGCCTATTTACATTCTACTTGCATTCTTTCATCTGCATTTTCAAATTTCGTCTATATTATTTCACATTGGGCTACGATTTACAACAACTTCTAAACTACAACATTATTTCATTGTGATTGAATCTTGCCAAATAATGAATAGGGATGGTTACAAATTACTCAATTATAGCTTTGTTATATTGTAAGTAGTTCTTGGAAAATTAACTTGCCTATGAAATAGTGAATTACTAATTTAGTGCTGAAATTCCAGATTTTGGGAAAAAAAAGAAATAAAAAACATGGTTACCCACATCTCTATTTGCTACCATCTCTTTACAGCTTATTGGTTCTAAGAAGACCTCAGCCCCTCCCCTGGCTTGTTCATCTTCACTACGACACCAATAGATTTTGTAGTCCATATTTACATTTGCTTAAGCAATCAACATCTAAACTATGTGTTTTGGCAAAAAGAAATATCTTCTCTTGTTCTTTAATTTTGTTAATCCATATCTTAGATTGGTTACTCTTTTGAAACACTTGTTAATCTATATGCTGCTTTCCATCCATTATGTAATTCTTTCACTTTTTAAAAAAACTGCCCACTCCGTTGTTCACTGAGACATTAATTTAATTATCATCTGTCCATAATGATAGCTCTGTTGTATGTATTGTGAAACGTTCTTTGCTAAACTAATGTTGTTCCTTTATTATGGTTTTTCTCATAACCTACCCATCAAATGGCATGCCATTGACATTCTAAACTGCATATATGCTTCCTTTTTGAAATAATCTTTCTACATATACATCTAGCTCTTTGCATACCCGCACACACACACACATACACACACACCCACCCACCCACACACACACACACACAGAGAGACATATGTGTGTGTGTGTGTGTGTGTGTGTACACATGTTGGTATATATACATATGTACATATGCATATACATATATACGTTACCATATTTATCTATCTGCATATGCACATGTGTAAAGATATACTGTTGTAAACTACATATATGTGGCCGTTTGAGTATATATGTGTGTGTGTGTGTGTGTGTGTGTGTGTGTGTGTGTGTGTGTGTGTGTGTGTGTGCATCTGTTCATGTGCATATACATATATATGGTCCTCTATCTATGTATTTACATATGTACACATGTAACTGCATACTATTTTGAACTACATATATATCTAAATACATAAATAATCATATCCATATATCCTTGCATTTATCTAAACAACCACATTTGTATGTGCCCTTCATGCATGCACTGTGCCATTTCTATGTGCCCTTTTAAACCATTTTCTATACATATAAGTATGTAACAACAACCGTATACACCCTTCCACAACCGTGCTTTGCCGAGGTACGACCCCTTCCCATTAGGCCACCCATACAATTGAATTCCCCCCATCTTCAATCGGCGGAGGAGGGTGGAGAACTATTGGAAGGGAATTGGGGTTCTACCGATTGAAGAATCTTCGCTGCATTTAAGTCTTCCACTTAAACGTCCTTTCTTGAATTTCAGACACCCACACTCGCCCTTCAAATTATGCTCCAACGAGTTTATCTTTGCAGTAATTGTTCATGCCTATTTACATTCTACTTGCATTCTTTCATCTGCATTCTCAAATTTCATCTATATTGTTTCACATTGGGCTGCAATTTACAGCGACTTCTGAACTACAACATTATTCCGTTGTGATTGAATCTTGCCAAATAACAAATAGATTGGTTACAAATTACTCAATTATAACTTTGTTATATTGTAAGCAGTTCTTGGAAAATTAACTTGCCCATCAAATAGTGAATTACTAATTTAGTGCAGAAATTTCGGATTTTGGGAAAAAAAAAAATTAAAAACATGGTTACCCACATCTCTATTTGCTACCATCTCTTTACAACTTATTGGTTCTAAGAAGACCTCAGCCCCTTCCCTGGCTTGTTCATCTTCATTACGAGACCAACAGATTTTGTAGTCCATATTTACATTTCCTTAAGCAATCAACATCTAAACTATGTGTTTTGGCAAACAAAAATATCTTCTCTTGTTCTTTAATTTTGTTAATCTATATCTTAGATTGGTTACTCTTTTCAAACATTTGTTAGTCTGTATTGTGATTTCCATCCATTATGTAATTCTTTCAGTCTTTTTAAAATCTCCCCACTCTACTGTTCCCTGAGACATTTATTAAATTATCATCTATCCATAACGATAGCTCTGTTGTATGTATTGTGAAACGTCCTTTGCTAAACTAATGTTGTTCCTTTATTATGGTTTTTCTCATAACCTATCCATCAAATGGCATGACATTAACACTCTAAACTGCATATATGTTGCCTTTTTGAAATAAATCTTTCTACATATACATCTATCTCTTTGCATGCCCACACACACACACACACACATACACACACACCCACACACACACACACACACACACACACATATACATGTTAGTATATATACATATGTGCATATACATATACATATATACGTTACCATATTTATCTATCTGCATATGCACATATGTAAAGATATACTGTTCTAAACTACATATATATGGTCATTTGCCTATATATATATATATATATATATATATATATATATATATATATATATATATATATATACGTGTGCATGTGTTCATGTGCATATACATATATATGGTCCTCTATCTATGTATTTACATATGCACACATGTAACTGTATACTATTTTGAACTACATATATATCTAAATACATAAATAAGCATATCCATATATCCTTGCATTTATCAAAACAACCACATTTTTATGTGCCCTTGCATGGATGCAATGCACCATTTCTATGTGCCCTTTTATACCATTTCTATACATATAAGTATGCAACAACAACCGTATACACCCTTCCACATCCGCACTTTGTCGAGGTGCGCCCCCCTTCCCATTAGACCATCCATACAATTGAATTCCCCCCATCTTCAATTAGCGGAGGAGGGTGGAGAATCATTGGAAGGGAATTGAGGTTCTACCGATTGAAGACTCTTCACTGCATTTCAGATTCTTGCATCAAAAAAAAGCTTCCACCCAAACATGTCGCACATCCAATAACCCCCTCCCCCCCTCTTTTTCCCCCTTTATTGCTTCTCGCTCTAACTCGTCGCCATTCTTGTATTTCTATCAGATCTCCAAAGAGCCCGTTACACAAATATCTGATTTGAAAAAAGCAAGAAAGAGAGAACAAAATAGGCTTTACTATGCTAAACATAGAGAGGAAATTTCTATAAAGTGGTGGTACAAATGCGTTAATCAAAACATCGATTCCAATACTTTGCAACCATTGTCAGATCTGGTTGCAACCCACTCTACAGGTGTTCCCATACCTCAGATATTATCAAGCTCAACTGCAACCCACCCTTCAGATTTTCTCCAGCCACGTTCAACAGTGCTCGCCCAATCAATCACACAATATGAACAACCCTACAACCAACATTTGCCAATTGATCAGCAGACAAATACAGCTTCTATTACTACTGCAACACCAATCTCATACCATTTCAGATCTTCTGAGTTTACACATGCGTTGGCTTCTTTCCGAGCAAGAATAGATAACTTGTCGCATCTACACGTATGTACAATCTGCAAAGAAAAGTATATTGGTATGCATGTCAAATTAACTCAACCTGAGGTCATTTGCTCAAGATGCTATAACGAAAAGGGTGTTCACCGATTCTCTATTGCAAACAATATGGATCCTAGCGAACAACCCATCGTTTTAAAATGGCTTTCACAGGTTGAAGAAATGCTTATAGCAAGGATAGCTCCTGTTTTGCAAGTTAGCCATGCCAGGGGTGGTCAATACAAATATATAGGGCACACCATTAATTTCCCACAAGACATTTCAGAAATAGTAACTACTTTGCCACACAAATTCCAACATTTGGAGATTGTGATTATTCGAAGGACAAATCTCGAAGGGAAAAAATATGATTGTTATGTAAACAGGTTCAATGTTATGGACGCATTGAGTTACAAAATTCAACATGACCGTTACTACAGTGATGTTATCATTGACATTGTAGCTGGTGAATTGTTGCCGCTGACACATACTGATATATCTTATTTTTTGCATACCCTCCCAAATTGCATTGATCCTCAGCCTCCTTCGCGACCACAAGACCCACTCTATAATGTTGATGAAGTTGAATTGTAGCCCACATCATCATTCATTTCAAATTTGTCGTGTTCAACCGTTGAACTAGATGCCATTAAAAAGATGTTGCACCTAGATAAGGATGATCAAAATGTTGCAGCTTGGCCTGAAATAAGTTGCTCACCCATTAATTAATACAACACTGAAGGCTTGTTCACTATGGCTTTCCCAACTTTATTCCCAAACGGATCTGCACTGCCCCCACAACCAAGGACAAAACATATTCATTTGCATGAATATGCTTTGCACATGATAAGATATCACGACCAAAGATTTGGGCAGCATGTTAGGTTCAGATATTATCTTTATAATCTAATAATGAGACACTGTTGCCAACAATCAGCTTCAGTTTTCCTATGCACCAACTTAGAAGACTCCTTCCCAACTACGTTGCAAGTTTTACGTGAACAGCTACAGTCTACACCTTCTGATCAATTGCCAAACCAATTAATGCATTTTGCAGCTTCATTGCGAGGCACTAGAGCTTATTTGAATAGATCGCGCAGGGATCTCACTACAATGGTACACCAATTGGGAGCACCTACATTGTTCTTCACATTGAGTGTGGCTGATACAAAATGGCCAGAACTACATAAATTATTTCCAGCCAGGCCCCTCTTCAGAACACCAGTCCACAAAGAAAACATTTATAGAAAATATTGTCCACAATCCACATGTTACAACGTTGTTCTTGCATTTTAGATTCACAATATTCCGTGAGGAGATCATTGACAAAGTTTTCAAATCAAAAGACCATTGGTACAGGTATGAATGGCAACATCGTGGCTCTGCACATATACATGGCTTTTTGTGGTTGCCAAATGCACCTAATATGGACAATATAGACTGGTCCAACAATGATGATGTGCAATTAGCTAAGTCTTTTTTTGATAGATATGTTACAACATGGAATCCTTGTAGCCAACTTGCCCGTGAGAATAGACTGCACACTGCTTCACTATTTGATCCATGCATGTCTGATACAAACCAAATTCTATCTGTTGACCCTTTCTCTGATTATGAAGAACTCAGCAATGTTGTTCAACGGCATACAAAATGCTCTGTTCATACTTGCTTTAAAAAAAAGGCCCAACCCTCCATTGTCGATACAAAGCACCTTGGCCTGAGCAACCTTTTTCAACATTGATTATTGATGCTAACCGCAAGCCATGTTATCAACCAGCTAGAAATGACAGTCGTTTAAATATTCACAACCCACTTATGCTGGCAATATGACGTGCAAATGTTGATTGCCAACCTGTTTGTTCCAAAATGGTTGTTCTGCAATATATCTCCAAATATGCTTCAAAAACAGAACAGAAATCAAAAGGCTATGTTGACATGCTCAAGAAAATAGTCGCTACAACAAATACTCAAGATACCATCTTGCTAGCATACCAAAAATTCATGATGGGTGTAGTTGCTGATCGAGACATCAGCGCACAAGAAACTTGCCATATGTTGCAAAAGCTACCATTGATCAGTTGTTCCCGTCATTTTGTCTCCCTTAATGTTAGCAGGAAGGTCCTCCACCGTATTACTAATCAAAATTACAATGCTAAGCTCTGCAAATCTTATATTTTTGCTTATATGGAAAGACCTGTTGAATTGGAAAAAGTCTCACTAATACAATCAGCGCAACAATTTTCATACAATGGCCAACATAAGAAGCATAAATGGCAAAAACTGCAAAAACAAGCAATTGTCAATGTTTACCCACGATTTAAAAGCTCTCCAAATGAGGATGATGACAACTTTGAAGCCTATTTTTGGAGTGAGTTGCTCTTGTACAAACCCTTTCATCATATTCCTATAGATATAGGTGCATCAACAGACCAATCATTGCAAATTGGAAGCTATTGTACATGGATGGTTACTCACGTTGGCATATTTATGGAATAGAACAAGAATGCACAACAGAGAATGATGAAGACTCTGATACTAATGATTTTTTACATTCACACAATGAAGACTAGTATGAATGGGAGTACCTTTCACAAATGGGCGCTTCTAACAACATCACCATCAATGATCTCTAAGTGTTAGGCAAACGAGATTACAATATTAACTTTGATTGGGCCGAACCTCATCCCACTAATCCACTTCATCTTACTGTTGTTCACTTCATTTCCACAAATAAAATAAATTGTCAACTTGCCCTTCTCCAACCACCTTCTTCTACCGTTGATGCATTCCCTTTGGCAGCAAAATAAAAACTTGCACTTGACCTTATTCTTGCGCATTACACATCTCACCAAACTATCTCGCCTCTTCGTATGATTATACAAGGCACTGTAGGCACTGGCAAATCATATTTGATACAATGCATTAGAAAAGAACTTAACCTTTCCACTACTCAAGAGCACAATCCTTTGCTTGTACTTACCCCCACCGGCGTATTTGCATATAATATCCAAGCAACAACAATCCATGCTACCCTACGCATCCCTCTTAGAGATATGCAACCTTTGACAGGCCAATCTTTAATGTTCTTCCAAGAACAATACAAACAATTACAATATATTCTAATTGATGAGATGAGCTTTTTGGGTCCTAAATTGCTTTTGAAAATTGGCAGCAGATTACGTCAAGCATTCCCTCACCAACAACACGAACCCTTTGGAGGTGTCTCAGTAATCCTTGTAGGTGACCTTGGCCAGCTGCCTCCTGTCATGGACAAGCCCTTGTATGCATCACATTCTACAACCCTAGCATTATGGCGCTCTTTCCAAACTGTGGTAACCTTGGATACAAGTTTCCGACAACAAGGCACCTCAAATATACAACAACAATTTCATGCAATCTTGTAGAACATTAGAAATGCCAATGCACTCCAAACAAATTGGGAAGCTCTTATGTCTCGATCCTCCACTGAACTAGTTGTTGATGATAACAAACAGTTTGACTGTTCAATTCATTTATTTGCAACAAATGCATCAACAAAGCACCACAATACTAAAATGTTAAAACAATTGCACCTGCCTGTTGCATGATGTCTTGCCCAAGTTCCAAGGTAAACTAGCATTGCATATGATAATGATGAACAACTCCCTTCAGAAATACTCCTCTCCCTCAATGAACAAGTAATGTTAATTGCTAATCTATGGATACAAGCTGGCTTGGTCAATGGCTCATTAGGACAAATCAAATCCATTGTCTATTATACATATTCTAAACCTCCTGACTTGCCAAAGTACGTAGTTGTTGAGTTCAAAAATTATACTGGACCTCATTGGGACAATGCAAATCCTAAATTTGTGCCTATTGCTCCTATTACTCGAGGTAGCCGCACTCAGCTCCCCCTTGCAATGGCTTGGGCTCTAACTATTCACAAATCCCAAGGCCTCACTTTGGACAAGTCAACAATAGATATTGGAAAGACTAAAAAATAGGGTCTCACCTTCAGTGCAATCTCACGAGTAAAATCACTTCAAGATCTAAGAATTGATCCACCTTTCACTTTTGAAAGGTACTCAAAATTACAAAGCAATGCTTATACTACTATTAGGAAGAAAGAAGAAAACAGATTGACCACTCTATGCAATCAGATTTCTTCATCACATCCCGATCATCCACTCTAATCAACAACAACATCAGGTATGCCAATCAGCACTTTAACTTGCACTCCACCATTTACCTTTTAACTTCCTGCACTCTCTTCATTTTTACTATGCATTTGATAAATAACGTCACTCCTTTTCTTGCAGGTGCCATTTTGCGTGTTCTTCCATTGCTTGTTGTTCATACACACACCCCCATTAAAGGCTTTCCTCCCTCCACCTGCACTTTCTACACACAACAACGTTAGAGCTTTGCCTTGCATCATCAGGTATTCCAACAAATTTGTATGTTGCCTTCTCTTTGCATGCACATTTCACATTTAAAGTTTCCACTACCCACTTTCCCCTTCCATCCCTAAAAAAGGTATAGCTATCTATATCTATCAGGCTGTCCATTTTCATTTGATGAATTTTAATTTACTCTTCTTCTCACCAGTAAGAAATAATTTAATACAAACTACCCATGATTACATTTTCGTCCATTGGGTTGCTCAGTTACAACATTATTCTCCTCCTCTGCCACTCCATTTCATTGGAGCAGAATTAGGTACGTGCAATTTCAAACTGTTTTTGTTATGGAGATGTTGTATCAACTATTTTAACCTCTACAGATAGTGCGAGTACATTCCTTCCTGTTTTATTTGGGTCCAACAAATTTCTCTATAACCTTGTACAATGCTCCGCTGTCGATCTTTAACCTTGTCTACCTGCTATTACAAACAGGAGCTAAAGAAACAGATTATAGCTCCTACATATACACAATGCAACTCAAAAGCACAGCAGGTAATTGAATTCAAACCTATATCATCACTACTCATCTTCTATTCCTTTGTATGTTCACTACCTGTCCGTTCTTAGCGATTCAAGCTCGCTTTTACCTGCTCAATTTCATAAACTACTCTCTCTATTTACAATCATTGTTGTTCTAATAATTTAGCTTTTCTACATCGGTAATTTCTTGCTCTTTTACAACAATAAAGTTGTCCCCGATGCATTTATGTTCTCGCTTCAGTTTCGCAAGCTATATTATTTGATGTCTTTCCTACTACCTAAGCACTGTTACAGGATCACATGTTTCTTCTCTCCAATGATGTATACACTATTGCAGCGCTTACATTTTGAACAACATGCAAACACTAAAAAGGTAAAGACTTCTCATTTTTTACTCTTTCCTATTTTATTTACATCACTTTTCATTACTTTTCTCTTTATTTTATTCATTTTCTTCAACACGGATGTTATCAATACAAATTAGTAATTACAATTTTCATGCCACCTCTTGTACGTACAACTCATCCTACGTTTTATTTCCATTTTTTTTCTCAAACATTTTTACATAAATTAACACTGACATTGCACGCCTCTTTCACATCCAGCTTGCTTATTGTTGAATACATCTTCCGTTTTTTTCTATTGCCTTCTCTGCTATGCTCATACTAATAAGATAACCTTATCAAACAGCGATCCAGCTCTGCCAGGTATGTTTAACTTACTCTACACTCTTTACTATTCTTTGCATCTATTTTAACAACATTTGATTATTCACTTCACAATTTTACATACTGGTTTCTAAGTTGCACTCACTTTTTAAAAATTGCCCATATCTAAGACTCATGCATTTACAAAATCACGTTACTGATCTCCACTATCTCCCACCAATAACTCTCAAAAAACAAAAAAGGTGCTCCTACTCTCTTTAACTTCCATTTAAAAAGTTACCAGTTTTCTTTGCTTCTATCCTCTTAGTTCTAATCATTTCTACAACATATCAACAATTGCAATTTCCTGTAGTTGGATAACAGAATGTCTTGCCGATGTTGTTCAAGCTGGTCTCTTTGCTATTACGCAGCAGAACTAAACAAACAGATTGCAGGTAACATTACATTGAAGTTTCTTTAGTCTTCATTATGGATTTTCTCTTCCCCGCATCTATAATGCTTTTGTCATTTAGCAGAACTTCTAAGTTATAGCCTCGGTTTTCGATTTCAGAAATTCATTGATGCAACACACATCACTCACCTTCTCTATTTCCATGATCTTTCAGGCTAGCAAATAGAGTCATTTTACCAAAGGCAACCAAGATTTAAGTGAGCCTCTTCTCTACAACTTCAAATATTCATTCTTTCTCAAAGTATATTCTACAATATTTTTTAACAATTTATTGCAAAGTCATACTCACTCCATTTCCTTGCTGCCCCCCTGCAGGATTAATTCTTCACAAGACTTTCAGTGTATATAAGCCTTTTACGGTTCCCTCAACACTTTCTCGTTAAGGATTGCACATCATACGGTTCACTCTTGCTAAGAGTTCTAAGATATATTCTGCATCTTCTTGCACCAGATTGCTATGTTTTAACTTTTCTTATTTCATTCCACTCTCACCATTCATCCCACACTGCCACCCTCGCCTATCGGCGAACCGTTGTAGGCACTGATCCTACAACTGCTAGTAATATATAAGTGATGGCCTATCCAGCTATCTATCAATCAAAAAAAATTATTCAAAAATCCTTCCCACCTATTAGGCCAATTGAAGCCACCCTTGTTATACTTAACTTCCAATAAATCACTATTAGTGACAAAATTTTGAAAATTTATATGGGCAGTCCCAAAACACACTTTGCCTCCTCTCTTATCAGCAACTTCATGAGTTGCATTGAAAATCACTAGATGAGATAATAAAAAAATAAGTTTTCGTTAGCCTAAATAATATTCCCTATATTCTATCTCATCTCCCTTTTTTTATCAGAACTCGTTGGACCATACACATTGAGAAAAAGGAATTCCCTAATAAAGTCCTTTGGGACCACTTTGACTAATTGCTAATGCTTATATTGCTCAACCAACTCAGCCCCAATTGTGATTGGATTACACAAAAACCCAAGGCCCCCCTTTTGCCCCTTCTACCTCCCTGAATAGACCTTGTCAAAATTTCAACTTTTAACAAATTTCTTCACCTCCAAAGAGTAGCTTTGTTTTCTAAATCATAACAACATCAAGTGTTGTCTAATCAAAACAACACTTGATCATATGCCTCTTGTCTAAGGAATTACAACCCTTGACATTTTAAGATAAGGTTTTCATGACTGCCTAGGAAGGGTGAAAACCCTTCTAGGATTTAAGTTTTCTCAGACCTTTAGCACTACCAGATATTTATAGCTTAACTTTACCTAACTTTGGTCATCTTGACATTTTTACACCTACATTTACCTTATTGGATCTAGAGTAAGTTTTATTGATGGTTCTTTTTTCCAAAATGACCTCCTCGTCTTCAAGTCCTAAAACATCCTCTTTTGAAAGTATGAAATCTGATATACCTCTGCCCTTTTCACCTGGGGAGTGGCAACTTTTCCCATCCGCCCATTTATAGATTGGGGAACTTTGTCTAGAGACATATGAATATATTTGATAGGAAGATTGAAACCCATAACCCCCTCACCTGGAACTGCTCCCTCCTTCAACCCTACATGAGAGACACTATCCAATTCTAAGATAGTTTGCATATCCCAAATTGGAGCCCCTAACTCAAGCATATCATTCCCCATTGCTGGTGAATGTTGATCAAAATTATTCTCCTCTACCAAACCAAGTTATCCACTCCCTAGGCCTTAGATTCTTGAGATGCACTGCTCTTTATTCTCAGACAAAACTCCATTACCACAACTTCCTTCTCCAGTGATCTATCTTCCCATCAAACAAACTATCCTGATTAAGGTTTAACTCACCATCTTTATGATCCCTTATTGAAGAATTTGGGACACCCAGACCTTATATGCTCTCCTTCAATATATCCTCTAGCTCTTTGTCCAACTCTTCAACAGGGTGAAAATCACTCTGGGTCTCTTCCTCCCTTGTCACTAGATGGCAATCCTCCTTGCAGGGAGAGAGGTCTCATTCCTCGTTACCTAGTCAAAGACTATCAAACACTTTATCCAGGTCATGTCCTTATGAGCATTGGCAAGCTTGTCAAGAAGAAGGGCATCCTCTCAACCTTTCCTTTTTTCAAAAACCACACAATCCTCTACTAAGTGCCCTAATTCTATACACACTTTACAGTTTTCAATAATCTCTTCTACCCCTATTTGTTGTCACAAAAGACCTTTAGTTGTCCTAATCTCTATAGCCTTCGATAAGGGAGGATGGGGTCTCCAAAGAATACAAATTTTGGCATACATACCAAGCTTATTTTTTGGAGCTTCATCAACTTTATGAATTTACCAAGCTTATTTCAAATAATCTCCAATATTCTCCCAAATAGGAAACTCTTTAATGGTGGCTTTAGTAGGGTCAAAATCAATTCACCAATTTTTAATATAAAATCTCATACTACCCATAAAAAAGGACCATTATTTAAAATCCAAAACTTCTCCTTAGCACTTTTGTAGATAACTAGGTAAAAACCATTAGGAAGGGTTTTTAGAATGAAATTCTTACCCCATTATTCATCACACCACTTGTGCACCCTTGTATACGCCAACCATTCTTTGGACCATTTCATAAAGGACCTTTCTTCAATCGTTTTGGCAACAGATTGCCACATTTCATTATTTAACTGAACATGAATCACTCTATTTGGGATGTTTCAACTCGCATTTTCTCACCCATTTTAGGCCCGGTTTGCTCTTTTGAATGCCACATCTTCTCTTCGACCTTCTTAAACCTTTCTCCAGAACCAAAAAAATATTTTTGCAAAGCCCCACCGATTCTAGATGTTTGAGGGCTGCTCCAAGTAATACAGTTGTTTCCCCAAAACTGGAGTCTGCCTTTTCTTTGGTTGATCCTCCCAAGCCCACTCATAAGGTCACCTAATAGGATTTCAATTTTTTTGGTTTAGGTATCCACCATGAGGCTAGGCAGAACAACCATATTTGAAGCCATGAAACCCTAACCTCCTCCCTCACATCGTTAGTCTACTCAAGAAAAAGAATTTCAAATTTGTATCTTCAACAACTCTGCTTTATGGGGTTTTTTACCTGAAAGGGTTCTCCCCATGTATATCTTGTGTAATGTGTTAATTTATAGTTGTATGTTTCTAAATGAATTTATTTTATATATTATTTATAATTATTAGTATCCTAAGATCCTAATTTCTAACATGTTTCCTCAAAAATCTCATTCAGATTGTCCACTTGCAAAATATTTTTAAACTAAGTACACATATCTTCATATGTTACACATTCTAGGATGAAGGGTTGTTTAATTTCAACTATCCCTTTGTTGCAGAAAACACAAGTTCATTCTTCCCTATCTTCCTTGGGGACCGTCCATTTGTTTGTCTCACATTTGAGATGATGAAACCAAGTCCTCAACCAAGCAACTAAAACTTTAGCCTTTCTCTTAATTATGGCCCTCGAATAAGATTTTTCATCATGTTCTCAAATGGGGTTGAATTCTTTGATAGTGTGCACTATTTTTTTCAACAAATCTTTTGTCCACATGGTAGTCTTGAAGTTTTATAATATAAACTTTCTTATCTATTCATTGGTCTTTAAGCATTAATTAATGTCTCATTTTCTCATCTATTTCTTGTTATGCTTCATCCAAGTCTTCTTCCTATTGTTTAAATCCTTGTCAAAAATATTTTGGGCCAGTGATGTTTATCCATGTTTTAAACCTTTTTTAAGTAGGTTAGCAAATAGATTATTAGTGATGCTTCCATAAGAAACATTCCTTCTTCAATCAAAAAGATCTCACAGGGGATCATGGATTTGAGTTTAAGACGACTAGTGATTAAATCTTTTTGGATTCTTTCTAGTTGTCTCCACTTGATGTTTGACATGCTACTCCCTAAACCTCACTTGGCCATAGATGACAATTGACACTACCAAAAAAACAAAAAGGGTTTTCTTGGTTTTCCAATCCTATAACTCTATTTTCCTGCACATGTTCTGAAGTAGGTAAAAGGCTCCCATCCTTCTTGAATCCTTTTTGGTCTATATGTCTCCTAGATAAGCCTATTGTGAGAATCAATTCCTAGGTACTTGTATTCATCCACTGTCTCTAATGGGATTTCCTCAAATATAAGGTTACCATGTTGCTTCTTCCTTTTAAATAAAAAATATTTAACTTTGGTCTTGCTAGTGTTCACTTGCATCCCAACCTATTCGCAAAAGAGCTCTAAAGCCTTCAAATGTTCTCTCAAACCATGGTCAAATTTTACAATTAGAATAAGGTCATCCACATACAAAAGTAACTTCATCACAAAACTTGCCAACCAAATACCTTCTCCCATGGTTTTGTTTAGCAATTCTTCTAGTTTATCAATATATAAGCCAAACAACGTGAGGAGCAATGAACACTCTTATTTGACTCCAATATCACTATCAAAACATTCAAACATACCCTCTTTAATTTGTATTTTACCTAAACCTGCTCATAAATTTTGTTGACTACTATTCTAAATTTTTTCAAAACCCCAAGTTCCTCCATTTCGCTCCTAAGCTTGTACCTAGGAACAATGTCAAAGACTTTTGAAATCGACATAACAAGAAAAGGTTTCTCCTCCTTGGGCATCCTAGACTTGTTCAATGAAGTGTCTAAGAGTGATGCAATGATCAATAGTAGAGTACCTTGGCTTAAATCCAACCTACTTATGGTACATAACATTCCCCTAGTGATTTAAGAATATCCTAGAAATGTTGTAATTTTGATGCCACCTTCATTTCTTGTGTGTATGCAGATGTAAGCACAAGGATTTTCTCGTTAATAGAAAAATAATTAACATTAAAAAAGACATAATTTCTATATTTTCAAAGTTGAAATAAAATAAAGGCTCTAAAAAATGTCTCAAATTCTAGAAACATAGCTCGATGAAGAGGTGATATTCCTAAACCTTCTCCAAGCAAAAAATCTTGGCAAAATTTGAAAAAATGGGGTGTTTATCTATTTCCAAACATCATGTGCACAAGGGGAAGTCCATAATAGATACTTGCAGGTTTCCTTTATATGAGAGGAAAAACAACTTGGGTGTCGAAGTCTATTATACAAAAGTCTATCTTAAAGAGGAAGCCCATGTTAGATTAGAGACCACAAAAAATGAATGAATTTTAGTTGTTTGGAATCTCAAGTACACTTAAGCCTCTAGACCTTGGTTTAATAGGAGGAATTAAATCTCCAATGCTCATTGATCTTTCAAAGGATAGGAGAAAAATTGCTTTGAACTCTCTAAAGAATTCTAGGAATGTAATTCATATATGTTATGTCTTTAAATTCCATCTCAAGTCCTTACACCAAGTTAGAGGAGACTATAGCTCCACCTTGTGAAACATAACTTTATGATAAAGTTCACGAAATGCAAATCAACATTTGAAAGATAGATTTTTTTATTCTAGGAGTTGTGATGAGTGGTATGTGCTATTTGTTTGTATTTGGTAATTTTGATTCGTCATTTATTATTTTAAAAAATTATTCCAAGATTTGTTTCTACATTAATATCAATTGGTATTGATGATATACCTTCTCCTCCAACTTTTCTCAATTGATGTCTTTTCATGCACTTCCTTTATATTTGCTTGTCCACTTAAAGCTGTTCAAGTGTTCCTTTCTTATTCCTTCCTATGGTAAATGTCAATTATTCCTAAATAAAGAAAATTGTGAATATATATTAATAAATATTTCAATTATAATAAAATTAATAAAATCATCATAAAAATAACACATATTGATTACAAATAGAATCTTAATAGGCATCTAAATGATTATTACTTTAAAAAATTAATAAATTATCAAAAATATCTTGCTAAACAAATAAAAGACATAGAACAATCATATACTTGTTGAATTCCAATACATTCCAATAATTTGAGCTTGTCTGAGTGACGATTCTCGCTATTTGTGATCCGATCCTGATAAATTGATATGACCGTTGGAATTTATCATCTTTTCACAAGCTATCACTCCAATTCAAGAGGAACTGTTCTTCCTTAAGAGTAGATATAAGTACAAGGAGTATCAAGCATCCCCTATGTTTTTGAGACACCCATGAAGATGACTAGCCATCCCCTACGTCCCTCACACATCCCATATTTCTTTTTGGGTG
Organism: Cryptomeria japonica; assembly: GCF_030272615.1. Taxonomy (NCBI): domain Eukaryota; kingdom Viridiplantae; phylum Streptophyta; class Pinopsida; order Cupressales; family Cupressaceae; genus Cryptomeria; species Cryptomeria japonica. The sequence goes on from NC_081413.1 coordinate 215,002,791, forward strand.
TCTCGAAAACATTTCCTACTTTTCATTATTACCTTGTATTCATTTTAGAGTCCCACCACATAAAAAGTCTTTATTGTAGCATGATTTGTTAGAATATAATGATAATGACTCAATATTCATAAACAAACAATTGAATGATACAATATACATTTCTACAATAAGGTTTTTGTTGACTAAGAATACCTAAGAAATGCCAGTGTCATTGGTCACATTAAAAAGTTTAAAATCATTGGTAGAAACCCTATCGACCTATTTCAACTCACAAAGTTAAAAATAAAATGAAAATTATTGGTATAAACCCTATCGATCACGAGTAGATGAAATCCAACATCTAAAGCTCCAATTTTTATTATAATAAAAAAAGAACCACAAAAATGGGTAGAAACCAGTAAAAAAATGGCAGACACTATTTTTTCAAAATCATGCTTTTTATAAGGGAAAAATCACATTTTTAAAATAATAACACAAAACAAAAGAAAATTTCAAACTTTTAGCTATATGTCAACCCACAAACTCAACTAAGTTGAAAATACTACTCACCATGCTAGGTGAAATCTAGTGTCAAAAAACTCCAAAAACTTGTGATTATAGTTTGTAAAATCTCTCAAAAAAAGGGCGAAAATCAATTAAAAAACATTGGTTAATTTTTTTCATGATTTATGCTTATTTTGTTTGAATCATCTTGTCTTAATATTGAGATTACTTGATTGGTATATTATTAGTTTTGCCAAGGCATGATATTATTGCATCCATTCAATTCATTTGTTTAATTAGTTTAGCCAATCAATTGATAGAATTAAAAAATTTGAACAACAAGCCTATAGTTTACAATTAAATTTTTTATTTAATAATTTCAAAAAAAGCATTATCTATTTTTCTATTAGTTAGAGTAAGTATATAATTCATTTTTTTTTAAATATTGCATATTTTAATTCTATTTAATTTCAATGTTATAATTCACTACGAAAATAGAACTTCTGAGGAAGAAAAGTGTGTACTTTTAATTGGTTTGAAACTGCTTAATTTTACATTAATATGATTGAGTTTTATATGTTAAAATTTATGTTTTATTTATTAGTGTTTATTTTTATGCCATTTGAAATATTAGTATGTCATATTGATCTTTTGAACAAAATCATATATGTTATGTATCATGAATCCAAACTTACTTTTTCAAGATTTAAGTTAGCAATGTTATTTTTCAATTATTTTTTAACAATTTTGATTTATTTTTATGATCTTATTATATATTTTTTAATAATTCTTTGATTATTTAATATTATAGAGAAAATACAATCTCACTAGAGTAATTAATTAATGTTAACAATAAACGAACAATTAACTTAAATAGTAGAATAGGGTAAATTTGTAATAATGTTAATTTAAGAAACTAATTGTAAAAAATAATGTATTTAATTCTTGAAATTATTTAAACTTGCAATTTTACATTTCTTTTAATTATGATATTATATTTAAAAATATTTTAATATATATTTACAAATTTAGAAATATTATTTTTATTTTAAACATTTCAATAATTATTATATTATAGAATACATAATATATAAATAATGATTTTGTGATAAAAGAATTGTGATGGTGAAAGGAGCCTAAATATTTATTTATCTTTTAGTGTAAGAAGAAATACGGCCTAAATATGATGGTCAAGTAATATTATACAATGGAAACATATAAAATAAAATTAAAACAAGGTTGTATAGATATTATAAAAATTAAAAATAATAATTTTATAAAGAACATTTGGATTTAATATTTCATTTCTATTTTTATAACGTGAATTTGTTTTAAAAATAATATTATAACTAGAATACCTATATTTTAAAAAATCTAAGTAAAGTACGCCGAGAGATATCAAGTTTGAAAATGTGCAATATTTATACATTCAATGATAAAGTATGAGGTGCAAATAAATTCAATGAAAGATGATGTTTTAAATTTAATTTTGGTTATATTTGAATTTTTGATAATCAAAATGAGATAAAGACAATATCATACATTTTTAGAGCTATGATAACAAAGTTTGTAAAATATTATGCAAATTAAAAATGTGGAATCATTTATCAAAATTATATTTTAAAAAGGAAAAAAAATCATTTGGTTAATCATTCACATAGTAGTAATAACTGTTAAACATGTAAGCATTGAATTTAGTCAGAGATACAATGTGTAAGTTTTTCAAAATTTGTAGGAAATTTTTACTTTGTTAATCATTAATGCACTGTTAATATCTCTTCATTTTCAATATCATGAAGAAGATCCCGAACTTTGATTGTTACGTTGGACTTCGTGACATATAATGTAGGTATCTCATAGTGTGCATGTAATAACCTGAATGATGGCATGACCTGATGCATTGTGAATCTGATTGAATAATTAGACTTAAAAGTAGTTGATGCATGGAAAAGGGGACAAGCAAAAGAACCAAAGAGTTAGTGATGTTAGTCTCAACCAAAAACTAAATAAACACAACAAACTCTAAAAACCTTCCAATACATACCAAAAGAGATTAAAAAAAGCATACAAATGAAGACAAACACAATAAAAAGAAGGGAGAGGAGACTCCCTAAGGTGCTTCCATGATGCTTTTGTTGTTCCTCCTTTGTTCTTCTCCTCTCCAAGATCCAAATGAGTGAGTGTAGCTCTCAGTTTTAGCATAAAACCATGGATGCCAATGGAGGATCGAAATGGCTGAAAATAAAACACTAATGCTATGCAAATGGTTAACTAGTGTTGCTATAAGAAAGCTTAAATGTCTATGCTAATGCTAGTATAGTAACAATGATCTAATGCTTCCTTTTTTGCTTGAGGAATGTGACTCTATTTATAGAAGAAATGGGCCATTGGATGGTTAAGATTGAGTAATCTTAACAAGGGATAGGATTGAATGATCTTCAATCCATGTTTAAAATGTTCACCAATGAAATGGTGACAATTATCAACATGAGAAGGCTTGAGAGGAAAGAGAAGAGGCATTAAATGTCTAAGAAGACATGGTGGTTACCCTAGGGAGTTTGATAGGGTTGAGTTAATGGATAAAGCTTTTATCCAAAGGATAAACTCTTGTGCAAGGGTTAAAGGGATAACCATGGTCAAAGCAATGAATGCTTGAAGATACACATGAGTCAAAAGGAGGGTTAAGTTAGAGAGAAAGTCTCTAACTATGGGTCAAGGTTGAGTTAACCATTAATGATTATGTAAGAGCCTTAGAAATTTTGAAAGACTTTGGATGTTATCTTGTTGAAGAAATAAAACCTTTAGTGCTTTATGAAGACTTTGCATGTTTTTGAGAAGTGACCCCTTCTTAAGGAATGTGCAAATGTTTAGGAGGGAATTAGGCTAAATTGGAAGTGATTAGAAGAATTTAGAAGGGGTTTAGGTATTCAAGTGGATTTGTAGGACAATGCAAGTGGGGGGGATTTTTTAGAATGTTTAAATAAATATAAATTTATTTAAATGTGTGCAACTTGCATTTGGATAGATATTTAACTAAATATTCATTTATTTAAATGTGAGAGGGATTTAATTAAATAAATATGCTTAAGAGGACTATAGAAGGAAAGCATTAAAGGCTTGAAGAATTTGAGGGAAACCATTAAAGGCTTAAGAAGACTCTAGAAGGAAACCATTAAAGGCTTCAAGTGGGTGAAGATAAATTGGATTTTAAATAAATAATTCATTTATTTAAAATAGTGGTGCAACTTGCATTTGTAAAAGAATGCAAGTGGATGGGGATTTAAATAAATATTCATTTATTTAAATGTGTGTGCAACTTACCTTTTTAGGAAAATGCAAGTGGGTGAAGGATAAAGGGGATTTAAATAAATGTTTATTTATTTTAAAGTGTGGGGAGGGATTAATTAAATAAATATGTTTTATTTATTTAATTAATTGTCTGGATTTGGTTAAGTGAATTAAATCAAATAAATTGAATAATTTGTTTAATTAATAGAAGAAGAGGGCTAGGGTGAATTAATTAAATATTAATTTAATTAATTGTTGATCAATGGTTAAATAATCAAATAAATACTAAGTATTCATTTAATTAAGTGGACAAATTTATGTGTATACAGTAGTAAGCAACCATTCTTGAAGTGGTCGTGTGTGATTGTCCCTTAAGAAATCTGATGAACTTCATACTGAGTTGTTCAAATAGGTTGTGTTTTTTTATTGTCACTGTTGGCCTAATAGTGACCTTCCAAATACATCCATCAAGGTAAAGGTCTTGAAGCTCATGGTATTGAGAAATTGACCAATTACATAAATCTATAATCTCAATTTGTAGATTATAAATTTTACATCTAAGTTCATTTTCACCCTGGAACCATAGAGGAAGGTAAAGTATAGAGAATAATTATTGAATTTTGTTTGACTATTCTTTGGTCTATTTTTGTGAATTCTATTGACCATTTTTTCTCTCAACCAATAGCAGACACTTAATTCTTCTATATGAAGGATGACATTGAATGGAAGATGGTAGTGGTACTTTGTCAACCAATTGGACACCCATTGTAGTGCCCCTCCCTGATTCATCCCTTACGAGAGGATATGATAAACACTTTTAGATTAGTTCATGTTTATGATGCCTCTTGTTTCATTCTTAATATTGATATTCTCCTTGACAATGGTGGATTTGTTATGAGGACTATGTTGATTCTATGCTCTAGTTTTATTATTGAAGATAGGTGAATGATTAGCTTCATGGATATTTAATTGGTTAGGACATGAGGTTCATGTTTTTCCTACATGATGATTTATCTTAGACGTTTCATATTGATAGAAGATACATTATGATTTATGAGGATGATGATACATCCTGGATTATTATGATGGATGGACTTATATTTGGTGATCTATAAAGCACTTATTATACACATGTGATGTATATTGCTTATGGTGACAATGGTATCTTATTAGTGCTAACACCACTTCATGATTATTTTGGATGAGATGATGATGTCATTGTTGTGATTGTCTTACTATTGTATTTGTAATGGAGACAATGTCAAATCACTCATTGCGAGCATGATATGATGTTGCGATTCTCTTCACTTGTCTGAGTATTTATGATATATGCAATGCATATGTTGTCTCGTGGATATTGGTGGATATAGGTTTGTAGGTACTAGACATCGACTCCACTTGGTCTCACAGGTTTGAGTGTGTCTTCATCCCAATGGCAAGTTGATCGAAGGTGATATGAGTTCCTTCTACACACTCTAGGCTTAAGTTGATATCCTTGTCACTTTAGTGTCTTGGCTTGGGTTTGTAACATCGTAAATTGTACACCCTTGCTAGGGTGGTATAATTCCACGCTCGGTTTAGCACCTGCCTTAGTGTGTTTGCATTTTGCATTGTAATTTACCTTTAAGCATTTAATTAATTAATTTAATTAAACCTAAAGTCATATTTCATCACTCCCCACATCATAAAATTGGGCCCTTTACCCTAAGTGTGCCCCTTTTAATTTTATTCCTCCAATAAATTATTAAATCATAAACCCTAATTATGTCTTATTTCAACCTTTAAGGCCCGGTTTCACATATCAAAACATCTTGAAATCAATTGTAAATTTGGGATTCACTCTAATATCATCATATCTAATGGCCTTGAAAATTTGGTGAAAAGTTGGTCGAACCGTGTGTAAGTTACACACGGTCCCTGACATTTTTCCTGAAATTTTGGGAGCATAGTTCTATGATATTATAATGCTTAACCCCAAGAAATTGGCGGGAAATTCAAATCCTAGGTCAGCCTAAAGACGAAATTAAGATCTAGGGTTTCGTACATAAGAGCTCTCTTTCTTCATTTGAAGGCCAATGAAGAAGGAAAGTTTTTGGCTAAGAGCAAGTGATCACAAGGAGCCTTCTATGCAGTGAAAGAGAAGGTCTTTTGGAGTCTTCAGCAACATCTATCAAGAATTCATCAAGCATTCTTTCATCAATTGGGGGCTTTTGAAGACGTAGGAAAGCAATAGGAGATCACTGACTGAAGATTGACTTGTATCTCTCCCTTGGGGTTGGGTATGATTTCATATTATTTTCATGTCTTTGTATGAGCTTCATTACATCAATTTGAAGATTTACATCTCTGCTTTAGATCCGTTAGCATCATTGATTTAGAACATTTACTTTGTCAATTACAAGCATTTAGGGTTTACTCTTTAAAGCATAGGGTTACTCTAGATTGTTTGCATTCATCATTTTAGGGCCTTTCACACACACAACATTCCTGCACACACTATTTTACTATACAAATCGATTATTTGTTGAGGTGGAAATCATCAAAATAGGGGTTTGACTAAGGCCAAACCCCATATAGCCACCCAAAACCCCCTCTTTTCAGTTGTAGGTGCAGGTACAAGTACCCAAAACACTTTCAAGACTACTAAAAGGCACAAGGACTGTCTTAAAGCTTCATATCTGTCCCAAAATCATCAAGGATAGGGGCGTGGTGCCCTAGTCCTGCCCAAGATAGGGGTGTGGCACCTTGGCCCCCCCACTTTTAGGTGAAATCTTGCAGGTTGAGGGCTTAGAGCATCAACTTTGCAGACCTTCAGTTGCAGCTCCCTGTTAGACAAAACAGGACCAGGGCGTGGCACCCCTGTCCAAGTCAATTTGGCTCATTTTTAAACACCAGGTACACATTCAAATTCCACCCCCTTCTCTTCTTTCAATATCTTAGTTTCAAACCTGCAATTTTCTGCAATTTTAGTTCATATATGCTTCATTGTTCATCTCCTAGTCTAGTTGATCAATCACACCCTATTTTTCACATCTTCTCTTCATATACAACAAGAAGGATAGAAACCCTAAGAGATAATCCTTGTCTCTCTCTTTCTCACAAGAAGTAGCCAAAGCGAGCTATCTCCATAGGCTCTTTCGTATTCCCAATGTGTTGGCAAAAGTGGGATTAGGTCCTAGTCACCCAGTCTCGCTTTTTCCCCTCCACATTTTTGGTGAACCCGACGTGAATCCAATCTTCTTTAATTCTTATTTATGGTTTCACATTTGAGTGTTTTTTCTTTTTCAAATTCAAATTTACATTTACATGCTTCAATTTCTTACAAATTTCAAAAATTTAGAGGTTAAATTTTGCTAAAACCCTAATTTTTTCAGTTCAAAATTGAACTTGTGGATAGCTTAATTTGGATCATTAATTTCAGATCTGATTTAGGAACACATTTCACTCATAAATTTAATTTTCTAAATCAATATTTAGAGTGCTTGCATTGGTTAAAATTGAACATTTCCTTCTATTTTGCATAGGTTATCATTTGAAAGAGGAAAATGGTTGTCATGATGCATTCATTTCATAGATGTGATAATGGGTTAGCTTCCCTTGCTTCAATTTTTCCATCTCTTAAAAAACCTCCTCCTATCTATGACAACATTTTAGTGCCTAAAACAGTTGTTACCAACCCCTTCAAAACTCTCCCATTCTCTAAGGATGAAGATTTGAAGAGTGATCTTGACAATTCTCCTAAAATGTGCCCTTCCCATCTATCTATCTTAGAGGAAGAGGATGATACCATAAACACCTTTCTTAGTGTTACTTTACCTTCTTTACATGATGCCTCTCTAAGTGAAAAGGTATTGATGGACATTCACTTATCTTCTCCTAAATTTGGTCTTACCAATGGGGGCATGTTAGTGGAACAAGAAGTTATGAGCACTTCTTTCAAAGATCTCCTTCCTAAGCATGAATCTTTGGAGAAATATGTTCATCTCCCTCCTAAAGAACAGTCCCCTCATGAGGATCATTTTGTGTAATAAGATGGTATTGTCCCTATTTTTCCTAGTGATGGTATTTCCTCTTTTGACTTCAACAAAATTCCCACTAGAAATGATGCATTAATGAGAAATGCTTCTCCTTGCCCCAAATCTTGTCTTACCAATAAAGATGCCTTAGAAAAAGAAGATGAAATCATAATCAATTTCCTTAATGCTCTCCCTAAATATCCTATTGAAGACATTTTGAGGCAAGAGGATGATTTAAACACATGTAGTGATGCTCTCCCTCCTAAGGATGAAGATTTAATGATCAATGTTATCCCTTCTCCCGAAATTGGCAATAACAATAAGGAAATCTTTGTGCCAAATATTTCTAATACTTTTTCCAATGACCTCACTATTTGGGATGAACAATTAGAAGAAGGTGTTGATTATTCTCTAACCTATGAGAGTAACCCCCTTGATAGCATCTCACCTGTCATGAATCCCAATAATTCTCCCTCTAAAGGTAAGGCATCTCCTTCTCCCATACTAGGTTCTACTTATAAGGATACCTTAGTTCAAGAAGAGATTATTAACATCTCTTTCAAAGGTCTCCATCTCAAAAGTGAAACTTTAGAGAGTAATTTTGATCCTTCTCCTAGAGAGTCTATTCCCCATGTAGATCCTTTGATGATAAAGGATGATATGAACTTTCTTACTAATACTCTTCCTTCTAAAACATCAATGCCTATTCCTAGTCTATCTCCTAAAATTGATCTTATCCATGATAAAATTTTAGTGCAAAAAGAGGCTATCAACAATTCTTCCCACAATCTTGTCCATTCTTCTTCTAAAATTCATAAGGACACCTTTGATATTCCTAAACCATCTTCAATCAATTTGATACATGTGAATGAAACACCTAATAAACCCCTCTTCACAGTTCAAGGTGCTTGTCCTTCTCAAAGTTCTCAACGTAAGCCTATCTTAGTGGTTCAAGGTGGTTATGCTAATGATTCTTTTTGCACTCCTAAGAAACCTATTATTACTGTGCAAGGAGGTTATCCTACTAAGATCCCTTATGGGTATACTAATAAAATCACTAAAGAGAGTTATCATGTGGTTGCTCATACATACAACACAAGAAACAATAGGCAACCTAATCCTCTTCCAGTTACCCCAACTTCACTTCCTCCCTCTCAACCTACTCTTCCACAAGCACCTCGTATATCACAGACTCTTAGTAAGGAGTATGATCTCATTGAACAACTTAAATCTACTCCTGCCAAGATTTATATTTGGGATTTGCTTCAAACTTCACCTTCTTATCATGGGATGTTACAAGATGCTTTGAAAAAATTAGATGTCCCACCTACAGTGACACCTAATAACATGGCTTGTTTGATTGATCCTATAAACAAACCCACAACTCAAATTGAATTCACACAAGATGAGTTACCTTCTCATGAAATCCATCATCAATATGATCCTCTTATGATTGTGGTTATTATCAACAATAATGCTATAAGACTAACCCCTGTGGACAATGGATCTGGCCTTAATGTTTGCAGTGTGGACTTATTGGATAAGATTAATGTGGATCATTCTCTCATCGAACCTGCTTCTATTTCTATTAGAGGCTTTGATAATGTTTCTAAATAATCTTTAGGTATCATAACCTCGTCTTTTAAGGTAGGTCATGTTACTTTATCTACACCTATTCATGTCATGCCTAGCAATTTGACATATAACCTTCTATTAGGGAGACCGTGGATTCATAGCATGCAAGTTGTCCCCTCAACTTTTCATAGGCAATTCAAGTTCATTTATGACAATAAGACATACACCTTGTTAGCTGATACCAATCTTCAAGCTCCATTAAAAGATGGATCTTCTTGTTGAGCTACTTCCCATTCTTCTCCCAATCCTTCTACTACTTCAAATACATGTATTTCCTTTAATGATCTTGTTCCCTCTAGTACTCCTGATTCTTATACTCAATCGGAATCTCCTCCCAAAGATATATTTTCTCCCAAAGGAGTGCTCTCAGATGATGATTGGGGATCTCTAGACTTTAACCCTACTTTTATAGGAGAGTACAGTATCTTGGAAATAGTCTAAGATTGAGAAGGAGAAATCCAAGGAGGAACGTAAAGAGAAACCCACTTTGTCTAAACAACTAAGTAACAAGTTTGTGGCTACTTCTAATTCAAATAACTCTTCAAATGCTTCCTCTAATTCACATAGCATTGAGACCTATGAGGCACAACCATCTCTTTATAATTTGGCATCCCTTTATGGTCCTGATTTTCACATTTTAGCTAAGTGGCTATATGTTGGCATTTTGAGTTTGTTGGAATTTTTGCATAGAGATTGCATTAATGATATGTTGTCATTGATGTCAATTGAACCGGTAATGGTATTCATGTTATTGTTGATATTGTTGTTTTCTATATTGGCTAGTAACCAGTAAGAAGAGATTTGTGGAAGATGTTGTAAACCGGTATGTAAAGTTTGTGAGTTGAGTAAACGAGTGTAAAGGGTTAAACCTTTCTATGCAATGTAGCCGGTAAACCCTATCAGCTATTAAACCCTAACCGATCAAGTTTGTTGGTTTATTATCTGACGAGCGGCAATGATGGAGACACGTGTGATCATTGTATGAGGATAAGTTCAAATTGTTTTGGCACATTTGTTTATTGTCTAGGGAAGGAGAAAAGTGGATTGCATCTAATGCACAACGCGTGATGAGTTACAAAGTCCGATGAAGCGGTGATCATGGAGCGGTTGGAATTTTCTTGAAGAATGTGAAGAGATTGCCATGATTTCTAATGGTCAAGATTGTACCGACTTGTTTGTAATCTCGATGATGAGAATTATATTTTTGTTGTGTTATCGACCTAATTTATTTGTATTTAAGGTCGATGAAGTTGTTTGTAAAGGTTGTTAGCAAGATTGGCAGAAACCTGTTGTGTGTGTAGTTGCCTAACCAGTGAATGGATCTGCACTTTGAGTGAAGGCAAATTGAAACTTAAAAGGATCTGATCAAGAAAATGTAGTGCTACTCAAACAGATCAAGAAAACATGTTGTTTTCTAACAATTACACTAGAAGTGAAATCCCTTAACTGGGTAAGCTCTAACAAGTTTGGTTACTCATTAAATCCTCTAACAAGGTGGTCCATTAGCTTGGATTCTTAAATCCTCCAGCGAGGTTACTCCTAATAGGGTATTGTGCTTTTCATCAAGGTATATTTGTAAATCCCTTAACCGGGTGATTCCTAACTGGAATTAGTTCTTAACAGGACTTATTGTAAATCTTTAATAGGCTTGGCTCCTAATAGGGTGAACTTCAGGAGAGTCCAGATAGCTATCCTTGTGAGTCTCATCTCACCGTGGTTTTTACCTATTTGGGTTTTCCACGTATAAACATTTGTGTCAAGTGGTGAATGTTTTTGTGGTTATGATCTTATTTGTTGATTTGATTAACTTCTGAGAAGGCATGATAACTAGAATCATTGAGAGATGAATACGTTGAGTTATGATTAAGCATTGTTGATGTTTACAAGATTAAAGTTGTTTACTGTTAAGTTGTCATAACAGTCAAACCGGTTGATGTCAAGTATTCTTATGAATATTGATCTTGATGAGATATGTTTACTTTGTGTGATTGAATTTGAGTTTGGAAACTTTGTATTAGTTTTTTAGTATACTGATTCACACCCCCCCCCCTCTCAGTATTCTACCAGATACTTATTCTTTCATCATACCATCAATTGGTATTAGAGCATCTTAGGTCCTCTTAATCTAAAAGCCTAACAGCTTGAGGAAAAGATATTGTAGATCATGATGAAGAAAGAAGGTCTAAAGTTCAACAAAGATAACTATAGAATATGGAGTGATAGAATGAAGATTTACATTAAGAGTCTTGGTAGTCAGTATTGGGATCATAAAGGAACTAAGTATATTACACCTACTAGAATCTTGACTGATGATCAGAAGAAAGAACAACAAGAAAATCACCAAGCATTAGAGGCTATTATCAGTTCTTTGTCCGATGTTGAATATGTAGATGTTCATGGTCTTGACACTGCACATGAAGTATGGCAAAAACTTGAAGATATTTATAGCGATGATGAACATGTTAAGATTGCCAAAGAGGAGAGTTTAAGAGGAAAGTTTGATGGCATGAGAATGTCTGAAGGTGAGAATATCCAACAGTATGATCAAAGGATTAAAGAGATAGTTGGTGAGATAAAGAGTGCAGGAGGGAAAGTGGAAGATGCCACAGTAATCAATAAGGTACTAAGAACCCTGCTACCGGTCTATGCTATCTGAGTTGCAGCTATTCAGGAGCTGAAATCCATTGACAAGACAAAGGTAACTCTTGACTCTATTATTGGCAAACTTACTGCTTTTGAACTAAATGGCTATGATGGTAATGTACATAAATTAGAATCTGCATTCAGAGCTTTTGTCTCTAACCCATATGTGAGAAGAAGTGGAGATACCGACCATAGCTATGAATCTAGATCCAGTAGAGATGTTGATGATGAAGACAACTTAGTGGAACTTGAAGCATTGTTGGCAAAACGACTACCTAGAGGCACTAGTAAGTATAGAGGTAAGATACCTTTAAATGTTTTGCATGCAACAAGATTGGTCATATAGCAGCTAATTGCCCTAATGGTGAAAATGAATACAAGAGAGACAAATTTAAGAAATATAAGGGTAAAGGTAAGAGAGATTATTTTGTAGCTATTGACAATGGTATATTGATGAAGAGTCTGATGATTATGCTAGTGAAGATATTGTGTTTGTAGCTATTAAGGAAGAAATATCAAATCAGAAGGCACTAGTATCCAGGATGGATAACTCTAATGATTGGATCATTGATAGTGGTTGTTCACATCACATGACCGGTGATCGGAGAAAATTTCTTTCCCTGAAGGAATTTGATGGTGTTGTTGTCAGATTTGGCAATGACTCACCCTGTATGGTTAAAGGTAAGGGAGTTATTTATCTTAATGAGAAGAGTAGTGTTGACGATGTCTATTGGGTTGAAGGCCTAAAGCACAATCTTTTAAGTGTGGCACAACTTAATGATAAAGGATACCCACTGGAGTTTAGAAATGGAATGTGCAAAATCTTTGACAACAAAGGTGAATTGATTGCAACCGGGAAATAAACCAGAGGTAATCTATATCATCTCAATCCTAAAGTTAGCAACTATTTGATTGCAAAAATAGATGATAGCTGGTTTTGGCATAGGAGATTTTGTCATATAAATTTTGACAATATTGTTAAAGTAAGCAAGTCTAAGACAATAAGAGGTCTGCCTCAGCTAGACAAACCGGTTAATGCTCTTTATAAAGAATGTTAGCTAGGAAACATGACTTCTTCAAATTTTAAGAGCAAGTCCTTCTCAACAGAGCACTTGTTAGATTTGGTTCATACAGATCTATGAGGACCAATACGAACAAGAAGCATTCAAGGTGACAAATATTTCATGATCTTCACTGATGACTGTTCAAGGATGATGTGGGTTACATTCTTGAAGGATAAGAATGAAGCTTTTGGTAAATTCAAGGCATTCAAAGCCTTAGCTAAGAAAGAGGGTGGCAAAAAGATAAAATGTTTGAGAATAGATCAAGGTGGTGATTTCACTTCTGCGGAGTTCACTAAGTATTGTGATGATAATGGTATCAAGCAGCAGCTTTCTACACCAAGTACACCACAACAGAATGGTATAGTAGAGAGAAACAACCAGTCAATGGTTGAAGCTGCTAGGACTATGTTGATACAAGGAGGTGTAGCAAATTTTTTTTGGAAAGAAGCTATAAGTACAGCTATCTACACAATGAACCAAGTTCTGGTGAAAAGAGGTAAGGACAAGACCCCATATGAATACTGGTATGGGAGATCACTTGATGTTAGCTATTTTAAGATATTTGGAAGCAAATGTTTTATTAGAAGAGGTGATTACATAAGACAGTTTGAAGCTAAGAGTGATGAAGGCATATTTCTTGGCTATTCCACCAAGAGTAAGGCCTATAAATGCTTCAACAACCGGACACAGAAAATTGTTGAGAGTGTTGATGTTCGTGTAGATGAATGTCCTGAAGTTTTAGATGTAACCAGTTCTGAGAAGAAGGATGAAGATCCTTGCATTTTTCTTTTGGAACCTGAAACTATTAAATCAGAAACCGATAAAGCAAATATTGATGTACTTGTTCAACCGGAACAAATAAATTCAGAGGAAGATGATAATGAAGAAGCTGAACCTGAAGAGAATGATCATGTTATTCCTAGGTATGTGAGACTGAATCATAGTCCTGAATAGATAATTGGGGATAAGGATGTTGGTGTACTAACTAGAAGGAGATTAAGAGAAAACTCTTGCATGATCTCCACCTTTGAACCTAGAAGTGCTAAGGAGGCATTTGGTGGTGATCATTGGGTGAAAGCTATGGAGGAGGAGTTGGATCAAATTGAGAAGAACAACACTTGGACCCTGGTACCCCAACTGGTAAACAAGAATGTTATAGGTACTAAACGGGTGTTCAGAAACAAGTTAAATGAAGATGGTGTTGTAGTTTGCAACAAGGCAAGATTAGTATGCAAAGGTTATGTGCAACAAGAAGGAGAATATTATGGAGAAACTTTTGCACCAGTAGCAAGACTGGAAGGTGTCAGAACATTACTTGCATTTGCATCTCATAAGAAGTTCAAGGTATACCAGATGGATGTTAAATCTGCATTCTTGAATGGGATACTGGAAGAAGAGGTCTATATAGAGCAGCCTGATGCTTATGCATTGACAGAAAAGGAAGACATAGTATGCAAATTGCATAAATCTTTGTATGGATTAAAGCAGGCACCCAGAGCATGGTATGAATGGCTTCATACTCATCTGATGAAGATAGGCTTTGCTAGAACCAGTGATGACAACAACATTTATCTCAAGTCTGAAGGAGATCAAATACTGGTAAGTGAAGTATTTGTTGATGACATTATATTTGGAGGTAATGATGACATGAGTAATTATTTTGTAGATGAAATGAAGAATGAATTTGAGATGTCATTAGTAGAGGAAATAAAAAATTTCATAGGCTTACAGATACAGCAGATGAAGAATGGTATTTTCATTACTCAATCCAAGTATGTGAAAGAGGTTTTGAAGACTTTCGGCATGAGTGACTATAAACCAGTTGGAACCCCAATGGTTACAAGTTGTAAGTTATCCAAGGAAGATGCATCTAAGTCTATAGATGAAAAGGAATACAGGTCAATGATTGGAAAATTACACTATGATGTTCACAGTCAACCAGATATTGCCCATGCAGTTGGTATTGTTGCTAGATTTCAGAAGAATCCAAAGGAGGCACATCTGATGGCAACCAAGAGAATTTTTAGATATCTGAAAGGTACTATTGACCATGGGTTATGGTATCCATATGGTGGAAATTTTGACTTGAAGGCATACACAAATGTTGATTGGGTAGGAAATATTGATGACCGAAAGAGTAGTACCGGTGGAGCATTCTTTCTAGGAGGAAGGCTAGTCTCATGGAGTAGTAAAAAATAGAGTTGTACTTCACAATCTACCGTTGAAGCTGAGTATGTAGCAGCTTATATGAATTGCACACAAGCTATGTGGATGAGGCACATTTTGGAAGGTTTGAAGATGAAAATCTTAGAACCAATAAAGATTTTGTGTGATAATACAAGTGCAATAAACATTTCAAAAAATCTTGTTTTGCTCGCAAGGACTATTCACATTGAATTGAAATATCACTTCTTGAGGGAAAAAGTTCAAAGTAAAGATGTTATCTTGGAGCATGTTTCTACCAAGGAGCAACTTGCAGATATCTTTACCAAACCTCTGCCTAAGACCACTTTCGAGTATCTTAGAAGTCAATTGGGGGGTGTCCCTCTTCATGAAGTTAGTTGAGCATGATGCTAATTACATCAGTTCCTGAACCACTTGCAGAATTTTACATGGATTGATGAAGAAGTGGATGTATTCCACAGGGGGAGCATCAAGTTGCAGAATGATGTTGATGCACAGTGAGAGCAGAATTACATGTTTTACTTTCACTTTGGCATTGCTATCAAAGGGGGAGAAGAATTATATGATTGGGGAGAAGAATTATGTGTCTAATTAGATGATCCAGCGGCAGGCTAAAGATAGACAGAGCAAGGTGAATACTTGGTAATGTAAACTAGGATTCTTATTCACCAATCTCAGCAGCAATCAGAGGCGTTGATATTTGTATTGCCATCAATGCCAAAGGGGCATATTCTTGGAATTTTGAGTTTGTTGGCATTTTTGCATAGAGATTGCATTAATGATATGTTGTCATTGATGCCAATTGAACCGGTAATGGTATTCATGTTATTGTTGATATTGTTGTTTTTGATATTGGCTAGTAACCGGTAAGAAGAGATTTGTGGAAGATGTTCTAAACCGGTATGTAAATTTTGTGAGTTGAATCGGTAAACTGGTGTAAAGGGTTAAACCTCTCTATGCAATGTAACCGGTAAACCCTATCAGTTATTAAACCCTAACCGATCAAGTTTGTTGGTTTATTATCTGATGAGTGGTAATGATGGAGACATGTGTGATCATTGTATGAGGATAAGTTCAAATTGTTTTGACGCGTTTGTTTATTGTCTAGGGAAGGAGCAAAGTGGATTGTGTCTAATGCATAGCATGTGATGAGTTACAAAGTCCGATGAAGTGGTGATCATGGAGCGGTTGGAATTTTCTTGAAGAATGTGAAGAGATTGTCATGATTTCTAACGATCAAGATTGTACTGACTTATTTGTAATCTCGATGATGAGAATTAGGTTTTTGTTGTGTTACCGACCTAATTGATTTGTAATTAAGGTCGATGAAGTTGTTTGTAAAGGTTGTTAGCAAGATTGGCAGAAACCTGTTGAGTGCGTAGTTGCCTAACCAGTGAATGGATTTGCACTTTGAGTGAAGGAAGATTGAAGCTTAAAAGGATCTGATCAAGCAAATGTAGTGCTACTCAGACAGATCAAGAAAACCTGTTGTTTTCTAACAATTATAGCAGAAGTGAAATCCCTTAACTGGGTAAGCTCTAACAAGCTTGGTTACTCATTAAATCCTCTAATAAGGTGGTCCATTAGCTTGGATTCTTAAATCCTCTAGCGAGGTTACTCCTAATAGGGTATTGTGATTTTCATCAAGGCATATTTGTAATCCCTTAATCAGGTGATTCCTAACTGAAATTAGTTCTTAATAGGACTTATTGTAAAGCTTTAATAGGCTTGGCTCCTAACAGGGCGAACTTCAGAAGAGTTCAAATAGCTACCCTTGTGAGTCTCATCTCATCGTGATTTTTACTTATTTGGGTTTTCCACATATAAACATTTGTGTCAAGTGGTGAATGTTTTTGTGTTTATGATCTTATTTGTTGATTTATTAACTTTTGATAAGGCATGATAACTAGAAGCATTGAGAGATGAATATGTTGAGTTATGATTAAGCATTGTTGATGTTTACAAGATTAAAGTTGTTTACTGTTAAGTTGTAATAACAGTCAAACTAGTTGATGTCAAGTATTCTTATGACTATTGATCTTGACTGAGATATGTTTACTTTGGGTGATTGAATTTGAGTTTGGGAACTTTGTATCAATTTTTCAGTATACTAATTTACACCCCCCCCCTCCTCCTCTCAGTATTCTACCAGATACTTATTCTTTCATCATACCATCACTATAACGGCAATGGTTGTGGAGCAAATGAACAAGTAATTAAAGTTCCTTTAGAACATAACACACATGACGCTTCATTTGGACTTGGATATAATCCCTCTAAGCCCACCAAAGCATCTTAAAGACCATCTCACAATGTGAATGCTATATTTAGTAGTGATGATGACCTCACCTCAATTTTTACTTCTTTCAACACTCATCCCCATCATAAGGAAATCTTGGTGATGAATAAATTTCTTTATGAATCTCCTCAAGAGATTTCTAATCCCACGTATGAGACTTTATCTTCTACTCATTCTAAAATCCCTTCCTCTAGGAACAAGTCTCTAAAGAATTACACTTATCCCTCTTCTAAAATTTCTTGTGTGCAAGAAAAGTATGATTTAGTGGCCTATTCTTCTACTATAAAATTCTCTCTTTCTAAATACTTTTTAATATTCATCATCTTATACATGTTTTTAATCTCACTTATAGTAGAGCATTTAACATGGCATATTCAAATGCCTCATTCAATCTATCATGTCTTTAAATAACATTAATGGCTATTATGTTGCCCATCATTATGTGGCATTGGTAGCTCACCTACTGGGGGCTCATTGTCATTCATGATGGTACAATTTCATGTGCAATCATACTTTTGGAAGCAACATAATAGTCTATTTCTATCTCATCTCTTCTCCCTATATATGGGGGGCAAGAGTGATTTCAAACATCTCTCCTTCTTAAGATTAAAATTTTCCCTTTGTGAAGTAGTGTCTTCTATAAGGATTTCTTATTGATTGTAGAGGTGTATTCATATTTGAATTCCTTCTCTCATATTGGAACAAGCGTCCCTAATGGGGATCTTAAGTACATATCCTTAATTGTGACCTCCTCCTTGGTGTTGGAAGTCTTTGATCATTAATCAATTTATTTTCTTCATTAAGTAGCATCTTTTATAATAAAAACTTCTATTTTGTGAACGTGCATGTCCCTGATGAGGATCTCTTTCCTTCTTTTAGAAGAGTGTTTCTATAAATAATCTCTCTTTGATGTCATTTCAATCCTCCATTCTTTTCCAATTTCCTTTATGATGTTGCATTTTTGGATTATATCTCTTGCATTTGTTTCTATTTAAATATTTCATCTTGTGTTAGAGAGCTCTCAAATCCTCACACTCTTTGTTATGTTGGATTTGAGGTTTAGACCTCTTTCTTACCAAATGATTCTCCATTATATTTTGATCTTGTAGCAAATCTTCTTGTGAACATTTGTCATCAATCTTCTTTCACAATTCAATGTGGTAAACATGATACCCTGTTTCAACTTACTAAAATTAGCAAGTCGAAATAGGGGGGGGGCATATAGCTACCCTTGAATTTTCATCACCTTCCTTTGTAAGAATTTAGGTGATTTTGTGTTTTTATCTAACATGTGGTTTTGTAGGGTACGGTTCCTAACCGTTGGGGGCTTCATCGGACAACTTGTGGATATATCCTTTTTCATGAGTGTTTACTTTTCTTTACTTTAGCTTGCATATGAATGTAGTGTTATATGACCGCTAAAGTGGGGGCTAAATGTAAATTGTACACCCTTGCTAGGGTGGTACAATTTCATGCTTGGTTTAGCACCTGCCTTAGTGTGTTTTCATCTTGCATTGTAATTTCCCTTTGAGCATTTAATTAATTAATTTAATTAAATCTAAAGTCATATTTCATCACTCCCCACATTATAAAATTAGGCCCTTTACCCTAAGTGTGCCCCTTTTTATTTTATTCCTCCAATAAAACATTAAATCATAAACCCCAATTATGTTTTATTTCGACCTTTAAGGCAAGAATTCGCATATCAAAACATCTTGAAATCATCTGTAACTTTGGGATTCACTCTAATATCATCATATCTAATGGCCCTGAAAATTTATGTGAAAAGTTGGTTAGACCTTGTGTAAGTTACACACGGTTCTCGACATTTTTCTCAAAATTTCGGGAGTATATTTTTATGATATTATAATGCTTAACCTTAATAAATTGGTAGGAAATTCAAATCCTAGTTCAACCTTAAGATGAAATTAATATCTAGGTTTTCATATAGAACAACTCTCTTTCTTCATTTGAAGGCCAACGAAGAAGGAACGTTTTTGGCTAAGAGCAAGCGATCACAAGGAGCCTTCTATGCAGTGAAAGAGAAGTCCTTTGGAGTCTTCAAAAATATTTAACAACATGTATCAAGCATTCTTTCATCAATTGGGGGCTTTTGAAGATGTAGGAAAGCAATAGGAGATCACCGATTGAAGATTGGCTTGTACCTCTCCCTTGGGGTTGGGTATGATTTCATGTTGTTTTCATGTCTTTGTATGAGCTTCATTACATCAATTTGAAGATTTACATATATTCTTTAGATCACTTAGCATCATTGATTTAGAGCATTTACTTTATCAATTACAAGAATTTAGGGTTTACTCTTTAAAGAATAGGGTTACTCTAGATTGTTTGCATTCATCATTTTAGGGTCTTACACACACACAAGATTCCTGCACACACTATTTTACTATACAAATTGGCTATTTGTTGAGGTGGAAATCACCAAAACATGGGTTTGACTAAGGCAAAACCCCATATAGCCACCCAATTTCCCTCTTTTCAGTAGCAGGTGCAGGTACAAGTACCTGAAAGACTTTCAAGACTACTAAAAGGCACAAGGACTGTCTTAAAGCTTCATATATGTCCCAAAATCATCAGGAACGGGGGCATGGAACCTTGGTCCCCCCACTTTTAGGTGAAATTTTGCAGGTTGAGGGCTCAGAACATCAAGTTTGCAGACCTTCAGTTGCAGCTCCCTGTCAGACAAAACAAGACCAGGGCGTGGCACACCTATCTAGGTCAGTTTGGCTCATTTTTCAACACCAGGTACACACTCAAATTCTTCCCCCTTCTCTGCTTTTAGTATCTCAGTTTCAGTCCTGCAAGTTTATGCAATTTTAGTTCATATATGCTTCATTGTTCATCTCCTATTCTAGTTGATCAATCACACCCTATTTTTCACATCTTCTCTTCATATACAACAAGAGGAATATAAATCCTAAGAGATAATCCTTGGCTCTCTCTTTCTCACAAGAAGTAGCCATAGTGAGCTATCTCCCTAGGATCTTTCGTATTCCCAATGTGCTGGCAAAAGTGGGATTAGGTTCTAGTCACCTGATCTCACTTTTTACCCTACACAGGGTTGTCTTGTAGTTGTCATGTGGTATGTTATCCACCCCTATGACGGGTTACCTTATGGAAGTTGTGATTATTTATTAATTAATAATTAATTGATTCATATAGTTATTAAATATTAAATTAAATCAATGGATGACATTAATATTTAGATATTTTGGTGTAATTTAATTATTGAGGGTTATTATTTATTAATGTTATTTTGTGGATCATAATATTTGACATTTATAATTGTGCATGAAAGATTATTTATTTATTATATTTTATATGTATGTGGGAGATATTTATAATATTGAGTTTAAATCATATTGGCTAAAGCATTTTTATATATTTGTACATTTAATATCTGTTTATTGTTTATTTATTTATTTATTGTTGACTCATATATTTATCGGTTATTATTTGTTTACTTGCCCCTTGTTATGATTGGCCTTTTTGGAAGTTGTGTTTGTGAGATAATATTATTTAATTATTTATTTATTTATTTTGTAGATTTAATTGGGTGTTTATATTTGTTTGTGCTTATGATTTATGTATTTATTATTTTATTGATATTTGGTTGATTTTTATTATTTACCCCTTTTTATTTATTTATTTAATTATTTTACCCAACTAACCTCTTTTACTATTGGACTGTTAAAGTTATTTAATATTTTGGATTATTAAATTATTATTCATCCTACCTACCCTATTTTATTATTGGTTGAGAGATTTGGGTAAGTTAAATAATATTATTTTATATTTTCTTACCTCAATTTTGTGCATGGTTGGTAATAAATATTCTATTATCAATTATTTTGATTGGTGGAGATTTTTGTATAGTTTTGAATGCAATTTTATTTATATGGCTTTCTGAGTTTTGTCGTTGGTTGGCTTCCTGGAGAAATTCTATGCATTGATTTTGATTTGTTGGAGCTTGGTTAATTTGGCTGGACTCGGATTCGATTTGAGCTTCTTCGAATTTCATTGCCATAGCTTCGATTTCCAGATTGGAGGAATTATTTCTTCTATTGTTTTAATTTTGAAAAGAATGTTTGCATCATGTTTGTGGAAAGATTGTTTGTGGGAGAGGGGAAAAATATTATATGGTTGTTAGATTACTGATAAAATTTACAATTATGCTAAATTTTGGGGGCTATCATATTTTATGGATTTTACTTGTTGTGCATTGTCGTGAGAAGCTTTGAGGTTGTTCTTTATGTTATGTTGTGTTTGTTTTTGGGTCTTCATGACTTTTCGTTTGGGATTATGTTTATTCTTGTTGTGTGTGCCTTGGAGTTTTCTCTTGTTATCAAATGTCCAAATGATTTTGTTTGAGCACCCTATTGTGTATGGTCGGGAAACTATTCTGCGTCTCTGCAAGAAGTGTTTCTTGTGCATTGGATTCCATATGTTATTTTATCAATCTCCTTGATTAATTATTGGTCATTGCACCTTATTTACTCTGATTTCGACGTCCTTGACAGACTTAATGTGTTTTGGATTTGATTGTAATCAGTTACTTCTGTTTTCTAAGTTTTACTGTTAAAAGTGCTAAACTTACTATCGTATGCGCTATAATAATGAATGCACTATTGCTTTATGTGGATGTGTTGTAGAAATTATTATATGTGCTGCTAGATTAGGCAAAGGCACTAATCTAAGTAATGAAAGCACTAATATGTTTGTTGGATGAGCTAGAGTTTCTGTCATAAGCATTATTTTATCAGTTAAAAGCGTCATTCTGATGGGAAAGGGCATTAAACTATTTATCAAATATGCCATATTGTTTAACAAAAGCGCTAAACTGCCCTATTTAATTATTTGTGATCATTTTGATTTTCTAAGTCATTTTTCTTGAGTCGGATTTTGAACCAGAGGCTGTATTTTGGTATTTTTTTATTATCAGAGATGTTTATTATCGTATTTGTATATTTTTTTAAGTTTTTGGCTCCAACAAGATGGTTTATACCTTGTTGTTGAGGGATTTATGTATTGGTTTGGCTCCAAGAAGAAGGTTTATTCCATGTTGTAGAGGTTTATATTGTTATGGCTCCAACGAGAGGGTATGTGCCTCACTATTGAGCATTTGATTTGTTCATGGATGAGCAAGAAGGAATTATACCTTGCTCTTGTTTATTGATTTGTTGAGGGTCTTGATTCCTCTTGTCGGCATTGTGGCTTTGGCCTTGTTCTTATTGTATATGTGTATGTGGATGTTTATAATGTTGTCGTTGAGCCTCTTTGTTGATGACGTTATTTATGTTTACCCTAAGGTCTTGGAACATGGTTAGGGGGAGCGGGCTTCCACGTGATGGCCGAAGTTATGAGAGAATAGGCTATCAAGAGGTTCCTTGTAAGGACGCTTGAATTCTAGACCACCAAGATCATGTTGGGGATTTTCTTGGTTTTAATCAAGTGATAACCATAATAATTAATTAGTTGGGTTGGGTAATTAGGAATCATCTTAATAGGATAATTAATGGATATTGGTGCCCCACCTCATGGCCCTTGAGTGGAGGATCGTGATGAGCTTGGGAAGGTGTGGTATTATTCCCTTCTATGTGAGGATAGCATGTGATGACACTATTTCCTACATGTGTCTTTGTTCCTTATGCCATGGTTGTTGATTACCCTCTGGGAGTTTATTACTTTTGGTTAGCCATGTGATGTGGTTTGATTATTGTTATGTGGATTGCTCTTTTATGGAGTTGTTGGTGTTCATGTCCTTTGGTTGTTAGGTGTCAACATAGGTCTAGAGTGTGTGTGGCACCTTGTGTCATCTCCTAGCATAGGGGGTGGTTCCTTATTGTTCCCCATGGTCGGGTGGTTTGATGCCTTCTTCCATTGGGATGTTCTTCATTGGATGCTTTGTGCAAGAATGTTGATTATTTATCTCTTCAGCTTATGGATGAATTCTTGAAGTAGATTGTTGTATACATTTGTGTAATGTAAACAGATGTTTTTTTGGTTTGTTTCATTTTTTTATCAGTAAAAGGCCAAAGCCTGAATTTTTTTTATTAATTAAAGAAAATGATTACAAGCTCCATTTAGTGTGGGCACCGGTAGGAGAGAATGGAGGAAGAAAACCTCTGGTCTTGCCCAGATCCCTTAGGATCAGAATCTAATGATACCCAACAAACAAGAAAGAGAACCAGATACAATGGCCCCTAGGAAATCCCATCCGGTCAGGGCTATATGACAGAGAGATATCATTCTAGAAATATAGAAGTTTTGGAAGAGCTGCTTCAGCCTTAAAATGATAACTGCTTCACATGTGATAGCCAAAAGCCCATCCTCAGAAGCAGGTTACAAATGATCTACAAAAGATCTTTCGGCCAAGATCAATGTTAGAGAAAACACTACAAAGCTTAAATAAGAGAGCTATGACAAGAGTCTCCCTGAATGAGGAATGAAGCACCGGAAACCTGAAACCTCAAGGGGAGGGCTCTACAAGGCTAATCGTGACCAAACCTGCATAAAAACCACCAGGCTAATCCTACAGCAAGTACTTGACAAGAAGTCAGCCCAGAAAAACCTCAACAAGTAGTGCCAAACCTTCATAATAAATCTGCAACATCCTCAGAGACTATAGGAGATGTTAGGAATAAAATTTCATGTCATTCAAAGCTAAAGACCCAGCTCCGATTTATAGGAAGAATCTCACATAATCACCATAGATGCTTACAATAGCAATTAAGGACAATCACCTTACTGGATCATTCAATAAATTTTCAAAAGAAAGCAAGGCCCAAATCTTCTTGGACAGAACCAGACAAAAACCCCAGTACAATTATATAAGAAATTTTATAAATATTGATTTATATATCTATTTTTTTATATATATACATATATTTATCTATATATATATACATATATATAAATAAATATACAAAGATATACAAGAGTATATATATCTCTCTCTCTCTCTGTGTGTGTGTGTGTGTGAATATATATATATATATATATATATATATATATATATATATATATATATATATATATATATATATATATGTAATACAAAATCAATTTAAATTTAAATTTATCAACTTGTTAAAATCTTGGAACAAGCAGAAACGAGCTATCAGACATCAAGGCCATCAATTTATCTAGGATAAGAAAATTACTGCAAGAAAAAACGATAATCTTTATCATAACTATGTTCAATAAACTGTCTGACTTTCGAAGGAACAACCCAACTAAAGGAAAAGAAGCAGAACTAAAGATTAGAGCGAAATAACTTCCTTAACAGTCATATGTTTGAAAAAGTATTAACTAGTCTAGGAAAAAAGCTAACTATAAGCACTTAAGAGACTAAAGGAGGCAGGGAGCTTGAAAAAAAGACGAGCCCCTCTAACCAGTCCGACCTCTCCAAACCTGCTCCTGTGTGGCCTTTTCTCTAGAGCTGGCTGGTAAATTGGCAGGGGAGAAAGTAGGGGAAGGAGGAATTGCCACATTGTCCAGAACCACTTCGATATTCTCATCTTCCAGATAGTTAGCAAACCATCTTTTGCATGTCGGCTTCTTAGCCTATAGTAGCCACATAAGGAAGAAGAGATTCCTCCGCCTGATGGGGTTGTAGGCTTCATATGCTATCGTGTCCTCTATTGACAGAATTGGGTATCTCGACACCAGATTATTCATCCTGATGAGAATATCATAGTCATGAGGCTTCGGAGCAGTGAGCTCTTCGTCGATATTGACCACCACTCTATCCAGTTCACCAAGCAGTTCCTTCTTGAAGACCCTTTTACAGAGTTTCATAACCACATTCCTGTCATTCTCAAAATGCATAGCCACTACCAAGAACATTGCAGCAATGTCTGAATTGGCTCTAGTGCAGTCTTCATTCATAATATAGTAATTCCCAAGGCTTTTCAGAACCGCCCTAATGACCAGAGGGTTCGGATGGACCAGGATGCCTTTCAATCTCTCCTCCTTAACTTCTCCTATGAAAGCCATTTGCTGCTTGAGCCCTATTAGTCTTAGCAGCGTATCCATCAAAGCTATTTGAAAAAACTTATAAGCCAAAACCCAGTTAGAACAAACTTAAATAGAGCTAGAGTTAAATGTATTAACAAATATAGTTCATCTTACCATAGAGGGACGATAGATACTGATGGGTGACAAAGATTGGAGGGTCAAGATATGATGAAAGCAATCTCCACGATCATGGTAATTATTACCATCGCCTTTACATGAACAAACTATTAAGCAATTGCTTGCAAAATGCAGAAAGGAAGTCACATCAACATCATAAGAATTACATCCAGGTGGTACTAATTGAGGGAAGATACTGACAAGAGATATCCCAAAAAAGGAATCAACTGCCTCTAAAAAATGGCTAAAAGCCATAGGTAAATATGCACTAATAAATCGTTGCTAAAAATAGAATAATAATGTAGAAAAAGCTAACTCCTAAAGCACCATGATCTCTTATTCCTATTAGTATACCCTATATCTATAAGAATATTAACACATATACATCCATATATATAATTGTATGCATATACATATGTATACTTATAGAAATATATATATATATATATATAGAAATAAAATCTTATAAGGCCCTTTAGAGATGATCTTTAGAAGATGAAAGAAATTAAGCTTTCCACTAAAAGACCAGAGAGCCAAAAAACAAAAACTGAGAGCTCAGAGACAAGCTTACTAAATTCTTCGATCCCAGGATAGCCCCTCTTAACTAATGAACTGCCCATCATCTCCAGCATTAGCTAATTCATCTGCTCTGGAGTTTATAGAATGTAGATAAAGCTAACACTTAAAGCACCATAATCTCTTATTCTTATTAGTATACACTATATCTATATGAATATTAATACACACACACACACACACACACACACACACACACACACACACACACACATATATATAATTGTATATATGTATGTCTATATATATGCATATCCATATATACATATGCATACTAATAGAAATAAAATCTTGTAAGGCTCTTAGAGATGATCTTAAGAAGAAATTAAGATTTCTACTAAAAGACCAGAGAGCCAAAAAATAAAAAACTGAGAGCTTAGAGACAGGCTTAGTAAATTCTTCGATCTCGGGTTAGCCCCTCCTAACTAATGAACTGCTCATCAACTCCAGCATTATCTAATTCATCTGCTTTGGAGTTTCCTTCTCTGTATATATGGTTGAAGGTCGTTTTCTTGAAATCTTTAAGGATACCAAGAGCTCTAGATAAGAGCGCATTTAGCTTCCAATCAATCAGAGAACCTTTCCTAAGGCCATTGATAATAATGGTTGAGTCTCCTTCAATGACCAGTTTGTGGATACCTCTATTTTGACAAAGAAGGAGACCTTCGATTAGGGCTAATATTTAAGCCTTCTTGGATTCAAACCCTATGGGTTTTGCTACCCTGGCCAATTCCCTCCCACCCTCATCATGCAGACAACATCCAATGCCTACAGGACATGGATTCCCATGGGAAGCACCATCGAAGTTTAGTTTAAACCAACCCTTTTTAGGAGCTCTCCACTTGTAGGCCTTCCTCAACTCCTGATTGTTAGAGTTACCAATTCCAATAAAGGGAGGGATCCTCAAACCAAACCACCTCCCCCTCATCTTCTCATCCAAGTATGTCATCTCTGAGAGATTACTAGGAAATTTAGAGGTTATACTATTTAAAGTCTCCACTATTGAGGCTTCTATTTTATTCACCAGAAGGGTCCACTCCATCTTCTTCTCCTTGAAGAGCCTCCTATTGCGTTCCTTCCAGAGTTCCCAAATAACCAAAGAGGGGGCAAGGTTTCAAATTACCTCATAAAGGGAATCTTAAAAAGGATTGGCCATGCCTGAAACATCCCAAGGATGGTATTGGGAAAGGCAGAGGACCATCCTAATTTGTTGCACAACCATAACCAACACTTAGAGGCATAATTGCAATTGAGAAGGATGTGGCCTTTGTCTTCTTCAACCTCTTCACACAAGGGACATCTGCTAGGGCCTGCATAGCCCATCTTTCTAAATCTATCTACTATTAAAATATTATTTTGGAGGGCTAACCATGAGAACAATCCTGCCTTTGGTAGACACATCTTGTCCCAACACAAGGCTACTGACTCGGGAGGAGGTTATAACCATCTTTTGAGATATATTCCCCCGATTTCAACCCTAATAGACAAGAGTATCTAACCCTAAGTTGAAGGTGACCATCTTATTCTTAAGGATGTCTTGAAGCAACAATTTCTCCCCAGCAGGGATGTTTACCTGATCAAAGGATCTCCAAGACCAACCCTTAGCTAAGTCCCCCTTAGAAGGCGTGATGTAGTCCTTGACATACCTATCCCACACAGATTCAACCACTTCCCTAAATGATGCCAGGTTAACTTTTTGTTGAAGGACTGGAAAACCTCCCCAAGAGTCCGACCAGAAGAGGGCTTTATCCCCTTTTCCCAGTTTCCATTATAATTTGTCTATGATGATTTTCCTACAATCCAGCATAAATTTCCATATAACTTAGCCTCTCAGAGGGGAGGAGTCCCTAAAGAGGCTCATATGATCCCTACCTCGGAGATATTTATGGTGGAGGATTTGGGCCCACTTAAGATGAGGAGATCTCAACATTCTCCATACTAATTTGGCCCCTAACGCCCAGCTTTGGACCTTAATGTCCTTAATCCCAATACCCCCCACCGACTTAGGCCTACAAATCTTGTCCCAAGCCATTAGTGAGATCTGTTTCTTCTCTTCTGCCCCTTGCCAAAAGAAAGATCTTAGATGTCTGTTTAGTATTTCCTTTTTTGACTGGGGCAGGTTGAAACATGAAAGCTGGTAGATAGGCATAGCAACCAAAACCAATTTGACCAGAGTAGCTCTGCTTGCAGAGGATAGCTCCTTACCCTTCCAGGTTACTACCCTACTTTTAATATTTTCTACTACTCCATCCCACATATTAGATGACCCAGAGCCCTTATCCAAGGGCAACCTAGATACTTACAGGGAAGGCTTCCTAGATTGAAATTCAGAATGCCACAGATGTCTTTTTGTATACTTAACTTAGTGTTAAAAAAGAAGACTTCCAATTTAGCCAGATTGATTTCCTAACCTGAAGCCACTGAGTAAGAGTACAAGATTTTCTTAAAATCCCGAGCCTCACCTAGATTGCTAAGCCCATAGAGCATAGTGTCATCCACAAATTGTTGATGCATTATAGGGTCAAGGTTGCTAGTGATTCTAATACTTGACACCTAACTATTCTCCCTGGCCCTAGAAATCAATCTCCCCAAGGCTTTAGCCATAATGATGAAGAGAAAAGGGGATAGAGGATCTCCCTGCCTCAAACCCCTAGAGGAAGTAAAAAATCCTTCAGGAGTGCCATTAACCAGTACTGATAATTTAGGCATAGAGATACATTCAAAAATAAAATTAATCCAAACAGGGGGGAATCCAAAAGGTTCTAAGCATCTGCATAGAAATCTCTAATTCACCTTATCATATGCTTTCCTAATGTCAAGCTTTAAGAGCATACTGGGATTGTCATTCTTCTGGACAGAGTGGATAGCCTCCTGAGCTATAATAACCCCATCATAAATAGATCTTCCAGGAACAAAACTCATCTGTTCCTCACTAATCAATAGGGGAAGGAGTTTTTGAAGCCTATTAGTTAGAGTTTTAGAAAAAAAATTACAGATAGTATTGCACAAGGCAATGGGTCGAAACTCATCAAAATGCTCAGGTTTATCCTTTTTAGGGATAAATGCCAAAAAAATATTGTCAATTTCTTTGAGGATATTGCCTGAGTTCCTCATTCCTTCCAGAGCTGTTGTTACTTCCACCCCTAAGAAGGATCAACATTTTGAAAGAAGCTAGTCGGAAAGCCATCTGGCCCAGGGGATTTATCTGGGCTCATCTGCATAAGAGTTGCTTCTAAATTTGCTAAAGAAAATTTAGCATTAAGAGAATCAGTTTGGTCCTTACTCAGAAGCTTTGGGATACACTTGATAAACTTGTCTTGGATAGAGCCATGAGGGCTCCAATCAGAATTGAGGATAAGAGAAAAGAAGTCTACAACCTCTGTCGCAATGGATTTAGGATTACCCACCTCAGAGTCGTCACTTAACTTAATCTTGGAGATATGATTTATGACTCTTCTCATCCTCACACTATTGTGGAAGAATTTGGTGTTCTTATCACCCTCTTCCAGACACATCTCTCTAGATTTTTGTTTCCAAAAGACTTCTTCTTTGGCAAGAATTGATTCATGATCAGCAAGGAGTTTCTTTTCTCTAAGAAATAGGGTCTCATCCATCCCGCGTCTCAACACTTTCTCATTAACTTCTACCAACTCAGATTACACAGGGGCTTTATTATCAAAAATATTGCCAAAGTGTTCTTTATTCCAATGAATCAGATTCTGCTTAATAATCTTAAGTTTGCTAACAATCTTAAAGATCCCAGACCCAGAGACCTTGGCCGCATTCCACCACTCCTTTAGAAGCTTAGGGATGTTATCATCTTTCAACCACATATTCTCGAATTTAAACGAGCATTGTTTTGGACCAACCTCGCCCTTAATATCAAGTTGAATAGGAAAGTGATCCAATCCTGAGAAAGGTAGAATAGAGGCATCCAAGGTATAGGGAAAGTTAATGAGACTTCCCAAAACAAAGAATCTATCGAGTTTCTCTGCAATGTTACTAAATCCTAACCTACGATTGTTCCAGGTAAAGGCTTCCTTAACCATATTAATCTCACTCATGCCACTACAATGGATCCAATCTACAAAGTCAAGAGAAGCACGAGCATTTATACCCAAGCCTCCTCGCTTCCCATGTTGATGCAAAATTGCATTGAAGTCCCCACCTAAGATACATATCTGATTAAGGGTATTTGTGAAATTCTCAATTTCCTCCCATACTCTTTTTATATCCTCATTAAGGATAGGCCCATACATGTTAATAATGACAAAATCTAGATTGTTTTTGAGGCTAGTTACCCTCCCACACATCCAATTATTGTGAGATTCCATCAATGAAAAAAGGATACTACATGGATCCCATATTATAGCAAGTCCTCCAGAGGCCCCATTGGTTGGGGCCCCTGTAATCTGTCTAAAGCCTAATCACTTGCTGAAAGAGACTAAATCTGCGTTCCCTAATTTAGTCTCCTGTAACAGAGCTAATTCTAGACTGAAAGAGGATAGACAACGCTTGACTAACCTCTGTTTGTTAGGGGCATTTAAACCCCTAACATTCCATGACACAACTTTCATGGTGCCTTGGGAAGGACC
Organism: Cryptomeria japonica; assembly: GCF_030272615.1. Lineage (NCBI taxonomy): Eukaryota > Viridiplantae > Streptophyta > Pinopsida > Cupressales > Cupressaceae > Cryptomeria > Cryptomeria japonica. Next base: position 215,033,722 of record NC_081413.1, read on the forward strand.
TTCCCCTTCCTTGCATGAAACATGTATGTGAGTTTAACCTAACCTTCCGTTGTACCATCATTGGCTCTTTGCTCCGATAAGGATTTCCTACCTCTCTTTTTGCAGGACTTAGCACAACCCGGAGGAGATTTATCATCTGCCCAGAGTTCGATGCCTAAGATTTCATTTTCCTTGTTATCTAAGTCTAAAAGAATTTCCTCCATGTCAAAGACCACAGGGGGGAGGGAAGGGCTAGAATTACCTTACTAAGCAATTTTTTCTAAAGATTAAGTTCATCCTTATCTATTATTTCATCCACTAATTTGTCCATGATTTCCTTAGTAACTGAGTCACATAGATAGTTAATAATGAGGTTAACCTCTTCCTCTTTGCGGGCTAAATCCTCCTCTTGATCAACCCTTTCCACAATATTGTCCCCTTCCATCAGATGGGGAGAACCATTAAAGTTGCTTCAATCATCCAATCTTGTAGCCTGATCTGAGGATAGAGGAAGAACTTCCATCTCCCTACCCATCCCATCTTTAAAAGTCAGAGAAGGATCACCCTTCTTGACACAGGGTGTCATTGGATAAGCAGGCATACCTAGCTTTTCCAACGGAGATTCCTCAAGGGGGCAAGGAGAGGAGGAGATCAGTCGATCATCCCTACGTTGGTCTGCTATTAATTCCCCCACTTCTATCTCCTCAGGTTGCCTAGGCTGCAAAGAAACTTCCCTAATCACAAACCCTCCTTGCTCTACATTGAAACTAATGTCTACCCCAGGAATCTTGCTAGATCTAGATTGAGAAGAGGGGAATTCTGGGGTCAATGCGGGAGCAGGGTCTAAGTCTAGAACTCCTTTATAAAATTTGAGATAGATAAGGAAAGATGACATCCCTGATTAATTTCAATAGGTTTTAAATTTTTAACACTAATATCCATGTTAATTATCATTACACAATTCAAGTATTTCCTATTCTTATCACTAAGCTCTACAAATTTACCCGAGTGATTACCTATTTTCCTAATAATTTCGGTGTCCATTAATTCTACTGGTAAGTTAGCGATTAAAACTAGTCTATCTATCTTAAGAGATTTCAAATTGTTAGGGTTAAAATTTGAATGCCAGTCTAAAAAACTAAAATCAAAACCTTTGAAAGTTGGAGATTTACTTGTTAAGAATTCTTCCTTATGTCTTGAATTTCCACAATCAATATACAGAAAGCCTTCAGTCAAGATAGCTATACTTACTATCCATGTGAAGGAAGACATAAACCAATCTGCAATAACCTCTGGCGGAATTCCAAGTCCCTGCCATCTAGCGAAAACCCCAAAAGATTTACAGGACTGTTGAATCCTCTTTACCAAGTTATCATTAATCTCTAAAATATTTTCCACATCTGAATTAGGGTTCCTATTTATAAATGTCTCGGCCCCTGAGGATTTAGGAGACGTCGCAACTTTCTTGCCCTTGCCCTCAAAAACCCTAGGTTGAATATCCGCTGATCTTCTATGATTATTATTACTTCTTCTTCTAACATTATTGGAGTGAGAGAAAACCCGGGGAGCTGGTTTTATGAAACCTTCCTCAAGATTTTGCAACTGATAAAACCTATTGGAGATGGTTGGCATAGTGTTTTCATGGCATCGATCATTGCCATTCACAACCCTCAGAGATTTTTTCATAGCTACCTTGCGTGACCTCCTAGGTTTCACCACTTGCCAATCCGACTGATCCTAAGGTAGGGGAGCCCTGATCCTCAAATTGCAAACCCTGAGCGCATATTTGGTTAGCTCAAAAAACCACTTCTGTTGGGCCAAGTCTGGTGCTTTCTGCAGCGGAAATTGTGATGGGAAATTCGCTCTGTTTTTTCGCTTCATTTTTGCAAAAATTATAACATATTTGTATTGTAATTAATGTAAACCGATGTTGTAATAGTGATTCATGTGGCATTTATATTAGTAGGATAGGAAATCATGTATTATGAGATAGTTGTATCTATTAATGGAGACTATGTATCTTGACGTTAAAGGATATTGTATTCTTATGTGACGGCAATTGATGTATTAGTTGTATGTAATGTTCTTATAGTAGTTTATGTTATTGTAATCCTAATTAATTCTATGTTCTGTCTTGGATGTTGTACATTTATGGAGATATAGATTTAGATTCATGGTTAAATTAACGATTGCTATTGGCTTGGTGATATGGATGCTTTATGATGTAATGAGGATATTGGATTATCCTTGAATGGTTTAGAGTATATGTCCTTAGTTGAAAATGAAGTTATGGTGCAGGTACACCTCATCAACAAGAAAATCATGGCTCTGAGGATGAATATTAGGACCCTAACAATTGTCTTAGTGTGTCTTGTGTTTATGCAATTTTGTTTCATATATTCAATAAACCCCACCATGTAAACCCATGTCACTAATTGGGCAATTTGATAAGCCAATTGGGACAATGTGGTCAATAGGGGGTAGTAGAAGTTTTAGTTTTGTGTTTGATAGGTTTTTGACATTTTTTAGGGGTGTTTGGTTGATCTAAGTGTGTGGATCCCCACCTTAGAAATTTTGACAACATTTTGTGCAAAATTGCAACTTTTGAAAGTGCAACTTTTGAGTACAAAAGTGCAACTTTTCAAAATGCGGTTGGGGGAAGCCTTTCAACAGCTCCAACCTCCTCCAAGTTTGGTTGGAAACCATTGGAGAGTTTTATAAACCTTGTGAACATGATTTCCAAGGTTGCTGATGTTGTGATTTGAAATTGTGAAGCAATAAAACACTGAAATACTGAAGTTTTCCCAGAAATTCTGAGTTTGCAGTGATTGTACGTGTTTGTACGGATTGAATTGAGTCACACCATTCATGGAGTATATGGAGGAATGAACTAAATTTTATTTTGTGGTGGTATGAGACTTTGATTATTTCTGTGTAGTGAGAACCCTCCATTTTTCTGACTGTTACCCGGAAAGTAAGAGTTTGGCTAGGGTTTTACTTGCAAATGGCCATATCTTGCATCTCCTTCCTCTAGAAGTTAATTCCTTTGGTGGAGTGAAATATTTTTCAATGTAAATTAAGGTTTTCATGGGTTTTTTCTAGGAATATTTGGTTGTGAGGAGAAAGAAGCAAAATTAGGAAGGCATCTCTATGTGACTACCTTAGGCAAATTTAGGATAGTCATCACAAAACATTATAGCGGTGGATCCCAGGCTTGAAGCCTTGGAATTAGAGGTTAATCACCATCCCCCACATGATCATGAAGTTTATTTTCCTTATTGGGTTCAAGAACTAGTAGTTGCTTTGTAAAATAGACCTAACTGCCCTCATTAGGTCTCTTGGTCTCTAAAGGGTTCAGACCTTGAAAGTGCAGATCTAAGAAAACCATCTTGGGGATAAGTGCAACTCCCAAAAGGGTTTATGAAATGGTAAAAAAAATTTATGAGGGTGTGGGACATTTTGGAGTTAAGCTCAATTTTATCGCCAAATAGGGCTACTAGCCTAGGGGGTAGGTTTCAAAGGAGGTATAAGGAATTGGAGTCTAAACCCAAAACCAATGCTTGGACCAGTCTCTAATGGCCATAAATGAACCAATTCCAAAGCCCTTAGGAGCATAATTTCATGGGATGGTGTATGGTAGGTATTGAGGCATTTACTCATCTTGAGTAAGCCCAAGCCTAGTGAATTTGTGAGTAGTTTCACCCAAGGTGTGGAGTCCTTCCTTGCAGGACCCTTGTGATCATTTTAGGGGTCAGAAGTCTAACCTTGTTTGGGCTTATCCTTAGGTGTGTGGGTAGGGCTCTGCATCAAGTTACTCCTTAGCACCCTTGTCTCTTGTATGTGGTTGTGTATGAGTATTATGTTGGACGTATATGATTATTCTTAAAGACGGAAATGAACTAGGGTAAGTGCACAAAGATGGTGGTAAAAAAGGGGGTATAAGTGGACACTTTTTTTCTGAAATCAAGTGAACCTGAACTTAGAGGCAAAATTTGAAAGTCATCCACTCAAGATATGAAGATAATCAAAGAACAAATATTGTAGTACTCTGAATCTAGTTTCCAAACTACTAAACTTTTTCAAAATTGGATAAGATTAAGGGGGTCAAATCCTTCACGCACGAAAAACTGACCTTGTTTTTTTTTCTGAAAAACATAACATAGTGTCTGATGTGCGCATCAAAAAAGTCAGTTAGATTTAGTATTTTGACAAATCCTTTGGCAGAAAGATAGTTAAGAGTGAGCACTAGAAGTTGTGTATTTTTTTGTAATTTTTTGTTGAGTATTCTTTTTTTTTTATGATTTTTCCAATCGAGCACATCCTGAATATTCAGTACCTATTCATGCGCGAAGCATAATTTGCACTAAACAAATCGAAAATACAAAAAAAAAATTAAAATTGTAAAGAATCAAGTGCACTACAATAATATGTAAATTTTTTTAAATTTGGATATGTATATCAAAAGTTATTCAAAAAATGGTGCACCTATGTCTGTGAGAACTATGGAGACACTAGCAAAAGAAATTCAATAATAATATGTTATTGTTGTTCAAATTGAAAAAAAATTATATGGTTAGAAATCTCAGAAGATGGGTGAAAATATGGTGGCAATTTTAGAAATACCCACTTTATGAAGTGTAAACCTAATGATGACAAAGTTGATAAACCAAGTTGATAAAATAAAACACGTCAAAAATGAGAGAAATGGAGGGAAATCAAACTTCTAATCCGTAGCTTTGTCATCCAGGCCTATTTCCATGCCTAAAGAGTCAAAAGCGCATACGAGGTACTTATGGTTTAAAAAGCGCGTACGGGGTATGTATAGTGTAAGTAGTGCATACGCGCTTGTTTCCTTTAAATAGCACGTATGCGCTATTGTATAATATGATATTCTATGTATAATATGTGTATATACATATAATATATGTAATATATAATGTGTATAATATGACATTGTATGTATAATATGTTTATATACATATAATATATTAAACATATATATACACATGTAAGTGTATCGTCTCTGCCTCTCAAAGGCATACAAGGTCTCTCTCTCTCTTTCTCACTCTCTCTCTCTCCCCTTCTCCCTTCCTCCATACCCCATCCCTCTTTCTCTTCTTCTCTCCCTCCATACCCCACTGCAACCGTGTCTGCACTTCTATAGAAGTAAGTGAATTTATTTCTTATCTGCAACTTCCTCTTTGATTTTTATCATGTATTCTCTCCCTCCCTCTACCTCTCCCTTCCCCCCATAT